>NC_137192.1:35783870-35836894 GCF_960531495.2 Zeus faber | reverse complement strand
TACAAATTACGCGATTAAATAATTCAAATTTCATGTCCTCAACTAATTCACGTGTTTTGCTGTATATGTAACTGGGCTGCAGACTTTAAAATATGCTGCTGTGCAGGTCAGTCTCATACAGTTAAAATTATGAGAAAACAAAATAATTAAGAAAAAAATAGAACATAGAAATTAAAAATATTGAAAAAGGTACGCACCCTAACCCTACCCTACCCTAACCTACCCTTTGATATAAGCGAATGAGTCAATCTAAAGGTTTCACACATCTTGTCACATCATATGACTCAGTTGGTGCTTTGTATAAATGATTTGTTTTGTCCCAACTCTTTCCCATAGACTACATGCTTCTAAAGCACATGGCGACAACCTGTAGAACACTACACAATACATTTTTGTGTGACTATGAAAGAGCCCTCTCACCTCAGCTTGGACACACTATCCTAGTTTTCTTCACTGACTGTGTCTGTATTTCAGTGTTGCCTCCAGACCTCCAGCAGCTCTCTGTCTGTAAAGAGGAGCTTCCCTCTGAGCTGCAGGAGTGGAGCCCCAGTCTGGTCAAGGTGGAGCCAGAGCTTCCACACATTAAAGAGGAAGAGGAGGACCTCTGGACCCAGTTCCCATTCCTTCCTGTCTGTGTGAAGAGTGAAGAGAGCACTCTGTCCTCCCAGCTTAATCAAAGCCAAACTGAGGAGAATACAGAGGCAGAACCTCTAGCCAGCACCTCAACTGAACAGATGAATCCAGAAACTGGTGGAGAGGACTGTGGAATATCAGAAGCAGCTGGGAGCTTAGATCCAGCTTCTGATTCAGAACCCACTTGTGATGAGAAGCTCCTGTCTTCAGACTCTACTGAAACTGAGGCTGAAGATAGTGATGAAGATTGGATGGAGACAAGAAAACGTCAGTCAGGTAATGTTTCATTGTTTTCTCCTACCAATTTGTGCTGTTTAATCATCTTTACATGGCTTGCTTAATGCATCAATGTTGGCAGGTTACAATATCCTCAATATTTCTGAATTTAAGAATAATAAAACAAAATTAAAGCTGTAAGCAGCGATGACCGGGTCCTCAAAGTGCAAGTGTCGGTGGGACCCGAAATATCAACTAGGAGGAGTCTGGGAAAGTACGAAGCATAAAAATGACAAAAAGTGAAAATGGCACCTTTAATCCAATATCGGTGACTTTCTGTTGGGTTTCAGTCAGGGCGGCAATATATATATTTTTTCAAGTTTAATGATGTTGATGATGATGTTCCATATGTGTACCGAATTTCGTGAGTTTTCGTGGAAAATAGCAAATAGTTTTGATTTCCTTTTAATTTTCTGGGGGGCGTAAGCAGCCATTTTTGACACCCCCATGCACAGGACCCATAGAATATCGAATGACACACCTGGTCGGATGAATGTGCAAAGTTTTGTGAGTTTTGGAGTTTCTTAAGGCTCCAAAAGTCAGGTAAACAGAGCGTTTTTTGGAACGTGAAATTCCACGCATTGCCACAGCCACATTGTGTGATGAAAAACAAAATATCTGAATAACTTTTAATTGTGAAGTTGTCGTTAAGAGTCTCAACAAGTTTGAAGTCGATCCGCTAAATCGCCTAGGAGGAGCACGCATAAGTACAAACCATGAAAATTAGCAACATGTGACTAAAATTACACATTTAATCCAATATGGCCAACTTCTTGTTGGGTGTTGGTCATGGCGGCAACATATTTTTTTTAAGTCTAGAAATGTTACATAAGTTTCCCAAATTTTGCAAGTTTTCGTGTTAAAAAGTGAACATTTTCGAATTTTTTTTTTTAATTTTCAAGAGGGCGTGGTCCGCCGTTTTGCCATATAATATCGATCAAGGGACCGCGACTAACGTGTGTGCAAAGTTTTGTGAGTTTCCGAGTTTCTTAAGGCCCCCAAAAAGCAGATTAAATTTGGCTGAAGAACAAGAAGATGAATAAACAGAGCAATAACAATAGGTTCCTCCTCCTACATTCTGTAGGCGAGGACCCTAATTACTGCATATAAACACTACACTTTCTTTCTTTCTTTCTTTCTTTCTTCCAGGAGTGGAATTCCAGTTGGACAAGACAGACTTTTCATCAAGTGAAATCAAAGTTCATGGAAGTATTCTCGCAGGATCTGATGGACTGTATCACTGTCAACAGTGTGGGAAAGGATTCAGACGATCAGCAAATCTAAAGACACATCAACGTATCCACACAGGAGAACAGCCGTACAAATGTCAGCTATGTGGGAAAAGATTCAGACAATCAGGAAATCTCAAGGTACATCAGCGTATTCACACAGTTGACCGGCCTTACAAATGCCAGCTGTGTGGAAAAGGATTCAGTCGATCAGGATGTCTCAAGACACATCAGCGTATTCACACAGGAGAACGGCCGTACAAATGTCAGCTGTGTGGAAAAGGATTCACGCATTCGACAAATCTCAAGAAACATCAGCGTATTCACACAGGAGAAAGGCCATACAAATGTCATCTGTGTGGGAAAGGATTCAGACAGTCAGGAAGTCTCAAAAAACATCAGCGTATTCACACAGGAGAACGGCCTTACAAATGTCAACTGTGTGGAAAAGGATTTATACAATCAGCAAATCTGAAGTTACATCAGCGTATTCACACAGGAGAACAGCCGTACAAATGTCAGCTGTGTGGGAAAGGATTCAGGGACTCAGGATCTCTCAAGAAACATAAGCGTATTCACACAAGTGAACGGCCTTACAAATGTCAGCTGTGTGGAAAAGGATTCAATCACTCGGGTTCTCTCAAGGAACATCAGCGTATTCACTCAAGTGAACGGCCGTTCATATGTTATCTGTGCGGGAAAGGATTCAATAAATCTGGATCTCTCAAGGAACATCAGCGTATTCACACAGATGAACGGCCGTACATATGTTATCTGTGCGGAAAAGGATTCAGGCAATCAGGATATCTCAAGAGACATCAGCGTAGTCATACAGGGGAACGGCTGTACAAATGTCAGCTATGTGGGAAAAGATTCACTCTCTCGGAAAATCTTAAGGCACATCAGCTTATTCATACAGGAGAACGGCCTCACAAATGTATGGTGTGTGGAAAAGGATTCAATCAATCAGGAAATCTCAAGAAACATCAACGTATTCACACAGGAGAACAGCCTTACAAATGTCAGCTGTGTGGGAAAAGATTCAATCAATCAGGATATCTCAAAACACATCAGCGTATTCACACAGGAGAACAGCCTTACAAATGTCAGCTGTGTGGGAAAGGATTCACACATTCAGAGTTTCTCAAGGAACATCAGTGTATTCACACAGGAGAACGGCTATACAAATGTGATCTATGTGGGAAAGGATTCAATCACTCAGGAAATCTCAAGAAACATCAACGTATTCACACAGGAGAACAGCCGTACAAATGTCAGCTGTGTGGGAAAGGATTCAAACAATCAGGACATCTCAAGGCACATCAGCAAATTCATACAGGAGAACGGCCTTACAAATGTAAGGTGTGTGGGAAAGGATTCAGTCGATCAGGATCTCTCAAGGAACATGAGCGTATTCACACAGGAGAACGACCTTACAAATGTCAGCTGTGTGGCAAAGGATTCAGGCACTCAGGATCTCTTAAGACACATCAGCGTACTCACTAGGGATGTGCAGGGAACCCATTATTTGTATTTGTATCTTTATTTGTTTGAGGCAGCAAAATTATTTGTAATTGTATTCAAATAAAAGTGGAAATTGGTGTAATAATCCTGTCTTTGTTTTTATTACACTTCTTATTTAAGGATATTAAATTGTTAACATGAGTGTTCTGTAATAAACTATTGTAGTAATTTTCAACAAATTTTAAATGTAATATTAGTTAATGGTTTTCCAGCAATAGACATGTATAATCTAGACAGCCAGAGTGGCAGTTAGCACCTGAAATGCCACTCGGTATGGTATAGGGAGAAGGTGTCTTCCCTCTCCCGATACCACACACCAAGTGGTGGGCATTTCCCATAAACTACTCCTAATTGTTGTCTGTTCTCACCGCCGCAGACAGTTGATGTGCCTGTCTTGCCCAAGGGGGCCCCTGCTCGAGAGTGACAGGGCTCACCCTGTGACTGAGGACTTAAGTTAGAACAGTGTTGATATTTCATCAAACAGTTCTTATCGCGCTCGGACGGGAGAGTGGGCCGTGGTTATCTGCGGAGATTCTGTCTCCGGGACCTGTCTTCAGGCTCTGCGGTTCTCTTCTGTGGAGTGCGTGGTTATCCGCCCGCAGTTTCATGTTTCGTCCCTTTGGGGTTTCAGGACAAAGGGTAGTCCCCGTATCGGGGAAACGCTATGCAAACAAAAGATCTTGAAAGTGTCTCTGACGTGATAGGTGGCGAAACAGCAGGAGTCTGGTAAGATAAAAGTTGTAATGAATGTCCCAAGGAAGGTGGGGGGTCTTTGGTCAGACAAAGGTCTTGGGGGGAAGATGCCCAACAACAAAGGTATCGGGCAGGGGGCTCAGACCCAAACAGGGTGTCTCCTCATGGGTGGCCACAGGGACATCCAGGGAAAACTAACTGGAAAGCAAACTAACTTTTTGTTTTTTGACACTTAGCATTAGTGAATTGCCAAATAATAAAACAATAATAAAATAAAAAACAAATACATGAAATTTAGTACATAATTAAATGAATGAATCAAATATAAATTAAGCAATAATTTATTAAATAATTAATTACATTCTACCACAGGCATGATTACAAAACACATTAAGAAGAAATGTCAGGAAATATGGTGTACAGAGAGTAAGTAGTGACACATGTTTCAAATGAATTCAACAGTTGGGACATCGCGGTGGGAGGTGGAAACAGAAATAAAGTGTAAAGTGTGATAGCAAGGTAAGATGAGGTCACACTGTTTTAAATAGATCACTGTTCATGATGAACAAACACTGAAGGAGGCTGTGACCTGGAAACGGCAATGTATCATTTACTTAGTTGTGTACATTAGTGGGACATGTTTATCTACATGAAGAAGGAGTAGAATTCGCCATTGTGCAGGATGTCGATGGGCATGGGGGTCCCGCTGGCAGGCGGTTCAGGTGGGGTGTCGGTCTCTTGGCATGGGGCCTGGCTCCGGGCCTGCAATCCGTGCCTGGCGCCCACGGCCCAGGTTCTGCACCTACGGCTATGTCTTGTCTGCACTTGGGGATGGGTTGTATGTGTGTGCCCCGGGGTGCGGGGTCTCCTTGTGTTTCCTGGGACTGGGTTATGATCCTCGGCGCCAGCCATGGGGGTTTCTCTGCGGGCTTCCGGCTTCTCTGGGGGCCCAGGGGTAATTCTGTGTCTGCAGGGCCCTTTCTGGGCCCTGTTTGCTTCTTGGAGGCGCCATGACACAATACTGACCTCATAGACCAGAATCAATTAAGTCCGACGCAGCACTATAAGTCCTGTGCACACACACATACAGGCGTTCTCATCACAGGCGCACGCACCCCCGCACCCTCCTGGTTGCATTCCTCTCCTTTTCCTCACTCATTTACTGCCATAACTATGACAGGAAGAGGCCATGTGCTCAATTGCTGTTCCAGTTTTCCTGGACCTGATTAACTCTGTTTTTCAATACATTTTGTTATCCGATGTTCATGTTTCCGTGTAAATGTTGTTTGGTTCTATGTGAATTGTCTTACCCATGGTGAATCTCCCCCTCTTGGAGTAGTGATTAGTTGTTTATAGACCCAAACATGGTAAAATAGTTCTCCAAAGAGCGGGATTGGTGGCGGCTCTGTATAACAAAAAACTTTGCTGTTGTCATCCTATAGGTTGTCCAGGACAGAGTTATTGCAGCCGTTCTTGATGATTTAAGAATTAATAAAGCGTTGCATTGCAGGTTGAGAACTTGAACTCCACTTGCAGACTAACTTTGTCCTGAATGCAATGGCATACAAATACTGTGTTGTATGGCCAGCATGCTGACAGCACAGGTTGAAAGGTGAAAAAACAGGCCGTAACTAACCAGTCGAGAGTTTCATTGATCCGGGGCATCGGGAAGGGGTCGAACTTTAACACCGCGTTCTCCCTAGACCAAGTCTAGACCAGTCACTGGTGGACTCCTCTATTAGGCCCATGTCCAGCATGGCCTCTAATTCCGCCTGCATGATCTTGTGTTTGTGTTCGGGGAGGTGATTTGGCCAAGAGTGCACCTTCACCCCCCAAATCGTCTTCACATGGTGGTGTATGAGGGACGTGAGGCCTGGCAGGGGGGCAAAATCATCAGAGCAGCAACGCTGAAGTGCAGCAAAGTCCACCCTCTGGGACGGAGAGAGATGGTCATTTAAAAGGGCCACGGTATGATCGGCCGCCTTTTGAACCTCCGGCCCCAACTCATCCCAGTCAATGACCGGTGTGACCAGACCCACGGACGCCCCTTCCCTCCATTCTTCTAAGAGGTTTAGGTGATAATTCTATGTCGTCCCCTGCCTGTCAGACTGTTCGACCTCATAATCAACCTCACCAACCCGCCATATGACCACAGAAGGCCCTTGCCACTTGGCAAGCAATTTAGAGCTGGACGTAGGGAGCAACACTAACACCTTGGGGGTTTTGGGTTGGACGCAAGTCTGACGCAGGTCTGGTCCTCTGGCCGGCTCCTGAGTGGCGGCAGCAGGCCAGCCGTCTGTTGCGTTGAGCTCCTGGGAGCTCACACTGGTGATGACGTGCTCCAGCTGGCAACGGGGGAAGTCCCACTTCTCCTCCAGGTCTGTGAGGCGTTTTGGCAGGCAGCGGATCGGCGCCAGGGCAACTTCCACTCGGCGCCCTGCCCCTCCCGAGTCCCTGTTCAGGTGTCACTTGTGGGAGTCTCTGCCCACGGGAAGGGGTTTAGAGAGTGGTTTTGCCATGGTTCGCCAACATTGTGAGAGAGTTTTTATCAAAGGGATAAACAAATGGCTTGCTGGCCACAAATGTCAATAATAAATAATGATGATGATGATGATATTATGATAATGATAGTTTCGGGCGCAGGAGGAATGGCGTTCTGAACTGGCTCCTGGTCGGCTGACGAGCCCGAGCACCGATCCCCTCTGCAAGACTGACAAACATGAAGAAAGCTCCCTGCCCCGAGTCGGATCAATCAGCACCACGTGGGCGCTGATTCAAGGCAGCCGTGCTGATGTCTGCAGCCGGTGTTTGACCACTCCCCTTGGTCCGCCACAAGGTTGAACAGTCAAAACACATCAGTTCAACTAAACGTCTCTTATTTCTATCATCTTTTACAAGTGTCAGATCTATGCCATTATCTCTATAAAGCCCCTGCAGGGCTGAGGCTGCACATTCCATCATTATCACTTCCATAAAGTCCTTTAGCCGGTCATTCAAAGAAAAACGATTTGATTTCCCTTCTTTCCAATTCATAAGGATGATACTTTTTTTTTTACGTGTACTGTCAGCATGCTGGGCATACAACATGGAGTATTTGTATGCCATTGCATCGAGGACACAGTCTGCAAGTGAAGTTCAAATTCTCAACCTGTGCAAGAGCGAGGTGGGCTCCACCGCAGCCGACCACACGCCCCATCTGGTTGCGAGACCTGAGCACCCATCCACGTAGCCGAGTCTGCTCAGCACAGGGAATCCGGATGTAAGCGAAGACCAACAGCCGTCCCCTATACCCCAACCCACAACCCATAAAACAAGCTATCCCCCAAGGGCTACCGGCCATCCCCCTGCCAACCATGCCCCCACACCAACCCACCAGCGACCCGCATCCCTAGAAAACGCCAGTGCCCAATGTGTGCTGTTGGCAATTGATCCTTGATCCAAGAATGATCCTTTTTACAGAAATGAATGCCAAAATTATCAGGCCTTGTGTTACTGCACTTTTCAATCCATCCACTTTAACTCCCAACAAACACACCTCTGGGCATAGGGATACATCCACATGAAATATGAAACACAACATATTTTGGACTCCTTCCCAAAATGCTCCCATCTCTGGGCAGTGTCATAACATATGTATTAAACATCCTCTCTCTACACGGCCATGCCCACATAGGTCAGATATATTTGGATTAATTTGATTCAGCTTCTGTGCACTTATATATATTGGGTATAAAATCTTCATCTGCATATGTTTATATGGAAGCCATTTTGATAGGTCATTTGTATGTGTCCCATTGTTCGATTGGTAAGTGTTTTCCCAAATCTCCTTCCCAGCGTCATTGAACTTTATCCATGCCATGACAGGAGGAGAGAGATATAAGTCTGTAAAGTTTGGATACTGTGCCGCTATTTGTTACAATCTCTTTCAATTTATTATCTGTATCTTTATCTGAGGCCAGTAAAGCTCCTTGAGATATGACTTTCTGCAAAATAGACGAGAGGAGCAGTTTTGATTAGAGTTTGAGGTTTAAAACTGCATCTTACACTCCAGACCAGAAGGTGGCGGTAGTTTACCATGAAGTTGTTGGTCAACCACCATTAACAGAAGCAGAAGAAGAAGAAGAAGAAGAAACAATGGCCGAGCGACTCCCCCTTTTCACTGTTTGTGTACAAGAGAGAATCGTTGCTGCGCTTGAAGAGGTTTTATTTGTCTGTGAAAAGGTAAAAGTAGCTAAAGAAGTGAGAGTTTTATTGAGCGAGAAACTGGCAGCAGCAGACAAAGACATTGTCAGACATTTAGAAGAATCTGTGGTGGATTGTGAGAACAGACTGGGGCGCTCGAACCAGGAGCTCTGCAGGCTGAACAAACTACTGTATTTAATACTGACACCTGAAGTCAAGCTACACAGAGCAGGTCTGTATGAAGAGACACTACTTTATGACATACATCTATCTGTCTGTCTGTCTGTATGAAGAGACACTACTTTATGACATACATCTATCTGTCTGTCTGTCTGTATGAAGAGACACTACTTTATGACATACATCTATCTGTCTGTCTGTCTGTATGAAGAGACACTACTTTATGACATACATCTATCTGTCTGTCTGTCTGTCTGTATGAAGAGACACTACTTTATGACATACATCTATCTGTCTGTCTGTCTGTATGAAGAGACACTACTTTATGACATACATCTATCTGTCTGTCTGTCTGTATGAAGAGACACTACTTTATTACCTACATCTATCGGTCTGTCTGTCTGTATGAAGAGACACTACTTTATTACATACATCTATCTGTCTGTCTGTCTGTATGAAGAGACACTACTTTATTACCTACATCTATCTGTCTGTCTGTCTGTATGAAGAGACACTACTTTATTACATACATCTATCTGTCTGTCTGTATGAATGAAGAGACACTACTTTATGACATACATCTATCTGTCTGTCTGTATGAAGAGACACTACTTTATGACATACATCTATCTGTCTGTCTGTCTGTATGAAGAGACACTACTTTATTACATACATCTATCTGTCTGTCTGTATGAAGAGACACTACTTTATGACATACATCTATCTGTCTGTCTGTCTGTATAAAGAGACACTACTTTATGACATACATCTATCTGTCTGTCTGTCTGTATGAAGAGACACTACTTCATGACATACATCTATCTGTCTGTCTGTCTGTATGAAGAGACACTACTTTATTACATACATCTATCTGTCTGTCTGTCTGTCTGTATGAAGAGACACTACTTTATTACATACATCTATCTGTCTGTCTGTCTGTATGAAGAGACACTACTTTATGACATACATCTATCTGTCTGTCTGTATGAAGAGACACTACTTTATTACATACATCTATCTGTCTGTCTGTCTGTATGAAGAGACACTACTTTATTACATACATCTATCTGTCTGTCTGTCTGTATGAAGAGACACTACTTTATTACATACATCTATCTGTCTGTCTGTCTGTATGAAGAGACACTACTTTATTACATACATCTATCTGTCTGTCTGTCTGTATGAAGAGACACTACTTTATTACATACATCTATCTGTCTGTCTGTCTGTATGAAGAGACACTACTTTATTACATACATCTATCTGTCTGTCTGTCTGTATGAAGAGACACTACTTTATTACATACATCTATCTGTCTGTCTGTCTGTATGAAGAGACACTACTTTATTACATACATCTATCTGTCTGTCTGTCTGTATGAAGAGCCACTACTTTATTACATGCAGCCCCCAGCACAGAGCCAGCCTTCTTTATTAGTTTGTTCAGTTACTTGGAGTCGCTGGCTCTAATGCTGCTGCCCCAACAGATGACTACAAAGAAAAATGCACCAGCCACAACAGACTGGTAGAAGATATGCAACATGTTGCGGCACACATTGAAGGACCGGAGCTTCCTCAAGAAGTAGAGTCTGCTCTTTCCCTTCTGTAGACAGCCTCAGTGTTGCATTTCCAGTCTGGTCTGTTGTCCAGGTGAACGCCCAGGTAGCTGTAACCCTCCACCACTTCCACCTCTTCTTCCAAGGTGGAAATAGTGTTGGGCTTATTCCTGGTCCTCCTCAAATCCACAACCATCTCCTTCCTCTTGGTTGCATTCAAGAGGAGGTGGCTGTTTCCACACCATGCCACAAAGCGGTCCACCAGTGATGCACCCCACAACTGCAGAATCATCCGAAAGTTTCTGCAGATGACAGTACTCCGAGTTGTATTGGAAGTCTGAGGTATACAGGGTGAAGAGGAAAGGTGAGAGTACAGTCCCCTGTGGTGCTCCTGTGTTGCTAACCACCCGCTCAGACACATATCCCCTTAGCTGCACAAACTGTGGTCTGTCCGTCAGGTCGTCAATAATCCAGGAGGTTGTGGAGGCCTCCACCTTCATCTCTTGGAGCTTCACTCGCAACAGTGCAGGCTGGATCGTGTTGAAAACACTGGAGATATCAAAGAACATGATCTTCACAGTGCTGCATGCTTTGTTCAGGTGAGAGTGGGCTCGCTGAAGCAGGTAGATGATGGCGTCTTCAGCTCCGACCTTGGGGCAGACTGCAGTGGGTCCAGAGAGGTGTAAGATGGGCCAATATCAGTCTCTACAGGACTTTCATGATGTGTGATAAGGCAACTGGTCTGTAGTCATTGAGGGCAGATGGAGAGGACTTCTTAGGCTTCTTAGGTACCGGAACAGGGCTGGATGTCTTCCACAGCACTGGAACCTTCCCCTGGCTCAGGCTGAGGTTAAAGAGTTGCTGTAGAATCCTACATAGCCGGTCCTCGCAGACCTTCAGGACCCTGGGGCTGATACCACTCGGACCCGCAGCCTTGTTCTGGTGCAGTCTCTCCAGCTGCCTCTTCAACTGACCACAGGCAACAGACAGGTGGGTGGTAGAGGGGGTCTCTGTTTCTTGAAGTGGGCAGAGGTGTTGATGGGGCTATATTGAAGTCCATGGTGGGGTTTGGGGGTTGAGTGGAGACACAGCATGATTCTGTGGTCTCACTGGGGAGGTGTGACAGGGAAGCCGCTGTGGGGGCAGGGAGGTTGTGGCGTCTGTGTGGCTGGGGGTAGGGGAGAAGGCAGCTGGGAACCTGTTGAAGAACAAGTTCAACTCATTGGCTCTGTCCAGGATTCCCTCAGCCTGATCCCTTTTTACCTTGAAGCCTGGGATCTTTTTCATTGCTGACCACACGTCCCGCACATTGTTTTGCCTGTATGCCTCCTTACTCTTCCTCTTCTGCACACTCCTCAGTAATTCCCTGAAGGCTCTCTTCCTCTTATTCAGCAGCTCCTTCAGGTCGCTGGTGATCCAGGGCTTGTTATTGCGGAAGCATGGCACTGTCCTGATGGGGACAGTGTTATCCACACAGAAGTTGATGTACTCTGTTTCCAGTCAGTCATGGAGTTGATGTCATCTTCATGGGACTCACAGAGTATGTCCCAGTCTGTGGCCTCAAAACACCCTGAAGACTCTCATTTGCTTCCTGTGACGACCTCCTCACAGTCCTTGTGGTCACAGGTTGCTGCTGAACAATGGGTGTATAGGTGGGTGGGGGGGGGGGGCAGGTGAGCTTTGTGCATCCCTCAAATTTTATAAAGTAATCTCTATATTCTTTGAAGCGTTAACTGAACATTCCCCAAGTAAATTGTATTTACTACACCATGTAAGAGGACATCTTGGGCAGCCCCTGAGTCCCCCCAACCCGGAATTGCTGACTGCAGTAGGCTTAGATGTTTACAAACAAAAGAGTAACGCAATGAAATTGCTAAATTTATAATAAAGTGTTTAAAATGAATGAACAGTGTGTGACTGGATTATATAAAATTTAAAATAATGCCATAGTTTATCCACAACCTAATTGTGTGCTCCCTCTGGTAAAAATGTAAAAATGAGATTACTCTAGGTTGAACAAAAACCAACGTCCAAATCGAGTACTCATGTCCATCCCTCACGTCGTCAACAAGTCGGAATATTGTCTCTGTCTTAACTATCTACTTGTTTGTCTGTCTGTCTTGGGGAGAAAAATAAATAATTAAGAAGGACAGAAAAATCTATATCATAAACAGTATGAATCCAGATATATGATAGAATGTAACGCTTTTATAAAATGTATGGAGCAGAACGGGATGTGTGACGATCAAAGACTGTGTTTACACCTGGCATTAACATGCGTCTTCACATGTGTCTAGAGTGATGGGATCTCACTTCACTGCTCTATATGCAAATAAACACAATCAAAACAATACAGACTGAAATGTTGGTGCCGTGTGAACTGTATGCAGGGCAGGGTTCAGGCTGGACAGATTTATTTACTCTGCTGATTTTCTAACTTGAATGGAAAATTAAAAACATGAACATAACTCAAGAGAATTGGAGTGGAGTAGACAGCGGCACATCGTACATGCCGCGGATCACTCCCTCTGCTCGTCATTTAGTAAAAACTGGTTGTTTTTATGTAAATACTTTATTTGTAAATAATAAATCATGCACTTCTGGAAGGGAGAAACTTTCTCTATTTCCCAACCAGACTTTAATGAGTACGAATGAGTACGTAGTCCACTTACGTGGAGGACGTCAGTTGCGTAGGCGCTCCTTCAATGTGGCCCAGGACACATTTGGGTTGACACTGCCAAAAGAATGTGGCCATATGTGACCCAGAGCACCTCCGAATGTGGTCTGAGCGACCAGATCCCAAACTGCTTTGAGGACGTGTTGGGTCCGTTTACACCTGGCACTAAAGCTGTTCACTTACGATCTGATCACCAAAGACGCATGTTAATACCAGTTATAAACCGGGTCAAAGAGCCCTCACCTCAGCTTGGACACACTATACTAGTTTTCTTCACTGACTGTGTGTCTGTATTTCATTGTTGCCTCCAGACCTCCAGCAGCTCTCTGTCTGTAAAGAGGAGCTTCCCTCTGAGCAGCAGGAGTGGAGCCCCAGTCTGGTGAAGGTGGAGCCAGAGCCTCCACACATTAAAGAGGAAGAGGAGGACCTCTGGACCAAGTTCCCATGCCTTCCCGTCTGTGTAAAGAGTGAAGAGAGCACTCTGTGCTCCCAGCTTAATCAAAGCCAAACTGAGGAGAACACAGAGGCAGAACCTCTAGCCAGCACCTCAACTGAACAGATGAATCCAGAAACTGGTGGAGAGGACTGTGGAATATCAGAAGCAGCTGGGAGCTTAGATCCAGCTTCTGATTCAGAACCAACTTGTGATGAGAAGCTCCTGTCTTCAGACTCTACTGAAACTGAGGCTGAAGATAGTGATGAAGATTGGATGGAGACCAGAGAACCTCAGTCAGGTATTGTTTTATTGTTTTCTCCCACCAATTTGTGCTGTTTAATCAGTTTTACATCGCTTGTTGACTGGATTAATGTCGCCAGGTTACAATATCCTCAATGGCAGAATTTTAGAAAAATCAAAACAAAATTACCGCATATAAACACTACAGACATTCACAATACTAATGAATGGTGCGTTGCTTTACAAGGCTTTACTTAACATCCTAAATTATTCATACCTTTCTGACTTTCTTTGTTTCCCATTTCTTTCTTCCATCCATCCATCCATCCATCCATCCTTCCTTCCTTCCAGGAGTGGAATCCCAGTTGGGCAAGACAGACTTTTCATCAAGTCAAATCAAAACTGGAAGTATCCACAGAGGATCCCAAGGACTGTACCACTGTCAACAGTGTGGGAAAGGATTCAGACGATCAGGGAATCTCAAGATACATCAGCGTATTCACACAGGAGAACGGCCGTACATATGTAAGCTGTGTGGAAAAGGATTCAATCAATCAGGATATCTCAAGAGACATCAGCGTATTCACACAGGAGAACGGCCTTACAAATGTCAGCTGTGTGGGAAAGGATTCACACTTTCGGAAAATCTGAAGGTACATCAGCGTATTCATACAGGAGAACGGCCATACAAATGTAAGGTGTGTGGGAAAGGATTCAATCAATCAGGATATCTCAAGACACATCAGCGCATTCACACAGGAGAACAGCCATACAAATGTTCGCTATGTGGGAAAGGATTCACACATTCAGAAATTCTCAAGGTACATCAGCGTATTCATACAGGAGAACGGCCGTACAAATGTAAGGTGTGTGGGAAAGGATTCAATCGATCAGGATCTCTCAAGACACATCAGCGTATTCACACAGGGGAACAGCCGTACAAATGTCTGCTGTGTGGGAAAGGATTCAGACAATCAGCAAATCTCAAGAAACATCAGCTTATTCACACAGGGGAACAACCGTACAAATGTCATCTGTGTGGGAAAGGATTCAGACAATCCGGAAATCTCAAGGTTCATCAGCGTATTCACACAGGAGAACGGCCTTACAAATGTCAGCTGTGTGGGAAAGGATTCAGGGAATCTGCAAATCTCAAACTACATCAGCATATTCACACAGGAGAACGGCCGTACATATGTGATCTGTGTGGGAAAGGATTCAGGCACTCAGGATCTCTTAAGAGACATCAGCGTACTCACTAGGGATGTGCAGAGAAACACGTATTTGTATCTGTATTTGTTGAGGCAGCAAAATTATTTGTATTTGAATAAAAGTGGAAATAGGTGTAATTATCCTGTCCTTGTTTTTGTTTTCATTCCTTCTTATTTTAGGACATTAAATTGCTAACATGAGTGTTCTTCAATAAACTATTATAATTATTGACACTTAAATGTAATATTAGTTCATGGTTTTGATAAACCTAGCAATTAACATGTATAACCTAGACAGCCAGAGTGGTAGTAAGCGCATGAGACACAACTCGGTGTAGTATAGGGAGAGGGAAGACGCCTCCAAGCGGGGGGGCATTTTCTATAAACTACTCATATTTAGTCTGCCCTCACCGTTGCAGACAGGTGATGTGCCATGTCTATTCCAAGGGGGCCCCTGCCCGAAAGGGATGGGGCTCACCCTGTGACTGAGGACTTAAATTAGAACAGTGTTGATTTTTCATCAGATGGTTCTTATCTCGGTCGGACGGGAGAGTGTGGCGTAGTTATCTGCGGAGATTCTGTCTGCGGGACCTGTCTTCAGGCTCTGCGGTTCTGATCTTTGGGGGGCGTGGTTATCCACCTCTTGTTTTATGTTTGGTCCCTCATACAATAATACATGATATGTGTTCATTGAAAATACTGAGAAGTTAAAGTTTGGGTGCTTTCACAGTTCACAATGTTATGGTGCAAGATAACTAAATCAGAGAAGGCATGCACCGCCAGCAGTTGTTTTTCACCACCATGAATGTTTTGTTACAGAGGAAAAGAGAAGCACTGTCTGAAGTAGAACGGCAGTAACAGGGAACAGAAAGGAGTGTTCTGGATGTCTCAAATCATTTGCACCTGGCTTTAGTTTCGCAACCAAAAGTACTGGTGTCTGTGAACATATTGTCTTATCTCTACACACAAACTGGAGAATAACAAGATACAGAGATTACATTTAGCAGACGCTTTTATCCAAAGCGACTTACAATTATTCAAACACCAACAGATGCAGCCATCAGGGGTTAAGTGTCTTGCTCAAGGACACTACAGCATGCTAGCAGGAGGAGCCTGGGATCCAACCAGCAACCTTTAGATTACTAGACGACCAGCTCTACCTCCTGAGCTACCATCCCACCAGAAAACAAAGTATGTGAACATTAGCCTGACATCGCAGACCAATTCAAAAATGCATATTAGTCTGGAACCTCTCAGTTTATTTACAAGGGGCGTTTCCAATGGGTTCAGACCAAAAGGTCCAAAAGCAACAATTACTTTATCTATCACATTCCTTCCTTTTGTTCTATGGAATAAACACCTTAAAGAAAATGCAATAATTTAAATTTATTCATTGATCAGATGCTTTTGTCCAAAGTGACTTACTCATTTCTAAATTCAACCCGATATAAGTGCAAGATGCTGGATGAATCAGAATTGTCGTTAGTTTTTCTATATTAGTGAATTTTCTTTTTTCTCTTTTTTTCATGTTAGTGTATTGTCAATACAACAATTTAAAACTAGTTAACCTCAACAAAAACAAGAATAGTTAGTCAAAACTAAGATTTGATCAGGTACTCCTAAAAGAGCAGGGTCTTCAGGCGTTTCTTGTTGTGAGTGTCTCTGCAGAACGTAGTTTGCTAGGGAGTTCCACCACTGGGGCACAACCCATGAGAGGAGTTGAGATCATAATGACTAATGCATCCTATAAGTATGGGGTAATCATGATTTGACACAAACATAGTCTTCTGCGTGCTGTGCGCAAGGGGGCGTTAAATATTTAAGTCCTGCCATGGGACTGTATTCCAGGGTCGAGTTATCAGCAGGACAATGGTGATGAGGAAGGTTATTATACAGACATGACCCATCTATTCCTATTGGTGGGGGATCATTGTTCGAGTCAGGTTACTGGCACTTGACGACCACCGGTTGGGAGCGTGACGTCAGTCTATTTAGTCCCTGGAGGCTCGGGGACTTTCTTGCAATGGGACACGTGCACCCACATTGGTGGTTCTGCTACCTTAACTGCTGCTGTGGTGGCGAGGAGGATTTGGAACGGGCCTAAGAATAGTGCCGAGTTCCATCTCTTTCTCCGAACGTCCAGGATTACCACCCAGCCACCTGGTCGGAGGTCCTGACGTGGTACTTCAAGTGGGACGCCTGGGGTTGCTTTGATAACATTGCTTGGTCTACGTCATGTAACTTATCCCTGGCTTTGATGGAGGGAGACAGACCCAATCACATTGGTCTCCCTGTCAGCACCTCATCGTCATCCCTCCATCCCTCCTCCACCCTCCCTCCATCACTATTCTATCCCTCTTGACCTCTTACCCCAAACGGTACGGCACTTCTAGCATTACCAGCCTCATTCCCAGTTAGAGTCCATGCTTTTCCTCGCAGTAGACCAGACCATTTCATTCATCCGTCTCGCCGGCCATGGCACTGTGCTGGGAAAGCAGACATAGCCAATGCCTTAAAAGTTCTGTCCTTCCATCCCTCCTTCATTCCTCCTCCACCATCCCTCCATCCCTCCTCGATCCCTCCCCCACCATCCCTCCGTCCCCACTTTTGCCGTTCTTTGGCGTTCCTTGGAGAGGCAGTTATTACTTTACCATACGCCTCGCTTTCGGTTGCTGGATCAGCCTCAAATATCTTCAATTAGATAATCTTTTATATAGAACAGGGTAGTGAAGAACACCAGTAAAATGTCCATCAAAGATAGACAGACAGACAGGTGTATAGATAGAAGGGCTGTCAATCGATTAAAATACTTAATCGCATTATTGTGCGTAGTTAATCTCAAATTAATCTTGCTAACATTTTCTATCTGCTCAAAATGTTGCATAAAGGGATATTTTCCAAGTGTTTAATACTCTCATCAACATAGGAGTGGACAAATATGCTACTTTATGCAAAAGTGTGTTTATTGGAAATCAATTAACAACCCATAACAATGACAAATATTGTCAAATATTATTGCATTTAGCATAAAAATATGCTCAACTCATATCACGGCAAAATCAAATCCAGGAGCTCTGTCCGTGTATTGTGTTCGTTTACACTTTTCAACTTTGTTTTCACTTTTTTACTTTTTCTCCGGCACGTGTTGTGTAGATCTCTTTTTATCCTATTGAAATGTCTCTTTCTTATCTGCATGACGGTGGCGAAAATCTTAAGGCCCTGCTTCCGTGTCAACCTGGTGAACGCGACACCCCCACCCGCTGTGTCCACACACCACCACTAATAGAAAACAATACCCGTCACCAAAATATAATTTAAACATAAAGAAAGATGGAAAAAGACCCTCACTCCGTAGAGACTGCGACACATGCACATGCCAAAGTTTCCATAAAAAACAAGTATACACTAAGGTCATCCTAAATGTTGCACTACCTCCATCTTCTGGAGTTAACTCCTACAATGTCCAATGTGTCCGAATTTCCTCATCCGTCCTGTCCTCATTAGGAAGCTGACCAAGCATCTTCTGCCTTGTCCACTTCCAATATACTGATAGATAGACAGACTGATGGATGGGTGGACGGACGGACGGACGGGTAGATAGGTGGATAGAGAGAGATGGGTGAATAGATGGATTCTTTCCTACTTCTCACAGCAACTCTATTTTGAATTTAATGTCTGTAGGTCTTTATTGATTTCCTTCCATGCCACGCCCTTTCCTTCTGATATACGTGTGTCTATGTTTTCTTTTTTAACAGCTTGCTTGGTTAGTTTGTCTACTCTCTCATTACCCAGAATGCCTGTGTGAGCAGGAACACAGATGAATATGAACTCCATGCCTTGTTTCCTTATTCTTACGTGTATTGATATTTTTTGGTAAAGAAATTCCTGGTGACTATTGGACGTTCCTGCCTTGAGACTGTCCAGAGCAGAGTCACTACAGATTAAGACATTGTTGAATTGTTTTGTTCAACCCATTCTGAAGCCATCAAGATGGTATACAGCTCAACAGTATACACTAAGTAACACTCATTTTAGTAAAACTCCACCAAAATGGTTTCCGTCTCATTTTCTCAGCTCCCCTTGTCATTCTTTGGGCACTTTTCACTGAACTTTTCCAGATCCTCAGGTTCTCCACTAGTTCCTTCATACAGACATACCAACACGGCATTCAGTAAGTGCTGCTTCCTATTAAATCCATTTTTATCCACTGCTGGTGCTCCACCGGCCACGTTCGCCGCACAGCATTTTTCTATTTTTGCGTGAGAGGTCTTTTGTCCTCGCTACGCAGCCTTTTCCATAGGAAGACAACATAAAACCACATAGATATGTTGTAGTAAACAGTGAAATCAATTTAATGTGTTTTATATAAGCCTACATTGTACCAGAGACTAGAGCTGCCGTTGGATTCGCTTATTGATCAAGACCTGTTTTAAATATGGGTACTCCTCACTTAATGACCGAGTTCCGTTCCTACAACCAGGATGTTAAGTGAATTGGTTTATAAGCGAGGACTCGTGTTATTCATGGTAAGGAGGCGTGGCTGGTATAAGGTGTTATTTCAGGGTAAGGGGGCGTGGCCATTGAGAACGCTAGTGTAGTGAATACTGACAGACTGAGAATGGTGATGAGATGTATGAGATGTATACAGTGTATATTGTATATATAGTGTATAGTGTATATATATATATATATATATATATATATATATATACCGTTATATTTACTATCTAATTTATATATAGAATAGTGTATATAATGTTTATATAGAATATATAGTATATAAAGGGTGATGAGATGCTTGATGCTGAGATGCCGTGCACGCACAGCGCGGTATTGTACTCAATACAATAGCGATTTGCCAGAGAGCTGGTCGTAAGTCCAAACGGTCATTAAACAGGGAGGTTGTTAAGTGAGGAGTACCTGTACAAAGAACACACTGTTACTGTGTGACTGGGTGGGGGGTTCAAGTTCATTGTTGTAATGTGCATAAGTTGATCTGATTTGAGGAGAGGTGTCCAGAATCATGTGGAAGGAGAAGAGAGAGAGAGGGAAGTGGGGAGAGCGCTGGGTGCGAGTGGAAGGAGAGAGGGTGTCTGAAAGAAAGAAGAAGAAGAAGAAACAGTCTTTATTCGTCACGCAACACACCACACTACAACACATGCTTGCACACACACACACACACACACATGCTTTGATGGTGCTGGTGAAATGGTTTCTCTGCGTTGACCCATCCTGGCTTGTCCTTCCTCCGGGGGCACAGCCAGGAGCAGTGGGCAGCGTATGTGGACGCGCCCGGGGACCAGGTGATAAGTGTCCATCGCTGGTCACACCATGATGGGTGCATGTTTTTGGGGGGGGTCCTTACTGACGTGAGGTGGAAGAAACCCCATGTGAGCACAGGGAGAACATGCAAACTCCACCCAGAAAGGCTCCTATTTGGGAGATAACCCACCGGAGCATGGTGCCAACAGCGCCCCAGGCGGGAATCGAACCCAGGACCTTCTTGCTGTGAGGCAGCAGTGCAATGCACTGCACCACCGTGCCACCAAGAGAAGTTTGAAATAAAAAGGGAGCTGGCCAGCCCAGGTTGTTCTTTTCCGACTGGACACCTCCGCCCGGGGGTGGTTGGTAGTTGTAGCCTCGCTTCAGCTCCCCAGAGATTCCGTCTGCGTCTCCTTCACCATGTCTGTCTGTCGGACCCCGCCACGCCTTACATTATTATCCAACTGTGTGTTAGAAAACATATAAATCGCTGTTGTTTTCAATATTCCTTCTCTCTCTACGACAATGTCAACACGTCTGGGATGCTTCAACACAAAGCAGGTGGAGCCAGCGAAAACCACGCTGCGCACTGCGTCCATACGCTACGCCGACAGGTCCGTTCTACAGTTACCACTCTTACCACTATGACTAGTTTGACATTTCCAACATTACTCATTTTCTTTGCCTTCTCCATCTGCTCTTCAGTATAGCAGCCTACAAGAAAGTTACCATTCCCAAAACTCTGGCATACTTCACTTCTCCAACTTGTCCTCTAATGGTTTCAGTTAGCTTTATCGGATCCACTTCTCTTTTCTCCCCCCTCTCCCTCAAATCGTACCACTACATAAAGCAATCCTGCCTTCGGGTCCTTCTCCTCACCCTCTCTCCCCCTTCCACCTGAACCAGCTCTTTCCTTTTTCTCTCTTCCGACGAGCTGCCTTCATGCCTCTACTCCCTCTCCCCACATCCTCCCATTCAGTCCCCCTCCTCTTATCACTAGTTTCCCTCTTCCTTACTAAACTCCATACTGTTGTTAACATCTGACTCCCTCTCTGCTACCCTGTCAAGGTTTGGAAGGAACACTGGATCAATATCATTCTGGACCTATACAGTCAGTATCCCTACAAATGGTTCCCCACAGTATTCACTCCTAGAACTATAAAGTCCAGATGTCCACAATCCAAAGTCAGCGTTGTTTAATCAATTGTTAATAAGTCAAAAAACTGGCGAAGCAATATCCAGAAATTCAAACCTTCCTCCTCAACCACACGTCCCGTCCGCACCTTACAAACATCGCCTCCAGACAATGCACCGTTCCTCCTCCTCCTCCTCCTCCTCCTCTTCCTCCTCTTCCTCTTCTTCTTCGTCTTCTTCTTCTTCCTTTAATGGCGGTTGACCAACAACTTCATGTACACTACCGCCACCGACTGGTCTAGAGTGTAAAATGCAGTTTTAAACCTCAAACTCTAATCAAACCTGTTGCTTTGAGAAATTCCAAAATGATCCTATTGTCTATTTATTGATTGATTGATTTATTATTTATTTATTTATTATTATCAATTTATTATTGAAATGTATATCTCAAGGAACTATACTGGCCTCAGATAAACATACAGATAATAAATTGAAAGAGATCCTATAGATTTGTAGAGAAGCATATTTCACATTGTCTGTGAATGTCGGTCGGCATTTTACAGTTAAAAGATGTTTGGCCGTCTTCAAGATTCAAGATTCAAGATTTTTATTTGTCACATACATATACATACTTCCATACATATATGCAGTGAAATGTAATGCAACGCACCCGGTGATAGCACACAAGAAGTCCTAGGAAAAAGTACTAAAATAAAATAAAATAAAAAGTGGAAAATTCCTTTCTAATAGACCGACTAACTGACTCCTAAAACGTAATACAGTAAGTGGAATACTTATAGAATAAGATAAAAAATATATAGAATAAAATACAATAAAAATAAATTGAAATAAAATGGAATAGGTTGAAGGAATATGCCTATGTATATACAGATATGTGCATTTAAAGTGGCATGTGACTTAAAGTGGCATGTGAATGTGAATAGTGTGAGGTAGTGTTTGGGATAATACAGCACAGTATACAACAGTACGGCGCAGCAATACGGCATCACGAACAACCCTGAACAGTGATACAGTATGCGGTACAGTATGCTACATACAGTACAGTAGGTAGTGGAGCCTAGTGCATGGCTCAGTTAGGACCCCTGGTGAGGTCAGCGTTGACAGTTCTAATGGCTTGAGGGAAGAAACTCCGTCTCAGTCTCTCTGTTCTCGCTGCGTGACTGCGGAGGCGCTTGCCTGACCGCAGCAGCTGAAACAGTCCGTTGTTGGGGTGATGAGGATCCTTCATGATCCTACGGGCTCTGCTACTACACCTCCTGGTGTATAGCTCCTGCAAGGGGGGGAGGGTAGTTCCAGTGGTACGTTCAGCTGAACACACCACCCTCTGCAGGGCCCGCCTGTCCTGGGCAGTACAGTTCCCAAACCAGGCAGTGATGTTGCCTGTCAGGATGCTCTCCACTGCTCCAGAGTAGAAGGACTTGAGGATCCTCACGAGACCCGGAATTTCCTCAGCTGCCTAAGGTGGTAGAGACGCTGCCTCGCCTTTCTCACCAGAGTGTCTGTGTGAACAGTCCATGTTAAGTCCTCTGTGATGTGGACTCCCAGATATCTGAAGCTGCTCACCCTATCGACAGAAGTCCCATTAATCCACAAGGGCGCGTGCGTCCTCGATTGTGATCCACGCCTAAAGTCCACAATCAGCTCCTTGGTTTTGCTGACGTTCAGGTGTAGGCTGTTGTCCTGGCACCAGAGTGACAGGTCAGCCACCTCCTCGCGGTAGGCCTTCTCATCGCAGTCGGTGATCAGGCCCACGACCACGGTGTCGTCAGCAAACTTGATGATGGTGTTGGAGCTGGACCTGGCCACACAGTCATGTGTGTACAGGGAGTACAGTAGGGGGCTGAGGACGCAGCCCTGGGGGGATCCTGTATTCAGGGTGAGGGAGCTTGACATGTACTTCCCCACCTTGACCACCTGGGGGCGGCCTGTGAGGAAGTCCAGGATCCAGGTGCACAGCGGAGCATTCAATCCTAGCTCCATCAGCTTGACAGCCAGTCTGGTGGGAACTATGGTGTTGAAAGCTGAACTATAATCAATGAACAGCATTCTCACATAGGCCCCCTTCTGGCCATCCAGGTGCGTGAGCGTGGTGTGCAGTACCTGAGAGACCGCGTCATCCGTGGATCTGTTCTGCCGGTACGCGAACTGCAACGGGTCCAAGGTGCGGGGGAGGGAGGCGCAGATGTAATCCTTAATCAGCCTCTCGAAACACTTCATGACCACCGAGGTGAGGGCCACCGGACGGTAGTCATTCAGGCAGGTTGGAGAGGCGATCTTCGGGACAGGAACGACGGTGGACCTCTTGAAACAGGACGGGACCACTGATTCAGCCAGGGAGATGTTGAATATTGTAGTGAACACTGGAGCTAGCTGGTTAGCACAGGTCTTCAGTACTCGTCCAGATATGCCATCTGGGCCCGCAGCTTTCCTGGTGTTCACCCGCAACAGAGCCCTCCTGACCTCGTGCACGGACACTGAGAGTGCGCGCTCGTCCCCAGCGGTGTAACTACAATTAGCCGGCGAGCTAGCGGTGCTGCTGCCAGACTCGAACCGCGCATAAAAGGAGTTCAGTTGGTTGGCCAGGGAGGCGTCCACACTCGTGGCTGGGGAGGAGCTGCTCTTGTAGTTAGTTATTGTCCGCAGCCCCTCCCACAAGCGTCTTGTGTCCCCCCGCTCCATCTGTAGCTCCACGGTGTCTCTGTACGTCCGTTTAGCGTCCCTCACCGCCCTCCGCAGATTGTACGACGCCGCTTTGTAATTGTCCATGTTACCAGATACAAGTCCGTCGTTGTAAGCGGCCGTGCGCGCATTCAGAGCGCAGCGGATGGATTTATCAACCCATGGTTTCTGGTTTGGAAATATCCGAACTTTCACCGTAGGAACGATTTCATCCGCGAGCGTAGCCACAAAGCTCACTACAGCCTCCGTAAACTCGCTGACGTCACTTGAACTCGCTTGGAACATGTCCCAGTCTACGTCAGTCAGAGCGTCCTGAAGCGCAGCCTCTGATTGGTCCGTCCACCGCTTCACTTCCCTCGTCATCACCAGATCCCGCGCGATCAGAGGCCTGTAAACAGGAAGCAGCGAGATCGCGGCGTGATCTGATTTCCCGAAAGCAGGAAGCGACACGGGCTTGTATCCGTTCTTGTAAGGAGTGTAACAATGGTCCAGAGTTCTGTCTCCCCTGGTGGCACACGTGATGTGTTGGTGGAAATTCGGCAGAACTTTTTTCAGGTTGGCCCTGTTAAAGTCCCCAGTCACCACCACAGCCGCGTCGGGATGTCTGTTCTGAAATCCGCACAACACATCGTACAGAACCGACAGAGCTGCGTCGGTGTCCGCTTGCGGTGGGATATAAACGGCTGTAATGATGACCGTGCTGAATTCCCGGGGGAGATAAAATGGACGGCATAGTATGGTCAGCTGTTCCAGGTTCGGCGAGCAGGAGTGGGAGAGGAATTTGGTGTTGTTGGCGTTACACCAGCGGTTGTTTACCATTAGGCAGACGCCTCCACCTTTGGATTTCCCCGACTCTCCCGTTCTGTCGCCGCGGAACACGGAGAAGGCCTCGGCTGGACGTATGGCTTCATCCGGCACCAGTGGGGTCAGCCATGTTTCCGTCAGGCAGAGGACGCAACAGTTCCTCGTGTCACGCTGGAATTGAATCCTCGCTCGAAGTTCATCCATCTTGTTCTCCAGGGACTGGACGTTAGCAAGAAGGATGCTTGGCAGAGGTGGACGGTAAGGTTGCGTCCTCATTCTGACCCGAATGCCGCCTCGTTTACCTCGGTGCTTCCTCCGTGGGCCGGCTCGTGGAACAGCGACTCCATTTTTGTTGTTGTTGCGAGTGTTCCCGCGTAGGATTTCCGCCGGCCACTCTGCTCCCACGGATAAAAAGTCCCAAAGTTGTTCGTTTAGGGAAATTTTTATATCCATGAGTGCATCGCGGCCGTATGAGTTAATTGTTGATGTTTTTCTGGCGAACATTGTGATAAAAAAAGGGAAAAAAATACTAAAGAGTAAGAAAGTAACCGGAGCGCCGGCGCAGGCGACCGCTAGGGGCGGCGCCACTATCGCCACTTGTTAGGGTGAAAGATTGACACAGAAAATCTTGCAATCATCTTGTGTGGCACCTTCAACCTTCTTTGTCTCCCTTCTTTGTCTCCCTTTTTCTACATTTCATATATTTTAGCTATTCCTCTGTGCAATTGAATGGAAGTTATCTTCCAAAAATGGCAACCAGAGTCCAAAGCAACCAATCGCAACCGTCAAACTTCACGTTCCCTATACCACGTTCCCTAGCCCGCTACACATTTTTGATATATTGTTAAATTTGCCAGCAAATTAATTAATCTGAGCAATTTACTTTACTTAATTTTATATTTGATTGATTTTATTATGTTTTATTATAAGTGTAAAAAAACAAAAAGTTTGTTTGTTTTCCAGTTGGTTTTCCCTTGATGTCCCTGTGGCCCCACATGAGAAGACACCCTGTTTGGGTTTGAGACTCCTTCCCTATACTCATTGTTGTTGGGCAACTTCGACCAAGACCTTTGTGGCAAAAGACCTCACCCCAATCGTTAAAAAATGTCAGTTTTACTTCAATTAGAACTTGAGTTCTATCAATGCCTTAAGCTTTATCCAGACAGCTCCACTGAATTAAGCTGAGAGCCCCTTTAAACCAACCAAGTCTCCACTTGGCCCTGACAGGGTGTGATTGGAACCACTCGGACACCCATAATATGGCCCACCTCCAAGTACTGTATATATACTCACCTGTCATACTTCTTCTTTGCTTATTCAGCTCTCCGTTGTTGGCAGCAAGCCCTTTGTTATGAAAGAAAGCAAAGAAAAGAATCATGTCGGCTGCCGACCTTAAGAACTGTACAGGCTGTGGCTCGCACATGACCCGAAGGGATACTCATCTGTTGTGCGTCCACTGTCTCTGCCATGCACACGCAGAGGTGGCGCTGTTCAACCCGTTTTTCTGCTCGGTAGCTGCGCACCAGTGCCTCTCCCTCACCGCAGAAAAGCTTCAGTTGCCGTTCAAGGCGCGTAGACTGCCGGTGACTCTGGCGGAGAAATCCTATAAGGCCTCAAGGGCAGGCTGCAGCACTGCTGACCAACATCTGTCTGCTGCAGGCCTACCAGGCCAGGCTCCTACGAGAGACCTGAAGGGGAATGCCACCCCCAAGACCTACATGGAACCGAGCAAAGCCACCAACTTCTGCCTCATGATGGCCAAGGGTAAAGCGCAGGAAGCAAGTCATGTGATGGGGTTTTCGGTGGTAATGCAGCACTACCTGTGGCTGAACCTATCTCAGATATCTCAGAGGGAGAAGACCAGGCTCCTTGACACTCCAGTGAAGGTGTCGGGCCTGTTCAGGCCCATTGTGGACTCCTTGACCCACAAGTTGGAGTCGGTGGCATTGAGGAGATTCATGCCCCAACGGACCTGGTCCCCTAGCCAAGAGCCCCGGCAAAACCCCGGCTCATCAGCCAGACAAGCAGCAGCCAGAATCCAGATGGCCCCCAAGGAAGTCACGGGCCCAGAGCGGACCGGTTTTAGCCCAGGAGACGCCAAAGCCTCCCCCCGCTGATGGGATGAGAGGCTGGAACAGGAATGCTTTCCGCAGTCTCCAGAAGCCCCAGGTGCAGAGGACCTTGGCCGCAATGGTGAGGGGATTCGTTCTGCTGGACCGTCGGCTCGACCTCAAGTTTTAGCACAAAAAATACATTGCACTGTACTAATTCCCATGCCAGCAAAAGCCATGCGGTTAATGTACACAAAATACAGAGTCTTTATTTCCCCTCCCTCCCTCCAGTGTGTTTTACCAGTGTATTTATTGAGGCCTCCTGTCCACTCAGAAACATGAGTGTCGTGGCCCAAAATGAAAAAATGAGCACGAAGCCTCCAGTGCTTGGGACAGGTCACCAAGCACATGAACATGGGTGTGAGCCGGAGGCTCAATTTGTGGGTGAATGGGCCCTGGTGCTCCCAGTAACCACAGCATGCCGCTCCGCTTTTGTGAGCATATGGAGACATGCATGCACAATTTCTCCCTGGGTAGAAAGGACGATTTTAAATGGCTATGTACTGCAATAGCCAGGCATCCACCAGGGTTCGCTGCAGTCACACAGATGGAAGTCGTGGACTCAACGTCCTCGATCCTGGAAGGGGAGATTAAGTCTTTGCTAGAGAAGGATCCATTCGCCCGGTAGTGGACAGAGAGAGAAACTGCAGCTTCTACAGCAGATATTTCCTCATTCCAAAAAGACTGCTCTTCTCTGAGAACAAATGTGGATCTGAGAATATTTAAAAAAACATTGAGAAAGCTCCTGCTGTGAATGTGAATAAAGATTCTGTCATATCTGAACGATCTCCTGATAATAGTGGGGTCAAGGGAGTCAGTACTCTCCCACACAGGGGCGCTGCTCGACCATCTCGGCAGTCTGGGTTTTCCGGTGAATTGAAAAAAGAGCGCTCTGGTTCAAGCCCAGCTCACTGTGTATTTGGGTCTCGATCTGGACTCACGGTCGATGCGTACGGCTGATTCAGACAAGGAGGTTGGCTGTGGTCACTGCAGCTCGCACGCTGTCCCTGCGCAAGGTCACCAAGGGATGTGGCGATAGTGGCGCCGCCCCTAGCGGTCGCCTGCGCCGGCGCTCCGGTTACTTTCTTACTCTTTAGTATTTTTTTCCTTTTTTAATAACAATGTTCGCCAGAAAAACATCAACAATTGACTCATACGACCGCGATGCACTCATGGATATAAAAATTTCCCTAAACGAACAACTTTGGGACTTTTTATCCGTGGGAGCAGAGTGGCCGGCGGAAATCCTACGCGGGAACACTCGTAACAACAACAAAAATGGAGCCGCTGTTCCACGAACGGGCCCACGGAGGAAGCACCGAGGTAAACGAGGCGGCATTCGGGTCAGAATGAGGACGCAACCTTACCGTCCACCTCTGCCAAGCATCCTTCTTGCCAACGTCCAGTCCCTGGAGAACAAGATGGATGAACTTCGAGCGAGGATTCAATTCCAGCGAGACACGAGGAACTGTTGCGTCCTCTGCCTGACGGAAACATGGCTGACCCCACTGGTGCCGGATGAAGCCATACGTCCAGCCGAGGCCTTCTCCGTGTTCCGCGGCGACAGAACGGGAGAGTCGGGGAAATCCAAAGGTGGAGGCGTCTGCCTAATGGTAA
The DNA here is from genome assembly GCF_960531495.2 of Zeus faber. Taxonomy (NCBI): domain Eukaryota; kingdom Metazoa; phylum Chordata; class Actinopteri; order Zeiformes; family Zeidae; genus Zeus; species Zeus faber. Next base: position 35,808,430 of record NC_137192.1, on the reverse strand, counting down.
ACAACCGCTGGTGTAACGCCAACAACACCAAATTCCTCTCCCGCTCCTGCTCGCCGAACCTGGAACAGCTGACCATACTATGCCGTCCATTTTATCTCCCCCGGGAATTCAGCACGGTCATCATTACAGCCGTTTATATCCCACCGCAAGCGGACACCGATGCAGCTCTGTCGGTTCTGTACGATGTGTTGTGCGGATTTCAAAACAGACATCCCGACGCGGCTGTGGTGGTGACTGGGGACTTTAACAGGTTGAACCTTAAAAAAGTTCTGCCGAATTTCCACCAACACATGACGTGTGCCACCAGGGGAGACAGAACTCTGGACCATTGTTACACTCCTTACAAGAACGGATACAAGCCCGTGTCGCTTCCTGCTTTCAGGAAATCAGATCACGCCGCGATCTCGCTGCTTCCTGTTTACAGGCCTCTGATTGCGCGGGATCTGGTGATGACGAGGGAAGTGAAGCGGTGGACGGACCAATTGGAGGCTGCGCTTCAGGACGCTCTGACTGACGTAGACTGGGACATGTTCCAAACAAGTTCAAGTGACGTCAGCGAGTTTACGGAGGCTGTAGTGAGTTTTGTGGCTACGCTCGCGGATGAAATCGTTCCCACGGTGAAAGTTCGGATATTTCCAAACCAGAAACCATGGGTTGATAAATCCATCCGCTGCGCTCTGAATGCGCGCACGGCCGCTTACAACGACGGACTTGTATCTGGTAACATGGACAATTACAAAGCGGCGTCGGACAATCTGCGGAGGGCGGTGAGGGACGCCAAACGGACGTACAGAGACACCGTGGAGCTGCAGATGGAGCGGGGGGACACCAGACGCTTGTGGGAGGGGCTGCGAACAATAACAAACTACAAGAGCAGCTCCTCCCCAGCCACGAGTGTGGACGCCTCCCTGGCCAACCAACTGAACTCCTTTTATGCGCGGTTCGAGTCTGGCAGCAACACCGCTAGTTCGCCGGCTAATTGGAGTTACACCGCTGGGGATGAGCGCGCACACTCAGTGTCCGTGCACGAGGGCTTTGATGCGGGTGAACACCAGGAAAGCTGCGGGCCCAGATGGCATATCTGGGTGAGTACTGAAGACCTGTGCTAACCAGCTAGCTCCGGTGTTCACCACAATATTCAACATCTCCCTGGCTGAATCAGTGGTCCCGTCCTGCTTCAAGAGGTCCACCGTCGTTCCTGTCCCGAAGATCGCCTCTCCAACCTGCCTGAATGACTACCGTCCGGTGGCCCTCACCTCGGTGGTCATGAAGTGTTTCGAGAGGCTGATTAAGGATTACATCTGCGCCTCCCTCCCCCGCACCTTGGACCCGTTGCAGTTCGCGTACCGGCAGAACAGATCCACGGATGACGCGGTCTCCCAGGTACTGCACACCACGCTCACGCACCTGGATGGCCAGAAGGGGGCCTATGTGAGAATGCTGTTCATTGATTATAGTTCAGCTTTCAACACCATAGTCCCCACCAGACTGGCTGTCAAGCTGATGGAGCTTGGATTGAATGGTCCGCTGTGCACCTGGATCCTGGACTTCCTCACAGGCCGCCCCCAGGTGGTCAAGGTGGGGAAGTACATGTCAAGCTCCCTCACCCTGAACACAGGATCCCCCCAGGGCTGCGTCCTCAGCCCCCTACTGTACTCCCTGTACACACATGACTGTGTGGCCAGGTCCAGCTCCAACACCATCATCAAGTTTGCTGACGACACCGTGGTCGTGGGCCTGATCACCGACTGCGATGAGAAGGCCTACCGCGAGGAGGTGGCTGACCTGTCACTCTGGTGCCAGGACAACAGCCTACACCTGAACGTCAGCAAAACCAAGGAGCTGATTGTGGACTTTAGGCGTGGATCACAATCGAGGACACACGCGCCCTTGTGGATTAATGGGACTTCTGTCGACAGGGTGAGCAGCTTCAGATATCTGGGAGTCCACATCACAGAGGACTTAACATGGACTGTTCACACAGACACTCTGGTGAGAAAGGCGAGGCAGCGTCTCTACCACCTCAGGCAGCTGAGGAAATTCCGGGACTCGGTGAGGATCCTCAAGTCCTTCTACTCTGGAGCAGTGGAGAGCATCCTGACAGGCAACATCACTGCCTGGTTTGGGAACTGTACTGCCCAGGACAGGAGGGCCCTGCAGAGGGTGGTGCGTTCAGCTGAACGTACCACTGGAATTACCCTCCCCCCCTTGCAGGAGCTATACACCAGGAGGTGTAGTAGAAGAGCTGTAGGATCATGAAGGATCCTCATCACCCCAACAACGGACTGTTTCAGCTGCTGCGGTCAGGCAAGCGCCTCGGCAGTCACACAGCGAGAACAGAGAGACTGAGACAGAGTTTTTTCCCGCAAGCCATTAGAACTGTCAACGCTGACCTCACCAGGGGTCCTAACTGAGCCATGCACTAGGCTCCACTACCTACTGTACTGTATGTAGCATACTGTACCGCATACTGTATCACTGTTCAGGGTTGTTCGTGATGCCGTATTGCTGCGCCGTACTGTTGTATACTGTGCTGTATTATCCCAAACACTACCTCACTCTATTCACATTCACATGCCACTTTAATTCACATGCCACTTTAAATGCACATATCTGTATATACATAGGCATATTCCTTCTATCTATTCCATTTTATTTCAATTTATTTTTATTGTATTTTATTCTATATATTTTTATCTTATTCTATAAGTATTCCACTTACTGTATTACGTTTTAGGAGTCAGTTAGTCGGCCTATAGAAAGACATTTTTTATTTTTATTTTTTCCTAGGACATATTGTGTGCTATCACCGGGTGCGTTGCATTACATTTCACTGCATATATGTATGGAAGTATGTATATGTATGTGACAACTAAAAAATCTTGAATCTTGAATCTCTTGAATCTTGATGAGGGCTGCCTCCACCGCAGTCCCACTTCAGGATGAGATCCCTGCAACGCTGGTTTATGTTCTCCACGGATAATTGGAGGGTAATGTTGAAACCCAATCCGGCTTTACAACCCAAGAACATGAAAGAGGGATTCAAATCGACCACGATTGATCTCTCTTCATTTTCCCCTCCTCCCTTTGGGTCTGAGGAGACGAGAGGCTTAGGGCCCTGTCTGTGCGCTATTGGTTTATGTGGAGCACACGTGCTCCGTACGACAGTCAGACCAGCTTTTTATCTGTTATGGATCAGGGGTCTATGTCTCTGCCTTTGGGGGCTTGCATAGGACACATGGGTTCTGACCTCGCGGTCAGTGAAGGTGGTAGGTTTACAATATGGCATTGTAAGAACTTGAGTTTGAAATGAAGTAAAACATTTGGGTTGTGCTCCAACCCTGGTTTTATGAATGAACAAAAGTTTTAACCAGTGGCCTCACTGACCAGCTCGCTCAAGAGCTGAATAATGTGAGAGGAAGTATGAAAGGTGGTGACCCAGTATATATACTGAGGGTGTGCCATTTAACAGGTGTCTGAGTGGCCCAACCTTTCCGCTTTATTCAGTGGAGCCGTCTGGAGACAGCTTGGGGTATTGTAAGAACTGGAGTTTTTCATTTGTAAAAACCAGGGTTGTAGCACAACCCAAACGGTTAGAGAGGGTTACGTTTAGATTTCCACCTGGCCTTGCCAGGGTTGGGCCAATCACAACGGTTTATCTAATATGGGATGGGGTTGATACGATGACGATACAGAGGAGTGCCGCTGACACACCTGACCAAGATGGCTGCCGTTGACGTGGAACGGTCTCTTGAATCCACTATCGCCATTAAGGGACGTTACCAAGATGGTTGCCGCTGATGTGGAACTGTTTGTTGAATACTCTATCCTGATAGTATTAAACCAACTGGACAGTTTATTTTCTATAAAAAGCTTTTGTCGATAAGAAAGATGGGTTGGTTGTACTTCCCACAGGATTTGGTAAAAGTTTAAATTTCCAACTCACTCACTCAGCGCTACATCACACGCTTTGTTGCTCTTTAGTTGTAGGTCTATCCAGTGCTCTGATTGGTTGCAGGTCTATCCAATGTTCTGATTGAATAGACCTACAACAACGATTTGAGACATCAACAACACTCCTTTCTGTACCCAGGTACTGCTGTTCTACTTCAGACAGTGCTTTTCTTTTTCTCTGTAACAAAGAGACATTCATGGTGTTTTTTGTTTGGTGGTGAAAAACAACTGCTAGCTGTGCATGCCTGCTCTGTTATAGTTAACTTGCACCATAACATTGTGAACTGTGAAAGCACCCAAACTGTAACTTCTCAGTATTTTCCATGAACATGCATCATGTAATATTGTATGAGGGACGGAACAAGAAACTAGGGGCGTAGTCACAGGACAATGGATGAATCATGGAATTGGGGGCGTAGTTACATGACTACACCCAGCTCTTTGCATGTACACTATAAGAACTCCCTCCTGAGAACAAATGCGCGGGAAGAGACTACTGTATCACTGTTACAGAGTGTATCACTGTATTACTCTCATATTTAGTAAAATACATTTTGTTCTAACTTAACAAGGGTCTCAGTTTGTTCCTGATAGCAAGGGTTGTCACCGACCATGCAGTGGAATTTCCAAGACAATTGATATTTTAAATTATGGGCCACTATATTAGTTGGACTGAACAAACCGTGGCAAAAAAAAACAAGCTGGAATCGAGCAAAGATGAGTATTTCTTCCTGATAACATGAAACCTTGAATGAGCTATCCAGTTATGGCAACATAAAAAATAAAAATAAATATAGAAGGATCTTTAATCCTCACACAGCACACCACAACAACACATGCATTCATGCACATACACACTTCAGATGGTGCTCGTTAAATGGGTTCTCTGCATTTAACCCATCCTGGCTTGTCCTTCCTCCGGGGGGCAGCCAGGAGCAGTGGACAGTAATCAATGACGCCTGGGCACCTGGTTCCATGTCCATCGCTGGTCAGACGATGATGTTGTGCATGTTTTTGGTGGGGTCCTTACTGATGTTACATGGAGGAAACCTCATGTAAGCACAGGGAGAACATGTAAACTCCACACAGAGAGGCCCCTTATTGGGAGATAACCTGCCTGAGCATGGTGCCAATAGCGGCCCAGGTGAGAATTTAACCCAGGACCTTCTTGCTGTGCGCTGCTGTGCGCTGCTGTGCCACCGTGCCACCAACATGACATGCTTTGGGATGCAGTCGGACTCAGGAATTTCTCCCCACAATCCTGTGCTTGAAAAAATGTTTGAATTGTTCTTCTAAAATACATCTTCTCCCATGGTAGACACAAATGGCACCGCAGGTATTTACACTCATGCATTGCTCAATTAATGGTCTATGTCCACGCTCCCTGCTAGTGGCTGTAGTGACAGGGATTTCCAGATTTCCAGTAAGATCAAAGTAAATGTGGTAGTTAGGATTCCTATAATCCTTATTTTTGTTTTACTGTTGACATTTGTACAGCCATTCTCCTGTCTAAGTAGTAGGGGTGGAACCGCATCCAATGTTTGGCAAAACTGAAATAGCAGGTTTTTACAAATATTTGCTTCGTACAAATATTAAATAAATTATTTGTTTTGGGGAAGCACAAAAAAAACATGTCAAAAAGCTTGTTGGAGCAGTTCAGCCTGCCACACTCCAGCCGAGTGGCGTTTTCAGGGGCCTGACACAGAGACAGACGACGGAGTAGAAAACACACCAGTTTATTTTAAAGACTGTTGGAACAAGCCCAGATCAGATGGACAACAGGTCATGACAAGGGCTCCTCTCCTATGTGTGTGGGGATGGGGGTTTTACCTGTTGCTCGTTGGTTGGTCTAACGAGCAGGCGTACAGCCACACTGATCCTGGGCCCAATTACCTAGACCCAAGACAGGTATGGCTGCTCAAACCACACCACCCCCACACCCAAACCACACTGGTGCTCCTTATAACTGTGAGTGCGGTGGGTATTTGTCCTCTGCCTGCTTGAACTGACATGACAGGACAGCTTACTGCTCGCCTCATTACGCCATGGGCACACTACAAAACTTTCAAAGTCATCAGATAGCTGTACTGTTCACCCGCAGTCAGAATCTCGGCAGATATCCACGCCCCCCACTCTAAGAACCTAATGATGAAATATCAACGCTGTTCAAACTTAGGTCCTCAGTCATTCGGCAAGATCCCTCCCTTTGGGGCAGGGCCCCAATTGGGCAAGACAGGCACGTCACCTGTCTGCGGCGGTGAGGGCAGACAAAAGTTACGAGTAGTTTATGGGAAATGCCCCCCGCTTGGAGGCGTCCTCCGCTTGGAGGCGTCCCCCTCCTTGGTGGCGTCACAGGTGCTTACTACCACTCTGGCTGTCTAGGTTATACATATTTATTGTTGAGTTTATGAAAACTGGGCTCTCTTCACATCCGTAGTGATCACACTAATGTCTATTAAGAGATCCTGAGTGCCTGAATCTTTTCTCACACAGATCACATATGTAAGGCAGTTCAACTGTGTGAATATGCTGATGTAGCTTGAGATTTGCAGATTTGTTGAATCCTTTCCCACAATGTTGACATCCATTATCCTGTGTGAATAAGCTGATGTTTCTTCAGGGATACCGAGTGATTGAATCCTTTGCCACACAGATGACATTTGTAAGGCCGGTCTCCTGTGTGAATACGCTGATGTGTCTTCAGATTTCCTGATTGATTGAATCCTTTTCCACACAGCTGACATTTGTACGGCCTGTCTCCGGCGTGAATACGCTGATGTGTCTTGAGAATTCCTGATTGATTGAATCCTTTCCCACACAACTGACATTTGTACGGCCGTTCTCCTGTGTGAATACGCTGATGTGTCTTGAGATTTGCCGATTGTCTGAATCCTTTCCCACACAGCTTACATTTATACGGCAGTTCTCCTGTGTGAATACGCTGATGTGTCTTGAGATTTACCGATTCCCGGAATCCTTTCCCACACAGCTGACATTTGTAAGGTAGTTCTCTTGTGTGAATAAGCTGATGTGTCTTCAGAGATACTGAGTGATTGAATCCTTTCCCACACAGCTGACATTTGTACGGCCGTTCTCCTGCGTGAATACGTTGATGTGTCTTGAGAGACCCTGAGTGATTGAATCCTTTCCCACACAGCTGACATTTAAACGGCAGATCTCCTGTATGAATACGCTGATGTACGTTAAGATTTTCTGATTCTCTGAATCCTTTCCCACACAGCTTACATATGTACGGCCGTTCTCCTGCGTGAATACGCTGATGTACCTTGAGATTCCCTGATCGTCTGAATCCTTTCCCACACTGTTCACAGTGGTACAGCCCTTCGGATCCTGTGTGGATACCTTCTTGAATTTTGATTTCACTTGATATAAAATCGGTTGCGTCAGACTGGGATTCCACTCCTGGAAGAAAGAAAGAAAAGTATTTAACACAAAGAAAAAGTCAGAAAGATATGAATAATGTAGGATGTTAAGTAAAGAATCTGTAAAACACTGCACCTTGAGAAAATTTGTAGAAAGAAGAGGTAAACCTCTATTTTAACGGTGGGTGTCAATAAAGTTCAATTAGTATCGTGAATGTCTGTAGTGTTTATGTACAGCAATTTTGTTTTATTGTTCTTTAGTTCTGCAATATTGAGGATATCATAACCTGCCGACATTGCTCCAGTAAACAAGCGATGTAGAGATGATTAAACAGCACAACTTGGTAGGAGAAAACAATAAAACATTACTTGACTGATGTTTTCTTGTCTCCATCCAATCTTCATCACTATCTTCAGCCTCAGTTTCAGTAGAGTCTGAAGACAGGAGCTTCTCATCACAAGTTGGTTCTAAATCAGAAGCTGGATCTAAGCTCCCAGCTGCTTCTGATATTCCACAGTCCTCTCCACCAGTTCCTGGATTTATCTGTTCAGTTGAGGTGCTGGCTAGAGGTTCTGCCTCTGTATTCTCCTCAGTTTGGCTTTGATTAAGCTGGGAGCACAGAGTGCTCTCTTCACTCTTCACACAGACGGGAAGGCATGGGAACTGGGTCCAGAGGTCCTCCTCTTCCTCTTTAATTTGTGGGGGCTCTGGCTCCACCTTGACCAGACTGGGGCTCCACTCCTGCTGCTCAGAGGGAAGCTCCTCTTTACAGACAGAGAGCTGCTGGAGGTCTGGAGGCAACACTGAAATACAGGCACAGTCAGAAAAGAAGACTAGGATAGTGTGTCCAAGCTGAGGTGAGAGGGCATTTTGATAGTCACACAATAATGTATTGTGTAGTGTTCTACATGTTGTCGCCATGTGCTTTAGAAACATGTAGTCTATGGGAAAGAGTTGAGACAAAACAAATCATTTATACAAAGCACCGAGTCATATGGTGTAACAAGATGTGTGAAACCTTTAGATTGACTCATTCTGCTATGTACAATTCAATTTAATTTATTACCTTCCATTATATATTTTTATTTATATGTTATATATATGTTTGTGTATATGTAATCTAATAGGAATATTTAACTTGACAGTTTAACATTTATCTATTATTTATAAATTAAACTTGGTTTTGAAAATACGTTGAGATAAAAAAATTTAAAAAACACAAAGGAACACGAATCTGTAAAAATCGAATTTTCCTCCCAGAAAGGTTTTGTCAACTTATTTGGCGGCTCGTGCAATTTTGGAAATGCGCGACATAGTGGATTTCGCTGTGTGGGTCATCTTTTAAAATCTGCAGCTCAGTTACATGTACAGCAAAACATGTAGGTTGGTTTAGGACATAAAATTTGAATTTGTATTATTTAATAAATGTTGTTTGTGAAGAAGAGATAAACAAAATGGTGGTGAAAATTGAGGAAAAAAATGGAGAGCGGTGTCTTATTGTTGTACCCTCTTTGTCAATACCTGGACCAAAAGGCTGATTGCTTGATGACAGATGATAGACAGTATGTAATAAAGTAGAGTGTCTCTTCATACAGATCGACAGACAGACAGATAGATGTATGTAATAGAGTGTCTCTTCATACAGACAGACAGACAGATAGATAAATGTAATAAAGTAGTGTCTCTTCATACAGACAGACAGACAGACAGACAGACAGACAGATAGATGTATGTAATAAAGTAGTGTCTCTTCATACAGACATACAGACAGACAGACAGACAGATAGATGTATGTAATAAAGTAGTCTCTTCATACAGACAGACAGACAGATAGATGTATGTCATAAAGTAGTGTCTCTTCATACAGACAGACAGACAGATGTATGTCATAAAGTAGTGTCTCTTCATACAGACAGACAGACAGATAGATGTATGTCATAAAGTAGTGTCTCTTCATACAGACAGACAGACAGATAGATGTATGTCATAAAGTAGTGTCTCTTCATACAGACCTGCTCTGTGTAGCTTGACTTCAGGTGTCAGTATTAAATACAGTAGTTTGTTCAGCCTGCAGAGCTCCTGGTTCGAGCGCCCCAGTCTGTTCTCACAATCCACCACAGATTCTTCTAAATGTCTGACAATGTCTTTGTCTGCTGCTGCCAGTTTCTCGCTCAATAAAACTCTCACTTCTTTACCTACTTTAATCTTTTCACGGACAAATAAAACCTCTACAACTGCAGCACCGATTCTCTCTTGTACACAAACAGTGAAAAGCGGGAGTTGCTCGGCCATTGTCTCCTCAGTTTGTCTTTGATGAACCTGTGACCACTGAGCACCCTTCTGGTTGTTTCCACTCTTCACAGAGACAGGGGGGAAGAGGAACTTGACACCAGCCTCCTGACTGCTCCGCAGGTCCTCCTCTCCCTCTTTAATGTATGGAGGCTCTGGCTCCACCTTGACTGGACTGGGGCTCCACTCCTGCTGCTCAGAGGGAAGCTCCTCTTTACAGACAGAGAGCTGCTGGAGGTCTGGAGGCAACAATGAAATACAGACACACAGTCAGTGAAGAAAACTAGGATAGTGTGTCCAAGCTGAGGTGAGGGCTCTTTGACCCGGTTTATAACTGGCATTAACATGCGTATTTGGTGATCAGATCGTAAGTGAACAGCTTTAGTGCCAGGTGTAAACGGACCCAACGTGTCCTCAAAGCAGTTTGGGATCTGGTCACTCAGACCACATTCGGAGGTGCTCTGGGTCACATATGGCCACATTCTTTTGGCAGTGTCAACCCAAATGTGTCCTGGGTAACATTGAAGGAGCGCCTACGCAACTGATGTCCTCCACGTAAGTGGACTATGTACTCATCATAAAAGTCTGGTCGGAAAATAGAGTTAAAAAGTTACCCCCTTCCAGAAGTGCATGATTTATTAATTAGCAGTAAAGTATTTACATAAAAACATAGTTTTTACTAAATGAAAAGCAGAGGTAGCGATTCGGTGCATGGTGCACCACTATCTACTCCACTCCAATTCTCTGAGTTATGTTCACGTTTTTAAATTTCCATACAAGTAAGAAAATCGGCTGAGTAAATAAATCTGTCCAGGCTGAACCCTGCGCTGCATACAGTTCACACGGCACCAACATTTCAGTCTGTATTGTTTTGATATTGTTTATTTGCATATAGCGCGGGGAAGTGAGATCCCATCACTCTAGACCAGCGATTCCACACCTGTGGGCTGCGAAATCATGGGCAAAACGCATCGATTTTATTTTAAAAAGAAATACAAAATGATTCATTACAAAAACGTTTTTAAATGTAAAAAAAATAAATAAAATTCATGGTATTTTTTCTTTAAAACATTCAAAATTGCATCATACTGATAGATAGGAATTTATGTTAGGTTACTTTGTCCAAGTCGGACCACAATCGACGTGCACCTGTACATTTTTGAACTTGAGGTGATAATCAAAATGGATGGTTGGCTAGCATCAGGGACACTGAAAAGGAAAGAAGCCATTGGTATATCATCCACAAGTCAAAAAAACAAAAGGTTCGGTGAAAGTATGCCGCTGAATATTTATCATTGGGATTTTCTTGGACAGGCACAGAAGACGAACAGTTACCGCTGTGCGTGGTGTGTTCCGAGATTTTATCAAACAAAGTTCTGAAGCCATGTAAACTGCACCGTCACCTCCAGACAAAACACCAACAGGACATGTCCAAGCTGCTTCCTCCTAGTAGGCCGCATACAATCTGGGAGAATTAAATTCTTCCTGCCACAAAAGAGATAGTGGGGGTGATGTTGGGAGAGAAGGCATGCAAGCCAATCAACCTCATCCCATTGTCTGATAAGTCAGTCAGGCACAGCATTGATGAGATGGCAGAGAATGTGTCGGAACAGCTGATAACCAGCGTATGAGAGTCGTTTTTATGCCCTCCAACTGGATGAATCGACAGACATCACAAATCTGTCAAACCTGCTTGTCTATGACAGTTATGAAAACAATGGAGATATAAAAGAAGAGTTCCCGCTTTGCAAATCTTTACCGACGCGTTCAACTGCTGAGGCCATTTGTGACATTCTGAACGCGTTCATAGTTTCAAAAGGGATTGATTGGCTCCATATGTGTGGGAGTGAGCACTGATGGGACCCGTGCGATGCTGGGCCAGCACAGTGGAGGCATCACCCTGGTGAAAGCTGTGGCTCCATTCATAGAATCTGTCCACTGCAGTATACATAGAGCAGCACCAGCTGTAAAGAATATGCTGCATATCTAAAGACTGTTCTAGATGAGGCGGTCAGAGTCAACTTCATCAAAAGCCGCCCACTGCAATCACCTTTATTTTCCGTTTTATGTGACGAGATGGGCAGTGACCATAAGCAGCTTCTGTTACGCTACACTATTGCGACGCTGCTGGAGTTCCCAGAGGGGTACTTGACGAGTTCAAAGCTAGAAATCAAATAGGTGCAGGTTTTGAATCTGTACTGTTCTGGTGGTCCACGATAAATAAGAATGTGGACTGGATCAATTATATCTATTCCAACCAACAGAGGAACTTAAAAACACACTTAAACTTGGCAGAACAGATGGCAGCTACTAGTCTAATGGCGTGGCAGAATAGAATGGCATTAGACATGCTCTTAGCTGAGAAGGGTGGGGTATGCGTGATGTTCGGGTTGATGTGTTGTACATTCATTCCCAACAACAACGCTCCAGATGGCTCGTTGACCAAGGCATTGCATGGGCTCACAACATTAGCTGATGAACTGGTGGAAAATTCCGGCATTGACACCTCCCTCACTGGCCTCTTTGAATCATGGTTTGGCCAGTGGAAGTGTCCATAATAACCTCTGTAGCTGTCATTGTTAGTGTGCTAGTGGTCTTCGGATTCTGCATCATCGCGTGTTAGAGGCCTTCTCCAAAGGCCTCTAACAAATTCACTTTGAGACCAATAACCTTTTCCTCTTCATTGTTTATTAGAAAACAGGGCATTCATCGGAAGAATTTTTCTAACACTGAAATTCGGTGGCTCTCAAGGGGGAGGGTATGCAACTTTATGAATTGCGTGATGAGGTGAGGGTGTTTTTTCTCGACATAAAGTTTGAACTCGCACATAGCTACAGTGATTGAGTGGCTGGTTAAATTGGGATACCTGACCGACATTTTCAGACACTTAAATAGACTCAACCTCAGTCTCCAAGGAAAAGCAGTGACGATTTTCAATCTCCAGAAAGAATAGAAGCGACCATGAGAAAAATTAAGATGTGGGCCAGGCGAGTTAACCGGGCAATCTTTGACTCGTTTGAGAATCTATCTGATTTTTTGAAAAAGGAAGAAATGCGGCTTCCCGTCACAATGATCAATCATATCAAACAGCACTTGCATGGTTTGAGGACTAAGCTGTGCGAATACTTCACCATCCCAAGTTGTGCAGTGGAGCTGGATCGAAAACCCCTTCGCCAGCCACAGTGATGAAACCCTTGCAGGCCTGAGCACAAAAGAGAAGGACAATCTCGTGGATCTCTCCATCGACAGCGCATTGAAACTGGCTTTCTCACAGAAGTACTTGATAAACTTTGGCTTCATGTTGCTTCTGAGTATCCCAATCTTTCCAACAGAGCTGTGTGATTTCTGATGCCTTTCCCGACGACGTATCTCTGTGAGAATGCCTTTTCGGCGCTTGTGGCATCGAAGATGAAATACAGGAATAAATTGAATGTTGATCCAGATCTTCACCTGAGACTGTCGTCCCTGAAACCAGACATCAAGCACTGGGTGTCTGCCATGCAGCAGCAGCCTTCTCATGAGGTGAGTTCATATTCATGTGCTCCTGTTATTGTTAGTTTTACGTTACGAACGTTACACAAAAGTTACATAGATATAAGGTTATTGTTAACCCACCTCATTTTTTCTTTTACCACTACTGCACTGTATGTATGACAATGCATATGATTGTTAAAATACACATCCTCTGAAAACGCACTGTTTGGCTCCCGTATAACTTATAGTCGGATGTGCCACCAACAGATTTTCAAGTGGGCCGTGAGTCCGAAAAGGTTGGGAACCACTTTTCCGGACACATGTGAAGACGCATGTTAATGCCAGGTGTAAACAGAGTCTTTGATCGTCACACATCCCGTTCTGCTCCATACATTTTATAAAAGCGTTACATTCTATCATATATCTGGATTCATACTGTTTATGATTTAGATTTTTCGGTCCTTCTTAATTATTTATTTTTCTCCCTAAGACAGACAGACAGAAGGACAGACAGACAGATGGATGGACAGATAGATACACAGACAGACAGACAAGTATATAGATAAGACAGAAACAGACAGACAGACGGCTAGATAGCTGTATGTAATAAAGTAGAGTGTCTCTTCAGACAGACAGACAGACAGACAGATAAGAAGAAGAAGAAACAGTCTTTATTAGTCACGCAACACACCACACTACAACACATGCTTGCACACACACACACACACACATGCTTTTGATGGTGCCGGTGAAATGGATTCTCTGCATTGAACCATCCTGGCTTGTCCTTCCTCGGGGGGCACAGCCAGGAGCAGTGGGCAGCGTACGTGGACGCACCCGGGGACCAGGTGATGAGTGTCCATCGCTGGTCACACCATGATGTGTGCATGTTTTTGAGGGGGGTCCTTACTGACGTGAGGTGGAGGAAACCCCATGTGAGCACGGGGAGAACATGCAAACTCCACACAGAAAGGCTCCTGTTTGGGAGATAACCCACCGGAGCATGGTGCCAACAGCGCCCCAGGTGGGAATGGAACCCAGGACCTTCTTGCTGTGAGGCAGCAGTACAATGCACTGCACCACCGTGCCACAACCAAGATAGATGTATGTAATAAAGTAGTGTCTCTTCATACAGACAGACAGACAGATAGATGTATGTAATAAAGTAGTGTCTCTTCATACAGACAGACAGACAGATAGATGTATGTCATAAAGTAGTGTCTCTTCATACAGACAGACAGACAGACAGATAGATGTATGTAATAAAGTAGTGTCTCTTCATACAGACAGACAGACAGATAGATGTATGTCATAAAGTAGTGTCTCTTCATACAGACAGACAGACAGACAGACAGACAGATAGATGTATGTAATAAAGTAGTGTCTCTTCATACAGACAGACAGACAGATAGATGTATGTCATAAAGTAGTGTCTCTTCATACAGACAGACAGACAGATAGATGTATGTCATAAAGTAGTGTCTCTTCATACAGACAGACAGACAGATAGATGTATGTCATAAAGTAGTGTCTCTTCATACAGACAGACAGACAGATAGATGTATGTCATAAAGTAGTGTCTCTTCATACAGACAGACAGACAGATAGATGTATGTCATAAAGTAGTGTCTCTTCATACAGACAGACAGACAGATAGATGTATGTCATAAAGTAGTGTCTCTTCATACAGACAGAGAGACAGATAGATGTATGTCATAAAGTAGTGTCTCTTCATACAGACAGACAGACAGACAGATAGATGTATGTAATAAAGTAGTGTCTCTTCATACAGACAGACAGACAGACAGATGTATGTCATAAAGTAGTGTCTCTTCATACAGACAGACAGACAGACAGACAGATAGATGTATGTAATAAAGTAGTGTCTCTTCATACAGACAGACAGACAGATAGATGTATGTCATAAAGTAGTGTCTCTTCATACAGACAGACAGACAGATAGATGTATGTCATAAAGTAGTGTCTCTTCATACAGACAGACAGACAGATAGATGTATGTCATAAAGTAGTGTCTCTTCATACAGACAGACAGACAGATAGATGTATGTCATAAAGTAGTGTCTCTTCATACAGACAGACAGACAGACAGATAGATGTATGTAATAAAGTAGTGTCTCTTCATACAGACAGACAGACAGATAGATGTATGTCATAAAGTAGTGTCTCTTCATACAGACAGACAGACAGATAGATGTATGTAATAAAGTAGTGTCTCTTCATACAGACAGACAGACAGATAGATGTATGTAATAAAGTAGTGTCTCTTCATACAGACAGACAGACAGATAGATGTATGTCATAAAGTAGTGTCTCTTCATACAGACAGACAGACAGACAGATAGATGTATGTAATAAAGTAGTGTCTCTTCATACAGACAGACAGACAGATAGATGTATGTCATGAAGTAGTGTCTCTTCATACAGACAGACAGACAGATAGATGTATGTCATAAAGTAGTGTCTCTTCATACAGACAGACAGACAGATAGATGTATGTCATAAAGTAGTGTCTCTTCATACAGACAGACAGACAGATAGATGTATGTCATAAAGTAGTGTCTCTTCATACAGACCTGCTCTGTGTAGCTTGACTTCAGGTGTCAGTATTAAATACAGTAGTTTGTTCAGCCTGCAGAGCTCCTGGTTCGAGCGCCCCAGTCTGTTCTCACAATCCACCACAGATTCTTCTAAATGTCTGACAATGTCTTTGTCTGCTGCTGCCAGTTTCTCGCTCAATAAAACTCTCACTTCTTTAGCTACTTTTACCTTTTCACAGACAAATAAAACCTCTTCAAGCGCAGCAACGATTCTCTCTTGTACACAAACAGTGAAAAGGGGGAGTCGCTCGGCCATTGTTTCTTCTTCTTCTTCTTCTTCTGCTTCTGTTAATGGTGGTTGACCAACAACTTCATGGTACACTACCGCCACCTTCTGGTCTGGAGTGTTAGTCGATATATCTTCAGTTTAGGTATCTCAGAATCAGAATCAGAAATACTTGAATAATCCCAGGGGGAAATTACTTTTGTTACAGCTCCAAATCTACATACAACATATTTACATACAACATATTTACATACAACATATAGTAATTACTAAGAAACATTTATATATAAATATATATATGAACATATCTTTAAGTTATAAACATATCTATATAGAGTGTAAAATGTACAGTTAAAAATGTGCAAAAAGAAGAAAGTGCAGAAGTGGAAGTCCGTGTTTTGAGGTCAGGTTACAGAGAGGTGGTGTCTGACTCTCTGAGGGAGGCGTTGTAGAGGTTGATGACCTCAGGCAGGAATGATTTCCTGTGACGCTCTGTGGTGCATCTGGGTAAAACGAGTCTTCTGCTGAAGGTGCTCCTCTGCTGGGCCAGTGTGTCGTAGAGAGGGTGTGAGACATTGTCCAAGATGGACTGAAGCCTGGACAGCATCCTCCTCTCTGCCACAGTCGTCAGGGTGTCCAGCTCCTCTCCTACGACATCACCGACCCTCCTGATTAGTTTGTTGAGTCTGTTGTTGTCTGCGACCCTCAGCCCACTGCCCCAGCATGTGACATCAAGAAGATGGTACTGGCCCCAACAGACTCATAGAACATCCTCAGCATCGTCCGGCAGATGTTAAAGGACCTCAGCCTCCGTAGGAAATAGAGTTGGCTTTGGCCCTTTTTGTAGACTGCCTCTGTGTTTCTGGTCCAGTCCAACTTGTTATTGAAGTACACCCCCAGGTACTTGTACTCCTCCACAGTGTCCACGGGGACCCCCTGGATGGAAACAGGAGTCACAGATGTTTTTGCCCTCCTCAGATCCACTATGAGCTCCTTTGTCTTCGTCACATTGAGCTGCAGATGGTTCAGCTCACTCCAGGTGACAAAGTTGCTCACAACAGTCCTGTATTCACTCTCATCACCCTTTTTAATACAACCAACTATTGCTGAGTCATCAGAAAACTTCTGAAGGTGGCAGGACTCCGTTAAATAGTTGAAGTCAGAGGTGAAGAGGGTGAAGAGGAAGGGAGAGAGGACAGTCCCCTGTGGGGCCCCTGTGTTGCTGACTACTCTGTCAGACACACAGTTCTGTAGGCGTACATACTGTGGTCTGCCCATCAGGTAATCAACAATCCAGGACTCGATGGGGGCCTCCACCAGCATCGCAGCCATCTTCTCACCCAGTAGAGCCGGACGGATGGTGTTGAAAGCACTGGAGAAATCAAAGAACATGACTTTCACAGTACTCGCCGGTTTGTCCAGATGAGTGTAGACTCTGTTTAAGCCATTAGAACTGTCAACGCTGACCTCACCAGGGGTCCTAACTGAGCCATGCACTAGGCTCCACTACCTACTGTACTCTATGTAGCATACTGTACCGCATACTGTATCACTGTTCAGGGTTGTTCGTGATGCCGTATTGCTGCGCCGTACTGTTGTATACTGTGCTGTATTATCCCAAACACTACCTCACACTATTCACATTCACATGCCACTTTAAGTCACATGCCACTTTAAATGCACATATCTGTATATACATAGGCATATTCCTTCTATCTATTCCATTTTATTTCTTTTTCTTTTTATTGTATGTTATTCTATATATTTTTATTTTATTCTATAAGTATTCAACTTACTGTATTACGTTTTAGGAGTCAGTTAGTCGGCCTATAGAAAGACATTTTTTATTTTTATTTTTTCCTAGGACATATTGTGTGCTATCACCGGGTGCGTTGCATTACATTTCACTGCATATATGTATGGAAGTATGTATATGTATGTGACAAATAAAAATCTTGAATCTTGAGGTAGATGATGCTGTCCTCAACTCCCAGGTGGGGCTGGTAGGCGAACTGTAGTGGATCAGTGAAAGACCTGACCATAGGCCTTAGCCGCTCGAGTACAAGCCTCTCGTAGTTCTTCATGATGTGGGACGTCAGAGCCACCCGTCTGTAGTCCTGAGGGCCGCTGGGACGCGGCGTCTTCGGCACAGGAACGAGGCAGGACGTCTTCCACAGCACAGGGACCCTCTGGAGGTGCAGGCTCAAGCTGAATACTTGGCTGAGTACTCCACACAGCTGGGGGGCACAGGCTTTAAGCACCCTGGGAAATACACCGTCGGGGCCTGCAGTTTTGCCGGAGTGGAGTCTCGTCAGCTGTCTTCTCACCAGGTCAGGCGTGAAGGACACTGTAGAGGTGACAGTTGGGGGAGGGGTGGGGTCCTCAGATTGTGAAGGACATGGTGTAGAGCAGGGGGGAGGGGTGGAGTAGGTGGGTGCGAATTGAGGCGGTGAGGAGCAGACAAGGGGTCTGTAAGGAGGAGGAGTAGGGGGAGATAGAGTGGCAGTACTTATTGAGCAGCCAGCAGCAGAGATTTGTGGGGGATGGGCCGCAGTATCAAACCTATTGAAAAATAGGTTCAGTTCATTGGCCCGGTCCGCACGGCCCTCCAACCCCATGCCACCCGTCTTCTGGAACCCAGGGATGGTTCTCATGCCACTCCACACATCCCTCATGTTGTTTTGCTGGAGTTTTTTCTCCAGCTTTCTCCTATACTGTCTTTTGCCTCCTTGATCTTCTTAATCTTCATCTTAATCTAATTAGAGATGGGGTTATTCTATGTTAAATATTTATATTTTATATTCTATTACCACATCTTACTGTAACTTTATGGTGGAAGTCAATCACACAGATGACCACAATAATTAAAAAACAGTAATGACTCAAATATCAGTTGATGATATGAGTCGTTATTTTTGGGGTCGGGGCAGTTGAACACTCAGTCCATCGCTTGCCCAAACGAAAATAAACAAACTCTGTTCCATCAAAAGGAAAAGCCTCTGTGCGCCGTCAGTGACATACGATGGGGAACCAATCAGGCGTGGCACCGGGGATAAACCGGGCGGGGCCAAGCCAGCACTGTCCCAGAAGCACGTCGGCACCACACCTGTCAACCCCCCCGCACGTCTCTCTTTAAAGCTTCCTTTGAATAACATTTTAAAAAGGGTTGGCGCCGACGTTGGCGGTAGAGGCTGCGCCGTCGGAGCCGTCTCTGCTCCGCTGCGCGGCCCCGTTCCCCCAGACAAAAACAATGACAACCGTGTGTTTTCATTGTAGTTGTATTTATTTTCCTCCGTTTCCTGATACAACGAAACACAAGGAAGCCCCGTGTGTGACGGGGAGACTTTCTGCACCACTCTCTTACGCCCCCACCCTGCCCCCCCATTTCCTTTAATTTTATATCCCAATGTTGACAGGTATGATTATCACATTATCACATTAGCACATTAGCATATAAGCATATTAGCATTAGCCAGCGCTATGTAATGTCGCCAGACATGAATTTCTGTGACTTTGAACTGTGATTGGAAGTCTGAGCGGTTCGGTTTTGTTTTTTAATAAATAAAAAAAAACCTCAAATGATAGCAAACAATTGTGAACGTTTGAATGAAAATATACAATAATAAACATTTTTTTTTCGTTTAGGCCCAAATCATGCGGCCCCACGGGATGAATGACGCAGGATGACCCCACAACGAGCGGTGGGAAGGGAGGGAGGCGTGAACCAGCCCCTGGCACCACAGACAGACAGACAGACAGACAGACAGACAGCCAGACCCGTCGTCACTGCTTCACATCTCAAGCCGGGCGTCTGACTTCCCATGATGTCATCGTCCACCTCCCACTGACTCCGCCTCCCGAGCGTTGCGCAGCTCCGGTTAGACAACTCGACGGTCCTCGATCCTTCCGAGTCTTCCGTCCTTCCGCTCGTCCTCCTGCTCCCTCCATCTCCTTCTCTTCTTTCCACTTCGTCTTCGTTTTATAATCTTTGGTTTTTTATACTAAATATATAAATTTTTATATATACTTTCCTCTCCTTCTCTTCTCATCTGTTCATCAATAAATCCTTTGACCTCTTCTCTCCAGACTCACCATCCATCCATCCATACATCCATCCATCCTCCATACATCCATCCATCCTCCATCCATCCATCCATCCTCCATCCATCCTCCATCCATCCATCCATCCATCCATCCATCCATCCATCCATCCATCCATCCTCCACCCATCCATCCTCCATCCATCCATCCATCCATCCATCCTCCATCCATCCATCCATCCATCCATCCTCCATCCATCGATCCATCCTCCATCCATCCATCCTCCATCCATCCTCCATCCATCCACCCTCCATCCATCCCTCCATCCATCCTCCATCCATCCATCCTCCATCGATCCTCCATCGATCCTCCATCCTCTCTCTCTCTCTCTCCATCAGAGGTGTGTGTCCTGCTCCTCTTCCTCCTCTTCGCTGCCAGGCTGGTTGACAAAAACCTGTACAAATAGAAATGTCTTTTATTTAAATTTATCTCTATGTGGAATCCTGGATCCTGATTGGTCGATAGCAGCAACCAGGGCTCAGTCATTTTTGAATAATAAGTGCCGCCTGTGAATGACGACCGTTGCCACGGGCGACTACTTCTCCTCCTGGGTTGGTCCCTCGTATCACTCCGCCTACATGCTAATGCTGACACTAGCTGCTGGCGCTGCACACGAACGGAAGACTGAAGAGATGATGGTTTGTTCGTACGTTTGAACAAAAAAAAATCATCATCATCATCATCATCACGGCAGATACCTGCCAGCGGTGGCTGTCGGCTCCGCCCCCCTCGTCGCGTCCTGCCGACCCATTGGCGCTCGGCTTCTTCTCCTCCCGCATCTCCACGGGCAGGCCGTCACCAGTGACGTCCAGCGTGGGGTTGTCGTGGCAACCGTTCTCCACAAAGTGAAGCTCCTCGGCTCGAGACTGAAATGGAGCGGAGTGAGAGAGAGTGTGTGTGTGTTGGCATACAAGCATGTATACTGTACACACACACGTAAAGTCCGACTGACTTTTCCTTATATTTGAAAAATGTTCATACTTTTTAAATATCTCTGAAATTTCTTTGCTTTATTTTTACTACACCTCTACACCACACCACACCACTACACCACCACTACACCACTTTTAACTTTTTTTTTTCTATCTTCCTCCACCCAAACCCCACCTTTCCTCCCTCCTGTCCCGATCCTCCTGATCACTCACCATGGTCTTGGCGGGGGGCCGCCTCTGCCAGCAGATGTAGACGAGGCCGGAGGTGATGATGACGCTGCAGACGGAGCCGATGATCAGCAGCACCACCAGCAGCTTCCCGTAGTCGCTGCTGCGCGCGGCGCCGGGCCGGGTGGGGCAGCCGCCGGCGCCGCTGAAGCTCTGCACGCCCACCTGCAGGATGCCAGGGATCAACCGGTTCTATTGTTGACAAACTGATCGATTGATTGTTCATCCATCATTTATCTGCTGATCGATTTTTTTCATTGAGAATGGGAATCACAGATTTGCTGCAAATGAGGAAGCCTCTACTCTACTCTAATAATAATAATAACTTAAATTTGTATAGCACCATTCAAAAAACCCAAAGTCGCTTTACAGGAGGAGGGGAGGGGGGTGGGGGGACTCTACTCTACTCTACTCAACCTCTTCTCTATCTCTACTCTGCCCTTGAATCTACTTTACCTCGATCTCTACTCTGCCTCTACTCTACATCGATTCTACCTCTACCTCGACTCTATCTCTACTCTACCTCGACTCTATCTCTACTCTGCCTTTACACTACTCTACCTCTACTCTGCCTCTACTCTACTCTATATAGACTGACTCTACTCTGCCTCTACTCTATCTGGACTCTACCTCCACTCTACCTTGAGTGTACTTTACATTGACTGCACCTCTACCCTGCCTCTACTCTCCCTTGACTCTACTCTACCTCCACTCTACCTCCACTCTACTCTAACTCAACCTCGACTGTACTCTACCTCTCCTCTATCTCTATTCTACCTCTACTCTACATCGACTCCGCCTCTACTCTATCCCTACTCTACCTCTACTTTACCTCCACTCTACCTCGACTCTGCTCTACTCTACCTCGACTCTACTCTACCTCTTCTCCACCTCTTCTCTATCTCTACTCTACCTCTACTTTGACTCTACTCTACCTCTACTCTACCTTGACTCGACTTTGACTCTACTCTACCTCAACTCTATTTTACCTCTACTCTGCCTCTACTCTACATCGGCTTAACCTCTACTCTGCCTCTACTCTACTCTATATCAACTCTACCTCTACTCTACCTCGCCAAAGTATCAACCCTGTGTTGCCCCTAGTGGTGACTCAAGGTAATAACAGTGACTGCTCATTCCTTGTTATATTAAATATATTAAAAGTGGAAAATAAAAAATTTAATAAAGTAAAGTAAGGGACCTCGTCCAGACTCTGTCGGATCTCTCCCAGCATCCCCAGCACATCCTTGGTGTCCATGACGCCTGTAATAATTAAGAATAGATATTTTATATACACTGATCAGCTACAACATTAAAAGCACCACTAATAACCACTAATATTGTGTAGCTCCCCCTCCAGCCGCCAACACAGCTGTGACGTGGGGGCATGGATTCCATAAGACTCTGAAGGTGCCCTGTGGCACCAAGACGTTAGCAGTAGATCCTTAGAGTCCTGGAAGTTGGAGGTGGAGCCCTAATGGATCGCGTTTGTTGTTCCAGCACATCCCACAGATGCTCCATGGGATCAGACCCTAACCCCACCCATCCGCACGATGTAGAAGAAAAGGTGATTCATCAAACCTCCATCTTCTTCCATTGCTCCATGGTCCAGGTGTGATGCTCATGTGTCCATTGTAGGTGCTTTCAGGGGTGGACAGGGGTCAGCATGGACACTGTGAGCTCCCATACGCAGCAAGCTGCCATGCACTGTGTGTTCTACACCTTTCTATCACAGCAACATTCACTTTTTCAACACTTTGTGCTGCAGTTGTTCTTCTGTGGCATCGAACCAGATGGACTAGACCTGGCTCCCAACGTGCATCAATGAACCTTGGGCCCCGTGACCCTGTCACCGGTTCAGCGCTCGTCCTTCCTTGGACACTTGGTAGTATCCACTGCAGAGCGGGAACAGCCACAAGACCTGTGCTTGTGGAGATGCTCTGACCCAGTCGTCCAGCATCACAATGTGCTCCTTGTCAAAGTGGCTCAGATCCTTACGCTGCTTCAACACATCAACTTCAACAACTCACCCTTCACCTGATGCCTCATATGCCCCGCTTCCCTTGACATGTACCATTGGATTCCATTGTGGCTGATCGATGTACAGTATGTATATATATACAGTATATATCTGTGTGTGTGTGTGTGTGTACACATACCGTGCTTGGATGCCACATTCACCAGCAGCTGGTGCTGCTGGTGCGTGGGCTTGCTGATGTACATTGCCCATGATCCTTCAGGGCTGCTCATTATGCGAGCAAACACACGCTCCAGCACGTCCAGGAGGCGCACGCCGCCATGTGCACAGAACTGTTCCTGCACACACACACACACACACACACACACACACACACACACACACACACACACACACACACACACACACACACACACACACACACACACACACACACACACACACACACACACACACACGGTGAGTTACAGTTATACTGAACTGGAGGAGAGCAGGAGATAAAAAGCCTGTCAAGAAACAACCTTCTTGATACACTTCAAAAGCTTCAAAAGTGGTCGCTCCACCGAAACAGCCCTGTTGTCTGTGACAGAGGCCTTAAAAACTGCTAGAGCTGCTGCCAAATCCTCGGTTCTCATTCTGCTTGACTTATCAGCTGCTTTTGACACTGTCAACCACAGCATACTCCTGTCCATACTCTCAAGTGTGGGCATCTCTGGCAGTGCACTTTCCTGGTTGGAATCTTACCTCACTGGGCGCTTGTTCAGTGTGACATGGCGAGGCCAGCTGTCTGTGCCTCACCACCTCACCACAGGGGTGCCCCAAGGCTCGGTGCTAGGACCCCTCCTCTTTGCCATATACACCACCTCACTGGGCCCGATCATCCACTCGCATGGCTTTTCATATCACTGCTATG
Source organism: Zeus faber (assembly GCF_960531495.2). Lineage (NCBI taxonomy): Eukaryota > Metazoa > Chordata > Actinopteri > Zeiformes > Zeidae > Zeus > Zeus faber. The sequence continues at coordinate 35,784,333 of NC_137192.1, read as the reverse complement.
AGGATGATACTCAACTCTATCTGTCCTTCCCGCGGATTTGGATTGTCTCGCTGACATATCCACGTGGATGAAGGATTATCATCTTCAACTAAACATGGCAAAGACGGAACTGCTGGTCTTCCCGGCCAAACAAGGTATTTATAACGACATTGATATTAAAATTGACTCTTAATCTCTTGTTCCTACCAAGGCTGCAAGGAATCTTGGTGTCATTATTGATGACCAACTGACATTCTCGGACCATGTTGCCGCCGTCTCCCGGTCCTGCCGCTTCGCACTATTCAACATCCGAAAAGTCAGGCCGTACCTGACCCAATATGCCACTCAACTGCTGCTACAAACCTTGGTGATGTCCCGTCTCGACTACTGCAACGCCCTCTTAACAGGCTTGAGGCCTGTGCAGTGAAGCCACTGCACAGAGTTCCAGCCACTGATACAGAATGCGGCAGCGCGACTGGTGTTC
>NC_137192.1:35773870-35776370 GCF_960531495.2 Zeus faber | reverse complement strand
CAGGTTTGTCATCTGGGCCAACTGCCTTTCCACTCTTTATCTACTTAATGCTGTTCGCACCTCATCCTTGTTAATTTGCTGCACTTGTTGATCCACTATCCCCACATCATCCACTATTCTCTCCCTCTCATTTTCTTCATTCATCAACTCCTCAAAGGACTCCTTCACCTTCTCAACACACTCTTCTCACTGTTCAGCACATTCCCATCATTATCCTTCATCACCCTAAACCTGCTGTACATCCTTCTCAGCTCGGTCCCTTTGTCTTGTCAATCGGTACAAGTCCTTTTCTCTTTTCTCTTCCTTACTGTCCAACCTCTCATACAATGCTCTATGCTCTCCTTTACTTCCTCATTCCACCACCAAGAGTCCTTGTCTTCCTTCCTCTTCCCGCATGATACACTGAGTACCTTCTTGGCCGTCCACCTCACCACTTCTGCAGTTGTTTCCCAGTCATCTGGTAACCGTTCATTCCCACCTATCGCCTGCTTTACCTCTTCCCTAAATCTCATGCAACAACTCCTCCTTTTTCAACTTCCACCATTTTATCTTTGGCTCACTCTCTTCCTCTTCTTGGCCTCCAGAGTCATCCTACAGACCACCTTCCGATGCTGCCTAGCAAAACACTCCCCTACCACCACTTTGCAGTCACTAATCTCTTTCAGGTTGCACCTCCTGCATAAGATGTTGTCCACATGTGTGCACCTTCCTCCACTCTTTTATGTCAACCTGTTTTTCCTCCCTCTTATTGAAATACGTATTCACAACAGCCAATTCCATCCTTTTGGCGAAATCCACCACCATCTGTCCTTCTACATTCCTCTCCTTGACACCATACCTACCCGTCACCTTCTCGTCGTCACCTATGTCTCTGGTCCCTTGGCCAACATGCCCATTGAGATCTGCTCCAACGACCACTCTCTCTCCCTTGGGGACACTCTCCACCACTATATCCAACTCACTAAAGAATTCTTCTTTCTCTTCCATCTCACACCCAACTTGGTAGCGTATGCACTGACCACATTCGTTATCACCCCATCAATTTCCAGTTTCATGCTCATCACTCTGTCTGACACTCTCCGACAGTAGCACAATTTCTGTTGGCACCCTGTTGGTTAACGGCACCAGTGGCGGTCGTTGTTATCCCGGGCCTCGATCGATCAGGTATGGAAATCAGATTTGTTGTCCGCATGTTTTATTTGGCATGGTTTTTACATCGGATGCCCTTCCTGACGCAACCTCCTCTATTCATCCGGGCTTGGGACCGACACTGATGATACACTGGCTTGTGCACCCCAGTGGCTAGATTTACGTATTTGTCTATCAATCTATCTATCAATAATAATGTTTAATTTAGCAGAGCTCTTACCTTGGAGCTCAGGGCAGTCGGCTGCCCCTCCAGCCCAGCGTGGTGCCTCTGTCCTAGGGATGAGACGCCTGGTGGCCTGGGGTCAGATATGGAGCTCTGGAGGAAGGATGGACTGTAACCTGCAGGACAGAGAGGAGCCAGAAACATATAAATGTGTGTGTGTGTGTGTGTTTGTGGTCATGAAGGTCATGAGGACAATGTCAGTGGACTGACCAATCAGAGAATCCAGATTGGGCCTGGTGTGGTTCACCTCCTCCAGATCCTCCCACAGCCGAACCTCTCCCAGCGTCTCGTCATCTCCTTCCCTCCTCTCTCGCTCTCCTACTTTCTTCTCCTCCACTTTGCTTCTCTCCCACTCGTCCTCCTCCCCCTCCTCCCCCATCCTCTCTCGGTCCTCTGCATCCGGGCTGTAGAAGCCAGAGGCTTCCAGGGAGCTCTCAGCGGCCTGTGGCCCAGCATGGAGCTCTGTCCCTGGGGGAGGGGAGCCAGGTGGGCCCTGGAGGCCCCTGGCCTCCTGGGGAGGGTGAAGATGGACCATGCGCTGGAAGTGGATGGACGAACAGACAGCACTTCGGTCAACCTTGGTTGTTTATAAATGCGCTTTATAAATAAAATATAGTGACCTGACTTGTATGACTTGTTCATTGTTAAACAGCTGTGGAATATTGGATTCTGATTGGTCAATAGCAGCAACCAGCGCTGAGTTATTTCTGAATAATGACTGCTGATCTGTAATAATGACCGTAACTAGTCATACTAACTATAAATCCTTCTGAGTGCATTATTGTATTCAGTCAGCAGTGTGTAATAAGCAGGACACTAATTATAAACTAGTCATACTAGTTATCCATCCTTCTTAGTGTATTATTGTATTCAGTTAGTAGTGTCTAATAAGCAGGATACTAGTTATAAACTAGTCATACTAGTTATCCATCCTTCTTAGTGTATTATTGTATTCAGTTAGTAGTGTCTAATAAGCAAGATACTAGTTATAAACTAGTCATACTAGTTATCCATCCTTCTTAGTGTATTATTGTATTCAGTTAGTAGTATCTAATAAGCAGGACACTAGTTATAAACTAGCCATACTAGTTATAAATCCTTCTCAGTGTATTATTGTATTCAGTTAGA
>NC_137192.1:35698870-35766370 GCF_960531495.2 Zeus faber | reverse complement strand
ATTGAGCAGAAGCATCGTGTGGGGCACGGTGTGGTGCGGGGCGCGGTGTGGTGCAGGGCGCGGTGTGGGGCACGGTGTGGTGTGGGGCACGGTGTGGTGCGGGCCGCGGTGTGGGGCACGGTGTGGTGCGGGGCGCGGTGTGGGGCGCGGCGGTGTGGCGTCGTGTGGGGCGCGGCGGTGTGGCGTCGTGTGGGGCGCGGCGGTGTGGCGTCGTGTGGGGCGCGGCGGTGTGGCGTCGTGTCGGGCGCGGCGGTGTGGCGTCGTGTCGGGCGCGGCGGTGTGGTGTCGTGTCGGGCGCGGCGGTGTGGTGTCGGGCGCCACGGTGTGGTGTCGGGCGCGACGGTGTGGTGTCGTGTCGGGCGCGGCGGTGTGGTGTCGTGTCGGGCGCGGCGGTGTGGTGTCGGGCGCGACGGTGTGGTGTCGGGCGCGACGGTGTGGTGTCGGGCGCGACGGTGTGGTGTCGGGCGCGACGGTGTGGTGTCGGGCGCGGCGTCGTGGAGGGTGCGGCGCGGTGACCTTCTCCTGCAGCTCCCGCTCTGGCACCACCACGGCGTCGCCCTGGGCCCCATAGCGGTTCCTCTGGTACGACGCCTGCTCCGCTGCCAACTGCTTCAGCACGAACAGCAGCAGCTCGTTGTTGTCCCTGCGGAACGCCAGGTAGCGAGAGAAGGTCTTCGCACGCACACACACACACACACACACTTTAGTGAATGTTCATCCACATGTACAGTTTACTGAACACAACAAGCTTCACTCAGTTGACTTCTCACACGGTAACAACTACGACTGTTTCGAAACAACTACCACGTAAACGCTTCACATGTGACGGATTATTCTCAACAAAATGCTACGGATTCCCACTTTAAAGGACACACACACCTTGCGCATGCTCCTCATGACGCTGAACTTCTGTGTGTCGATGAAGCTCTCCAGCATCACCCTGATGGCCATGTTGACGTCGTCCTCCATCACGTAGTCCCTCAGGTGGAGGCGGGCGTGGGCCTCCGCCATGCGGATCATCGACTCGATGTGACGCACCGTGATGGGGATGCTGCCCGTGGCCTGTGGGACAGACAGACGGGCGGTCACACAGGTAGACAGACAGGCGGTCAGACAGATAGACAGACAGACAGGCGTCTCACCATGGACTCCTTGCGCAGGTCGCTGTAGATGCGTGCCACCTTGTCCTGGTCCATCTGGTTGAGTTTGGGATGGATCTGAAAACGTTGTTGTTGTTATTTATGTTTCATTCTCAGAAAACAACTAATTCTACTTCAAATAAAAAGATAAAACATTTAAAAATGACCTGATACCAGATTACAAACCACCATCTATGGAAACAACAACATGAATCTACTGTAAAAAGGTCCTATTTACACTCACAGTAAAACTTGGTTTTAATGTCGATTTTGGGACATTTGGACTGAACTTCATGTAACAGGGAACTTCTCAATGTGTGTACTCGTCTGTACTTGTGTACTTGTGAAACGTCATCAGTCGCAGCCCAAGTACTGCTCCAATTCAAAGTACGCATCAAGCCAAGTCCAGTCCAAATGCCAGGATGTAGATGCTCCGCCCATTTGATGGCGGATGCATGGGTGGTGACTTGTGTGGACTTGGGACAGACAAGTATCCCACAATGCATTTGGCACCTAGCGGTTGTCATGGTGTTGGTCCCTGGGAGTCTGTACTCCCCAGTCCAACTACCAAGTCTGCAAGTCTGGACTTCATGTACTTGGTATTGAGAAACGGCTTGTGTTTGTGGCATTTTTACAAAATGGCCGACGCCCTAGTTAAGGTCCTGCTGTGTGTGTGTGTGTGTGTGTGTGTGTGTGTTCGTACCCGCTCCTTGGCGTACATGATGTACTTCCTCAGTACTTCCTGTGGGATCAGCGGGACGTCGGACGAGTTGGGCAGAACCACTTCCTCCAGGCCGGCCACGCCCCCTTCCTTGTTGCCAGGGTGATGCTTGATGTGGGAGCCGACCACGAAGCGCGCCAGCATCTCGTCCTTGAACAGGAAGTAGATCACGGTTCAGCTCCGAACACGAACACGACCCAAAGCACGAAAAGAGAGCAGCAGGTGTGCGAGCAGCAGGTGTGCGAGTACCTGCACCGGGTCCACCGTGTCCCTGACCACACACAGCACGTCGAAGCGCGACACGATGGGCTCCGTCAGGTCCACGTTCTCCGAGAAGGTCAGCGAGGGGTCGTAACGGCCGCCTGTTTATGGACATACACAACCACAACACACCAAAATGAAGAGCGACAAAAAGGAAGAACATCTGTCAAACTCTATAACTGCACAATGTCCCCACAATACACACACACACACATTACTATACACCAACACTTCCCAACATTAAACACACGCATGTCCCCACAATACACCATCACACACCGATGGGGTTGGCGGCAGCGATGATGGTGCAGCGAGCCTGCAGCGACGTGACGATGCCAGCTTTAGAGATGGAGATGCTCTGCTGCTCCATCGCCTCATGAATACTGGTCCTGTCTGCGTCGTTCATCTGGAGGAGGACGTTTTGGTCAGTAGTGGGGACAATTCGGAATGTGTACGTTTTGGTATGTGATGGGGACTATTGGCTGTGAGTTTGGGTATGTAGTGGAGACATTTTGGGATGTGTAAGTTGTGCTATGTAGTGGGGACATTTTGGGTATGTGAGTTTTGGTATGTAGTGGGGACTATTGGCTGTGAGTTTGGGTATGTAGTGGAGACATTTTGGGATGTGTAAGTTGTGCTATGTAGTGGGGACATTTTGGGTATGTGAGTTTTGGTATGTGGTGGGGACATTTTGGGATGTGTAGGTTTTGGTATGTAGTGGGGACATTTTGGGATGTCTAAGTTTTGGTGTGTAGTGGGAACTATTGGCTGCGAGTTGTGGGATGTAGTGGGGGCATTTTGGGATGTGTAAGTTGTGCTATGTAGTGGGGACAATTTGGGTATGTGAGTTGTGGTATGTAGTGGGGACATTTAGGGATGTCTAAGTTGTGGTATATAGTGGGGACATTTAGGGATGTGTAAGTTGTGGTATGTGGTGGAGACATTTTGGGATGTTTAAGTTTGTTTGGATGTGTGGTCCTGTCTGCATCGTTCACCTGGAGGAGGACGTTTTGGTCAGTAGTGGGGACAATTTGGGATGTGTAAGTTGTGCTATGTGGTAGGGACATTTTGGGTATGTGAGTTTTGGTATTTTTGTAGGGACATTTTGGGTATGTGAGTTTTGGTATGTTGTAGGGACATTTTGGGTATGTGAGTTTTGGTATGTAGTGGGGACTATTGGCTGTAAGTTTTGGTATGTAGTGGGGACATTTTGGGATGTGTAAGTTGTGCTATGTAGTGGGGACATTTTGGGTATGTGAGTTTTGGTATGTAGTGGGGACATTTTGGGATGTGTAAATTGTGGTATGTAGTGGGGACATTTCAGGTGTGTAAGTTGTGGGATGTAGTGGAGACATTTTGGGATGTTTAAGTTTGTTTGGATGTCTGGTCCTGTCTGCGTCGTTCACCTGGAGGAGGACGTTTTGGTCAGTAGTGGGGACAATTTGGGATGTGTAAGTTGTGCTATGTTGTAGGGACATTTGGGGTATGTGAGTTTTGGTATGTAGTGGGGACATTTTGGGTATGTGAGTTTTGGTATGTAGTGGGGACATTTTGGGATGTGTAAGTTGTGCTATGTAGTGGGGACATTTTGGGATGTGTAAGTTGTGCTATGTAGTGGGGACATTTAGGGAGTGTAAGTTGTGGTATGTAGTGGGGACATTTAGGGATGTGTAAGTTGTGGTATATAGTGGGGACATTTAGGGATGTGTAAGTTGTGCTATGTAGTGGGGACATTTTGGGTGTGTAAGTTGTGGTATGTAGTGGGGACATTTAGGGATGTGTAAGTTGTGGTATATAGTGGGGACATTTAGGGATGTGTAAGTTGTGCTATGTAGTGGGGACATTTTGGGTGTGTAAGTTGTGGTATGTAGTGGGGACATTTAGGGATGTGTAAGTTGTGGTATATAGTGGGGACATTTAGGGATGTGTAAGTTGTGGTATGTTGTAGGGACATTTTGGGTATGTGAGTTTTGGTATGTAGTGGGGACTATTGGCTGTGAGTTTTGGTATGTAGTGGGGACATTTTGGGTATGTGCTTTTTGGTATGTAGTGGGGACTATTGGCTGTGAGTTTTGGTATGTAGTGGGGACATTTTGGGATGTGTAAGTTGTGCTATGTAGTGGGGACATTTTGGGATGTGTAAGTTGTGCTATGTAGTGGGGACATTTAGGGTGTGTAAGTTGTGGTATGTAGTGGGGACATTTAGGGATGTGTAAGTTGGGGTATATAGTGGGGACATTTAGGGATGTGTAAGTTGTGGTATGTGGTGGAGACATTTTGGGATGTTTAAGTTTGTTTGGAGGTCTGGTCCTGTCTGCGTCGTTCACCTGGAGGAGGACGTTTTGGTCAGTAGTGGGGACAATTTGGGATGTGTAAGTTGTGCTATGTTGTAGGGACATTTTGGGTATGTGAGTTTTGGTATGTAGTGGGGACTATTGGCTGTGAGTTTTGGTATGTAGTGGGGACATTTTGGGATGTGTAAGTTGTGCTATGTAGTGGGGACATTTTGGGTATGTGAGTTTTGGTATGTGGTGGGGACATTTTGGGATGTGTAGGTTTTGGTATGTAGTGGGGACATTTTGGGATGTGTAAGTTTTGGTATGTAGTGGGAACTATTGGCTGCGAGATGTGGGATGTAGTGGGGGCATTTTGGAATGTGTAAGTTGTGCTATGTAGTGGGGACAATTTGGGTATGTGAGTTGTGGTATGTAGTGGGGACATTTAGGGATGTGTAAGTTGTGGTATATAGTGGGGACATTTAGGAATGTGTAAGTTGTGGTATGTGGTGGAGACATTTAGGGATGTGTAAGTATTGGTATGTGGTGGAGACATTTTGGGATGCTTAAGTTTGTTTGGATGTCTGGTCCTGTCTGCGTCGTTCACCTGGAGGAGGACGTTTTGGTATGTAGTGGGGACATTTTGGGTATGTGAGTTTTGGTATGTAGTGGGGACATTTTGGGTGTGTAAGTTGTGGTATGTAGTGGGGACATTTAGGGATGTCTAAGTTGTGGTATATAGTGGGGACATTTAGGGATGTGTAAGTTGTGGTATGTGGTGGAGACATTTTGGGTATGTGAGTTTTGGTATGTAGTGGGGACTATTGGCTGTGAGTTTTGGTATGTAGTGGGGACATTTTGGGATGTGTAAGTTGTGCTATGTAGTGGGGACATTTTGGGTGTGTAAGTTGTGGTATGTAGTGGGGACATTTAGGGATGTGTAAGTTGTGGTATATAGTGGGGACATTTTGGGTATGTGAGTTTTGGTATGTAGTGGGGACATTTTGGGATGTGTAAGTTGTGCTATGTAGTGGGGACATTTTGGGTATGTGAGTTTTGGTATGTAGTGGGGACATTTTGGGTGTGTAATTTGTGGTATGTAGTGGGGACATTTAGGGATGTGTAAGTTGTGGTATGTGGTGGAGACATTTTGGGATGTTTAAGTTTCTTTGGAGGTCTGGTCCTGTCTGCGTCGTTCACCTGGAGGAGGACGTTTTGGTCAGTAGTGGGGACAATTTGGGATGTGTAAGTTGTGCTATGTTGTAGGGACATTTTGGGTATGTGAGTTTTGGTATGTAGTGGGGACTATTGGCTGTGAGTTTTGGTATGTAGTGGGGACATTTTGGGATGTGTAAGTTGTGCTATGTAGTGGGGACATTTTGGGTATGTGAGTTTTGGTATGTAGTGGGGTCATTTTGGGATGTGTAGGTTTTGATATGTCGTGGGGATATTTTGGGTATGTGAGTTTTGGTATGTAGTGGGGACATTTTGGGATGTCTACGTTTGCTTGGAGTAAGTTTGGATGTCTGGTCTAGTGGGGATGGTAGCTCAGGCGGTAGAGCTGGTGGTCTAGTCATCTAAAGGTTGCTGGTTGGATCCCAGGCTCCTCCTGCTAGCACGCTGTAGTGTCCTTGAGCAAGACACTTAACCCCTCATTGCTCCTGATGGCTGCGTCCGTCGGTGATTGAACAATTGTAAGTGGCTTTGGATAAAAGCGTCTGATCAATGTAATGTAATGGTCCTGTCTGCTTTGTTCATCTGGAGGAGGACGCTTTAGCCAGTAGAGGGGACATTTTGTGATTTGTAAGTTGTGGTCAGTAGTGGGGACATTTTGGGATGTGTAAGTTGTGGTATGTAGTGGGGACATTTTGGGATGTGTAAATTGTGGTATGCAGTGGGGACTATTGGCTGTGAGTTTTGGTATGTAGTGGGGACATTTTGGGCATGTGAGTTTTGGTATGTAGTGGGGACATTTTGGGATGTGTAAATTGTGGTATGTAGTGGGGACATTTTGTGATGTGTAAGTTGTGCTATGTTGTAGGGACATTTGGGGTATGTGAGTTTTGGTATGTAGTGGAGACATTTTGGGATGTGTAAGTTGTGCTATGTTGTAGGGACATTTGGGGTATGTGAGTTTTGGTATGTAGTGGAGACATTTTGGGATGTGTAAATTGTGCTATGTTGTAGGGACATTTGGGGTATGTGAGTTTTGGTATGTAGTGGGGACATTTTGGGATGTTTAAGTTTGTTTGGATATCTGGTCCTGTCTGCGTCGTTCACCTGGAGGAGGACGTTTTGGTCAGTAGTGGGGACATTTGGGATGTGTACGTTTTGGTATGTAGTGGGGACTATCGGCTGTGAGTTTTGGTATGTAGTTGGGACTATCGGCTGTGAGTTTTGGTATGTAGTGGGGACTATTGGCTGTGAGTTTTGGTATGTAGTGGGGACTATTGGCTGTGAGTTTTGGTATCTATTGGGGACATTTTTCCGTGTTGCTAGTGTGTTTTGGGGGCCTGTTAGTGTGGTGTTTTGACATTTGTTCTCACCTTGTCGAACTCGTCAATCAGACAGACCCCGCGGTCAGCCAGCACCAAAGCTCCGGCCTCCAGTGTCCACTCCCTGGTCACTGGGTGTCGCTGGACATACGCCGTCAAACCCACCGCCGACGCCCCCTGTCCGGTGGTGAAAACTGCCCGACTGGCCACCTTCTCCACATACCTGGAAACCATAGCAACCAGGGGCTCACAATAACATTCAAGTCAGAGGGAATAAATGCATTTAAAACGGGATTTATTTATTTAAACTGTTCTTTACACACACACACACACACACACACACACACACACACACACACACACACACACACACACACACACACACACACACACACACACACACACACACACACACACACACACACACACACACACACACACACACACACACACACACACGTGTTTTTAAATGTTTTTTTAATTTATTGATTAAATATATTTAAGGGATTTATTTTAAATTTTTTGCCCTTGTTCAAATAAAGATCTCCCATTTTGGAAAAGTGGATGTTTCTCCAAGCACTGAAATTTGAATAGTTTTATTTGGTTTGATTAACTTGAAGCAAATGACAGTCGTGGTGTTGTCAGTATCATACAGCGTACCTCCAAACATGGGCGGGGCTTCAGGTGGGGATGTCAGTGTTTAGTGTCATGTGGAAATGAATATGCTGTGATGCCTTTAGCTCTCAACTAAAACACTCAAGACGCTTCTGACGCTGAACTCTTGGTTTGTTTTGCTCAGGTTATGATGGGCTAGGGCTCCCTCTGGCGCTAAATCCTCCTTTTTGAGAGATGCGACTTGTTAACTTGGGGCGTACGTACTTGAGGAACTGGGACTTGGCAGTTCCTGGATCACCACAGAGCAGAACGTTGATGTCACCACGGACCTTGTGTTTTCCACCTGGGGGGGCGGGGGGGGTGTGTGTTGTTTATTTAGGTTTTTTTTTTTTTTTTTTTTTTTTTTTTACACAGTTTCTTTCCCAGTCAAACCCTCCCTCATCCCCTGGTTCCCACCTGGGTTCTTGGGCTCCCCTCCGAACAGCGCCAGGGCCAGGCCTCTCTTGATGTCCTCGTGGCCGTAGATAGACGGACCGATGCTGGCGAAGACCTGTGGGCGGAGGAGGGTGAGGAGGGTGGGGTTCAGCTTTTAGAACGTCAAAAACATTGAAGAACTTGGATTTTGAGAAAAAAATAAGTAAAATCAGAAAGAATGTTTATGATGTCATGAATTCAAATTCAAGACCTAGAAACATCTTTTCAAGGCAATGACATCAGTCAAAAGTGAACTGAACAGGATTTCAAGGCCTGGATGAGCACATTAAAGTGTTGATATTTGGGGGCTTCGTTTACCCGCTCCCCGATGCGCTCATCCTTGGACAGCGCCACGATGGCCTTGACGTCCTCGTCCGTGAGCTCGGCCACGGCCACGCGGTCGTCACGTCGCGCCACGTGGTTGGCCAGGATGACGGTGGCGAACACCGGGAAGCCGTTGGCCATGTTGAGCGAGCCGTCGTAGTTGTTGTGGTAGATGCCGGTCAGCTCCTGACACCGCGGGAATGACAGAGCTTACTTTGATGTGTTCGGGTGGAGGTGATCCCTGTACCTTTGTTTGCTCCACTCACGATCTCGTCGCCGGGCTTGCAGCCGTCCACCAGGTCGGCCAGCAGGATGGCGTCCTTGGAGCGCGGCAGGCGGCCGGCGGCCACCTTGCCCGGACTCTCCTGGATGGTGATCCGCTGGTAGTTCTGGTACACCGTCTGGGGAGGGACACAACCATACGCCATCCTTTTACATGTTGAATTCTTCAATATAAAAAGACCTAATAAGATAGAACATTTCAATCATAACTTGACATTTTGTGAATTATATATTGTTTGGATTGTATATTATATGTATTTTATATTATAATAATTATTATCATTATATATTGTATATCCTCATTTTTATTGTATGTACTGTATTATTTATATTGTATGTATATTATAATAATCTGTATTATATAATAACTATAAATTGTATTATAATAATGATTATATAATGTATGTATTGCATATTATACAATTTAGTGGTTGGATTCTTCAATATACGATGTGTAAAAAGGTACAGTTTTCTTTATGTATCTTTACTGATATGAATACAACATGTAGGCTCTAGAGACACCAAGCTACAAACCATTTACTGTGGGAGAAGTCAAGTAAGTACATGTACTACAAGTATTGTATAACAACAACAACAACAAGTAGAAAGAAAATAAATTACCACATTATCAAAGTTTGATTTGGACAAGGGTTAGGGTTAGATATAGGTGAGGTATTCCTGCTCCACCCTCACCTCCTCCATGTTGATATCGAAGGGCCCCAGGCTCTGGCACTCGGGGCAGGAGCCCGGCTTCACCTCCTGGTTCTGGGACTGGAAGAAGGGACCCAGCACGAAGCTGCACTTGTTGCAGTTGTACTTGACCATTCCGAGCTGTGGCAGGACGCCGGTGCAGCTGGTCACCACACCGCTGGTCCGGATCAGCTGGTTCAGGTGGAGCTGCCTGGGAGGGCGGAGGTAAAGCACTGTCATCACAGCGCAATCTTTGTAAAAGGGAAGTGAAGACATGTTGATGGCGCGACATGGACCACCACACCACCACATGGACCACAGGAATGGATTCTTCCTGGAAGAGTCCATTCCTGACTCGTTCTGAAGCAGAGTCACAAAACACAACTCAATCCATTTTTCTGACACATTATATAAAATCATATTTTTATAATATAGACAATGCTTCATTAAGGAATCAGAGCATCAACACATGAAGCCTTGACATTAACATCCAATTTGACTTCAGTGTGTGCACGTACGTTGTGTGTGTGTGTGTGTGTGTGCGCGCGCGCGCGCTCCACACCTGAGCGAGCGCAGCTCCTCGACCAGCGGCAGGTTACAGATGCGCACGTGGATCTCGTGCGCGATGCGGTCGTATTTGGGGTACATGGCCAGAACCACTTCCTTCGCTGCCTCGTCAAACACCTTCGGTACAAGGACCACGATGAATTATTAATAACAATGTTAACAATAATAATGATTTAAACATTAATATTAAGAATGGTAATATGAATAATAACAAAAATAATAATAAACAACAATATTATTATTAATAATGATAACAACAGCTGAATAGCAGCTGGTCTGACCTTCAGCATCTCGGTGGGAGCTTCAGGGAGGAAGTAGGCCAGCACGTGCTCCCTCGCAGCCAGATCCTCGTAGTTCACCACCAGACTCTCCTTGTTCTCTGGAAAACACAAAGTAGAAGACTTTCACAACCAGCTTTGAACCATTTGATCAAATTCCATCTTGGATCCGACGGAATCACTTTTGTTATTGATTAGGTCTGATTGAGGCAGCTTTCACACCTCCAACTGAAAGGAGACGAGATCTGAACCATGAGCATCTGAACAGGAAACAAACACCTGGATGGATGTTATCAGATCTGCTCGGGGCCACGTTCCTCAGTGTTCATGAACCAGATGTGAGTGAAATTGTCTAAATGGGGACGTGACGGTCGTTGCGATTCAAACATCATCGATGCGACGACGATGTTCAAACTAAAGTTTATTTGCTGTGGTTCAAACAGGACGGAGGCGACCAAGCGGCATTCAAGGTGGAGTCACATGAAAAGACGTAGCGACCAGGGCCGAACATGTCGTCACAACACTCAACGACCACGTCTTGAAGTGGCTCCGTGTCACTAGAGCAGAGGGATCCCACCAAACACACTTCAGAAAGCAGGAGAAACCGGAGCAACGAGGGTGAAGGAGGTGGAAGGCGGCTCTGAGGACGTCACCGCTGCCTCGCTCATCCTCACGTAAAGTCAGAAAGTCAAAGTCGCCATGGACACTCGCTTCCTTTTTTATTTTTAATGTTTTGAGGAGGCTATTTTGGAAAACACTAAGGATTTAAGAACATTTTGAAAAAATATATATAAATATACAAAAAATATATATACATTAAATAAAGAATTTTCTATTTTACTGTTGACATGGAGACAGTCGGTGGTTTAGTCAGCACATTTTAACATTCCTAATTTGTACACGTGTGGCATAAATGACTGGATCCCAATGAAAAAGACAGTAATCATCATCATCATCATCATCATATTTTTTTTGGCCTGGAAGGGGAAACAGTGGAATTTAAACATTTGGGACTACCTCTCCCAGCACTCATCCAGCCTCAGTCCTACGTGGTGCACTGTGTTGATTTCCTAGAAGCCCTTGCAGCAGCGGCTCGTACCTTTGCACATGTCGCTGATCTTCTCCTTGAACACGTTGTGTCCGTTCTCGTCCACGTGCGTCCTCAGGAAGTTCTTGAAGCGGTGGTAGATCTCCAGGCGGGGGGCGGCCATGGACACCCACTCCCTCACCGTGTGGCCCTGGAGCAAGGCAGCAGGGCAGCGCGGTAAGGACGCTTCTTAAAGGAAACTACCACCCTGTGTGTCCTTAGTTACAGAATAAACTAGGACACCGTCTAGGAGCTAGGACACCGTCTAGTGTCCATGCTGTGCTGCTGACCTTCATGTCTTCCAGGTTTTCGATGCTCTCGATCATTTCCTCGTCTTCCCCATCCGCGGCTCCTCCCTCCGCTGCTCTCTCTGCCAGTCGTCTTCTCCGAGCCGCCGGCCGCTCGTCATCCTCGTCTTCGCTGTCTGGACGCGGGAAGTAAAAAGCACATCAACACTTGTGGCAGAAGGAGCAAGGACGCAGTTTTATCGTCTGTCGTCCCTTCACAGGACGGACGGTTTTTGCTTCCTCATCAGGAGGAAAAGCAACAGGAAGTGGCCCCGTCATGGATGCAGGGCGTGGTGAGAAGGGGACCTGACTCTCACCCCGCGATTGATCCAAAACACAAGCCATCGATGGATGGGCGGAGCCCGGCCACTCACCGTAGAGGAGGCCCCTGCGCAGCCTCCCGCTCAGGCCCTGCTCCCGGTCCCTCCTCCTCATCACCTCCTCTGCCGCCGCTCGGGCCCCGGGCGACAGCTCCGACAGGTCCTCGTCATCCAGGTCCAGACCCTCCCTCTCGTAGCGGTCCAGCTCTGGGATGGGCCGGTAGTCTCTGCGGGAGGCAGGTAAACTGTGAGTCTCTGGGCTGCAATCCGACATGGCAGCGCCGTAGGTTTACATCAAATCCCTCCTCCAATGACAGCACTCAGTGTTGTCATGGCAACCGCCTGCAGGGACCATGAAAAAGTGTTTTGTTTCAGGGACGACCTGCAGCAAACCAACAGAGAGGAACAAGGTGTATCTCTCTGAAAGAGGTTGTTTAGAGATAACAGCGTCTGGCTGCAGGTTACCCTTATTATTACACAAACTCACTGAATACAACCAGACTAGTATGACAAGTGGTTACCGTGGCAGCGGTCATTATGCTCTTGACCAATCAGAATTCAGTATTTATCAGCTGTGGATAAGAGACTGAGGGTCCGAGCCCACAGCACTAACAGCCACCACAGCCTGACACCCTCTTGTTTTTGCTCCGTTTCTTCCTCTTCCATCTTTTTAGGGCCTTGACAAACTCAAAACTCTGCACACGCATCGGTCCTGCGGTGGCATTTCATATTCTATGTGTACCTGCATGGGTGTGGCAAAATGGCTCCCTAGCGCCCCCTAGAAAATTTAAAGAAAAAACTAACCTATTCACCCCCCCCCGCACCCCCCCCACAAAAACTCACGAATTTCAGGACACCAACAGGAAGTCGGCCATATTGGATTTAAGGCGTCATTTCAGTCACTTTGATGCTCTGTACTTTCACAAACTCCTCCAAGGTGATTTAGCGGGTTTCACCCTCCTCACTTGCGGGCGGAGGACCCGCTCATCGCTGCTTGCAGCTCTAATTGATGTTAGAATTAATTCAGTGAACAGGAAACTATCGGTTCTTTATGGGAAAACGTGCGACGCTGACGTATTATAAGATGCTTCTGTGAGCGGTGTCCTTCAGATGACCCCACCCGGGCCCGGACGCTCACTCTCCGTATCCATTTTTGAAGCGAGCTGCTCACCTCTCCATCCCGTCCCCGATCAGATCCTCTCCGTCCCCGTCCTCCTCGGGCAGCGCTCCGTCCCCCAGCAGCCCCTCCGACTCGTCCTCGAAGGGGGGCAAGTCCCTGCCGGGGCTGGAGGTGGGGTCCCCCCGCCGGGACCCCCGGCCGGGGCTGGTGGCCACGTGGAACGAATCGGAGGAATCCTGAGGGAAAGGGAGGGAGGAGCGAGGGAGTCAGCGCCGGCGTCGTTTCGTCCCCGAAATGTAGAGAACGACGCCCGGGCTGAACGGAGGAGTCCAAGGTGCCAGGCCCACGGCCCGACGGGCCGGCACCTCCACAGGGTCATACAATAAAAACGCAAGGACAGAATGTTTTTTGTTTAAATTCATCGTCAGGTTTATTGTACATGACCATGTCTTTACTGTTCATTCCAGTTGTGATTTTTAGGTTTATTGTACCTTTCCAATTTCGTTATCCGCGAGTCTATTTTACATTTTTGAACAATCACAGTAGTTCAACCCCTTAAATAGATGTTTATATATTATTCACTCGATGTCTCTGAATAAATTATTTTTACTTGTGTTGTTTTTCATGTGTTCAGAGCTTTGCTTATAATTGGCTCATTTATATATCGCAAAATCTACTCATTGATTCTTACGTCTTTCTCCCCAAAGATTTTTCTTCATTTTCTTTTGTTGTTGTTTATTTTATTTATTTTTTTAGAAAAAAGGTACCTGAAGCCTTCATGAAGGTAAAAACACAGAAAATAAATAGTCAAAATAATAAGAATGAAGTAAATATCTTCACACAAGTTCTTTGTATAAAAGCTTCTAAAGACAAATTATAATAATATAAGTAAACTACCTGTATGAACGATGTGCTGCCAAAGGAACAGCTCCTTTCTTTTGGGCTGTGTGTGTTCTTTGTGCCTCTATGTACACCTGGTTCTACACTTTCCAAGTTTTATTTTCTTCTCTGTGCAGAACATTGTATTTCACAGCTAATTAAATGAGCTTGAGGAGGAGGCTTCACTTGTTAATACAACACACACACGACGCCTTTAATAAAAACCTGAGTGATATTTTTACTAATGCGAGGTGAGGTCTTCAAAACAGAATACTATGAACAATACTTTGTACAATGTCACTGTAAAACATCAGAGGATTCGACTGTAGGTTATCATAGAAGCAGCTTTCCATTCCATCGTTGAGACACATGCTGTTGGATTAGATCCCACGTGGGTTTGCAGCGTGTGATATAAACACTGCGTCAAACAACTGGAAAACACAGCTTCACGGAAACACACGTCACAGCATCAGCCGCGTTGGCACGTCAGCGCAGGGCTGGTCCGGCTCTGCAGGCTCTGCAGGGCTGGTCCGGCTCTGCAGGGCTGGTCCGGCTCTGCAGGGCTGGTCCGGCTCTGCAGGGCTGGTCCGGCTCTGCAGGGCTGGTCCGGCTCTGCAGGCTCTGCAGGGCTGGTCCGGCTCCACGGATCCGTTCCAAACGCTCCTTCGTCCGTTGCTCTTCTTCCTTCGCAGTGAAGCTTCGCGGTTTGGACGAAACGACGGGAGCGGCGAACGGAGCAGCGCGCGCGTCGCGACGGATTCGCACTTCAATGCGCACGCGCTTCCACGGCGCGGGAAACACGTCACGGACGCAGAAAAGCCGCGTCGCCGCCACGAAGAGATACGAGCAAAAGTCACAAACAGTGACGAAAGATTGGAACGCTGCGTCAAAACAACAACACGGCCGCGACGGCTGCTTTCACCGAACTACGAGCACTTCCCGTCGCCCAGGGTCAGTACGTTACGTGATGATTATTATTGTTGTTGTTGTTGTTGCTAATGTTCCGATTGATGGTAAACATCGTGCTCCTCAGGAGGTACGGCCTGTTTTCACTCACCATAGCGCTGCTCGTCGCTGCTCGTCGCTGCTCGTTGCTGTTCTCCGCGTCTCCTTGGACCGAGTGGCTTTTCGCGCGAAAACGACCACGTGACCCAGGAAGCCCGCGAAAGGCTATGAATATTCAACGGGGGCGGGACGAGGCGTTCTGATTGGACGGCTCGTAACCGGGAGGCGGGGCTAGGGTTGACCCGTGCGCGTGCGTGACCCGGAATAAAACGCTTCACAGTTGAAAACAGTTGCGTTGTTCAGGGTTTTGTTGTTGTATATTTATTTGTATATTGTGTTATTTGTATATATTATTGTATATTTTGAATATTCATTGTTTATTTTTTGGCTCATTCTTTCTGTTTTTTTTAAGAGAGAGAGAGAATATTTGGTTTTGTATTGTTTTACTTTCAGGTTCATTGTCCACTGCTCACCCTGACCTTATCTTGTCGTTGGTGTCGGGGAGTGTGCACATGGTCAGATTGTCCTTTTTTCAGATCTTGTTTTGTTACTTTTCATTTTCAGATCTCACGGTTTTATTTTTCAGCTTTATATCCGTTGTATCATGAAGTTTATTCTATATTTCCATCTTTATAATGTTTACTGTTAATTGTATATACACCCCAATGTAAAAGCGCAATCTCTCTGTAAACTTTACTTAGTCTGTGCAGTTTTCCTCTAGAATGAATAAAGTACCTATCTTTCTATAACTATATTAATAGTTGCATATTATTATTAATGTATTGATTCTAGAATATTACAACTTTTTTGTATATAGCTAATTTGTGAGCTGCTGTTAAGCAGCAATTATTTATACTTGCGCAAATTCTCCTTCTATTAATCATGAAACCCCCGCAATGCAACAACAGGGGCAAAAAAGCCAACACCTGAAGTTTAATCGTCACCATTCATATCATATTTGTTCATTTCATAAAGTCATTCATCATCACCCCCCTGTAAGAAAACAAACAAATATAAATCACCGTTTGCCTACAAATCACAAGTAAAACAAGCAAAACATTCATATATGTGCAATATCAAAAAACATAAAGAGCTCCTCCATTTATAAAAAGAATTCCAGGCAGAAATCGAATTAAACCTAAATAATGTTTTTTCAGTGCAGCAAATAAATAAATATATTACAAGTACATGTTCACTCTTTCATTGGTATCAAAACGGTCACTTTGCGGCAATTAATGAATAGAAACGGCTGGAGAAAAATGTTATAAAAAAAAGCTACGAGACTACGAGATAAAGACGCTCAGATCAAAAAAGAATGTCCTCCTCCAGGTGAGTTGTTGTTTGGAGCAGGGCTTCAAAATAAAAGACCTCCAGGTGAGTGTTGCAGGGACAGTAGGGCTTCAAAATAAAAGACCCCCAGGTGAGTGTTGCAGGGACAGCAGGGCTTCAAAATAAAAATCCATTTAGTGAATGCTGGGGGAGGGTTAGGGCTTCAAAATAAGAAAAACAAGAAAAATAAAAGCGCAGGGATGGGAGGTGCAGGAGTACAAGAGTCAAAGTTCCTCATCCCATCCTGTGTGTGTGTGTGTGTGTGTGTGTGTGTGTCCGTTATTTGAGGACAAGCGTGGCCTCTGAGCCGTCCTTGGTCTTACGATGAAGCCCGTTGCACAGGTGGTGTTCACGCCGCAGAAAGGCGTAGAAATAGTCTGAGACCAGCAGAATCTGCAGGAAAACAATAAAAAAAAAAAAATCATATCAATGCCAGTTTGTAGAATAAAAAGGTGGAGAGAAAGAAAGGAGAACTTTTGAGAGTCAGTTATTACACCATCACCTGATCATGTTGTAAAATCTTCACATTCCTCAATAAGCTTTCCGTCCATACTCTAAACCCATGTTCGTCATTTTTATTATTGTTTCCTTTTGCTGCGATTGTCCTTAATGTTGTTTTACTTTAACCAAGAGAAAATAATTACAATTTGAAACAATAAACAACTAAATAAATAAACGACCACACAGAGACAGACATACATTTTTTTTTATGTGAAACATCAATAAAGGCACGATTGTGGATTTGCTGTAAAGCTGGCTTAAGTTTTGGGATAAATCCTCCGTTTAACGACATTAATCAACAGAGACAACGTCGCCTTCATTTCATTAAATGGAGGTTTATGGCCCCGCCCCTCACCTGGGCCACACTGAACAGCAGCGTGATGGCGTAGTAGAAGTTGGAGTTGGCGCTGCCGGCGTAGATCCAGAGGTGCCAGAGGACGGGGAAGAGCACGGCGCAGGCGAGGAGGACGCACGACACCAGGAAGATGTTCCTCAGGACTGGTGCAGAGGAGGAGGAAGGTTGTCATGACGACCACCATGCACCTGCTTGTTATCTTATTACGCGCTTGTTAAAGGGTAATTAATGTTATTACACAGTTAACAGTTTTAACATGTTATACCATTATAACAAGCTTGTTCCACCTTTATTACACGATTGTTATACAGCTATAGAGTAAGAGCTTGTTACAGTTATTACACACTTGTACAATGACGATTTAATGTAATTAAACATTATGAAACATGGTTCCATATATCACAATATTTAACAGTTTGAATGGAAACATTTCTACCGTGAGAGCATTAAATATTCAAAAATCATTATTACAATTAGTTTAGCAGCACTTACACCTGGACAGGTGGCTCCAGGCCGGCAGGAAGGCCAGGTAGAGCGACAGGTCGCCCACTGTGGGGTAAGACTTGAAGATGGAGACCACGGCCATCTGTATGAAGATCAGGAAGACCGGGTGCTCCCTGCAGTGGGTCACACACACACACACACACACACACACACACACACACACACACACACACACACACACACACACACACACACACACACACACACACACACACACACACACACACACACACACACAATATTTTTCCCCTGTGCTGGGCATACAACACAGTATTTGTATGCTATTACATGTAGGACAGAGTTAGTTGCAAGTGGAGTTGACCTTGTCAACCTGCAATGAA
This sequence comes from Zeus faber, assembly GCF_960531495.2. NCBI lineage: Eukaryota > Metazoa > Chordata > Actinopteri > Zeiformes > Zeidae > Zeus > Zeus faber. The sequence continues at coordinate 35,748,520 of NC_137192.1, read as the reverse complement.
ACTCTTTATTCATTCTTTAGTCATCAACATCTGCTGCAACAACTCTGAATAACTCTGTCCTGAGACGAGCTGTGAGATGAGCAGAGCACAGAACCACCAGCAACCCCCTCTTTGGAGAACCATCTTACCGTGTTCTGGCCTTTAAACAAATAACCATCATCACTACACCAAGAGGGAGAATCACCACGGGTGAAACAAATAAACATAGAAACAGACAACAACATGTCCATGGAAAAACATCAACATAGAAACAAACAACAACATGTACATGGAAAAACATAGAAACCAACAACAACATGTCCATGAAAAAACATAAACATAGAAACATCAGGCGACAACATGTATCGACCAAGTCCAGGAAAACTAGAACAGCAACTGGTCACGTGACCTCTTCCTGTCATAGTTGTGGCAGTAAATGAGGGAGAAAAGGAGAGGGATGCAACCAGGAGGGTGTTCGGGGTGTGTTCAAGGCAGGTGCTGGTGGTGTGTGTGTGTGTGTGTGTGTGTGTGTGTGTGTGTGTGTGTGTGTGTGTGTGTGTGTGTGTACAGGACTTATCCCAGTTGGTTCTGGTGTATAAGGTTGCTATAATGTCGTGGCGCCTCCAAGCAGCAGAAAGGGCCCTGAAGCCCCCCCTGAGCTCCGCAGCTGCGTTGACACCCCACGGCTGCAGGAAAGCCCCGAGCGCCCCGCCCCGCAGCCACAGAAGAAGCCCGCAGAGAAGCCGGAAGCCCGGGGAGCAACACCCACGCCCGGCCCCGAGGAGCATATCCCAGTCCCAGGGAGCACGAGGAGACCCTGACACAGATTCTATATTTAATTAAATGTAAATCGGTTTTGTGTATTTGTCAAGCTGCTTATGACGTAATTTTACTTTTAAATGTCCATATTTTGTTAACTCATGAATAAATTCTATGTAATGCCCCCACAGAGTAATATCTAAAAAAAAATATATATAATATAATAACATATAATCAGAGTATCTAAGAATATATAATAATAACAATAATAATAATAATAATAATAATAATAAACATATCAGCAGGCAGCAACGCAAGTGGCCGCGTTAGTCATGAACTAGAGTTTTCTGAGTTCCCATGAAACGCAGCATAATTTCCTACCGACACGAATTACAATTTTCCGAGTTCCCATAGAACTCAGCATTAGTTGCCGCTGACTCCCGTCTCGACACGCATAGATCCCGCACGAAGTGACCAATACACACCAACCGAGTGGAGAAAGTTTACTAACTCCTCCTACGAATATAGGCTGATGTGGATAGAACTTGGACAAAAGCATGTCTGGACAACCCCGAATACAACCATCATTCATTTGTGTCTGTGGGTTCAACGGTTTCCGAGCGCTAGACACTTTCGCCAGTTCCCTTCTTTCCGGCTGTACTCCTCATCACCAGATTTGGGAGAATTTGGGAGATCTGGGACAATGCTTCCAAATGAGCCGCCATTTTTTGCCAGTTTGAAAACTAAAAACTAAAATAAATGCAAATAAAATGTGTTTGGAAGACCTACTTGAGCTTGATGGACAGGGGGATGGTGTAGAAGAAGACGTTGATCTGGAAGACGCAGAGGAAGAAGAGACGAAAATGTTCAAACATCTCCGCAAAGAAATACCAGAAGAGGCCGATGTTGGGAGTCAGGTCAGGAACAGAGAGACTGGAGGGGGAGAGGGGGGGGAGGGAGGGGGGGGGGACAGGGGGAGAGGGTTGGAGATGGGTGAGGAAGAGAGGGGAGGGAGAGAGAATGCGACTATTAATCTTTATTCAATAAAAATAAAAACAAAATAAATAAAATGGCAGCAAGGAGTGCATGAAGTATAAATAATATACATTTGATGGAATTCATATCTTTGTATTTTAATATTTTACTTTAAATTTTTTATAATAAATGTATTTTTCAGCCACACCACATGGAATAGAACCCCCACCCTGCAGTGACAGTGCCTTGCTCTCAGGAATAGAACCCCCACCCTCTCTCACATGAAGCCATAGACGGAGGGCAGGAAGTCCCAGGAGCCGAGCAGGAAGAAGGAGAGGCAGACGAGGATGAAGAGGCTTCCCAGGAACATGGAGCCAAACTGCAGCGTGAAGAGCCAGAAGCTGGGACGACGGAGGTTCACGGGGATGTACAACCGCTGGAGAAGGAGGCGGGGAGGGAGGGAGGGAGGGAGGGAAGGAGATAAACAACAAATAATGGAGAACGGCTTAATTATGATATCGAAAAATCAATCAATAAAATTGCATATTCATCAAGATATTGATTAAAATGGTGGATTCCTTCGGAGGAGAGGTAGAGATGAGGCAGAGGTGGAGTAGAGGTAGAGAATGGGTGGAGTATAGGTAGAGCAAGGGTGGAGCAGAGGTGGAGGGGGAGTAGAGGTAGAGAAGGGGTGGAGTAGAGGTATAGTAGAGGTAGAGAAGTGGTGGAGAAGAGATGAGGCAGAGGTAGAGTAGAGGTACAGGTAAAGTAGAGGTGGAGTAGAGGTACAGGTAGAGTAGAGGTAGAGGTGGAGTAGAGGTAAAGAAGAGATGAGGCAGAGGTAGAGTAGAGGTATAGGTAAAGTAGAGGTGGGGTAGAGATACAGGTGGAGTAGAGGTAGAAGTGGAGTAGAGGTAGAGAAGAGATGAGGCAGAGGTGGAGTAGAGGTAGAGAAAGGGTGGAGTAGAGGTAGAGTAGAGGTAGAGAAGGGTGGGTAGAGGTGGAGTAGAGGTAGAGAAGGGGTGGAGAGGAGGTAGTGGTGGAGTAAAGGTAGAGAAGGGGTGGAGCAGAGTAGAGTGCGAGTACCTGCAGCAGGTAGAGCAGTGCAGGGGCGAACAGAGTGAGTGGGTAGATGGACTGGTACGTGGCCAGGGCCAGGAAGATGCTGCTGAGCAAGGCACTTCCTGCAACAAAAAGACGCCATTTTGTTTGTTGATACAATTTAAAGTGTGTGTGAAGTGAATTCAGTAATTTGTTGCTGAACACATCATAGACGTTAGAAAGTCACTGCTAAAAACATGTGGAAAGACTCAACTACTTTCTACTGGATTGTGGATTTTTTTGGGCGGGGCAGACACTGACATGGCGGCTGGGCGGCGCACTGGACCCAGCCCCTCGTCCTTCTGCTCACTTATTATTGTTATTTATATTTGTATTTATTATTGTTATTTATTATTTGTATTTATTATTATTGTTATTTATAATTGTTATTTTTTATCATTTATAACTGCTATTTATTACTTTTATTTATTATGATTTATTATCGTTATTTAATATCATTACTACTGCTATTTATTACTTTTATTTATTATGATTTATTATTGCTTCCTGCTTTAATGGAACCGAAACAAAGTGAAGCTGAAGATAAACGGACCTTTGATGGTGGACAGGATGAACAGAGCGATCACCGTGTTGTTGAGGGCGCACGTGGACTTGGCGACGCAGGACAGGATGGTGAACGGGTTCAGCAGGTAGCTGCAGGGAGACAGGGAAGGAGCGGAGTCAACTGTGCAGTCACCACTGAGTTCAAGTACTTAGTTACATTTTTCAAGTATATTCCGTTTCCGAGACTTTACCCCAAAACAGTCGTGTGTATTATAAACATCTGGATTTATATCTACATACAGTATGTCCTATTTTGTTGTAAATTGTAATCAGGATCTGCAGAAGAGAAGTTCAGTATTACCTATTTTACAACTTACTTTTGATTATTATGTTGAGTTAATAGTTGCTATATGAGAAGTACTTTTACTTTCAGTACCCTCCACTTCTCGCCAGGGTCACATTGTGTTGGATTCTTGCAGCAGTACTCACAACATGGCCACTTTGAGTGGGATGTAAAACATCTCGCTGGGCGTGCGGATCAGCTCCAGGGCGTCGGGCGGGTAGCGCTCTGCCTCCAGAGCGTACTTCTGCTTCCTGAACTGCAGGGAAACAGGCTTTATTCAACAGCAGGGAGGGAACGCCCCCCATATCAACAAAAAGTGAACATTTTTAACTTCATTAAAGCAGCTGCTGTACTGGATTGTACACTGGATTGTACACTGGATTGTACACTGGATTGTACAGGTGTAGCTGATAAAGAGGTCACCTCAATGACAACCTTTAGATGGTATTTTTAAATCTATTCATAAAAAAAATTATATTTAAAATCCATGAATCCAACTAAAACAAAACAACTAAAAATGCAAATACTAGAGTGAGTAGATATTTCATTTGAACCATCTGCAGAGGCCTCGGACATTTTGGGATATTTTCTCACCACTTGTTTGTTGTAATCCTTCATGGCTAAATAGAGAGCGAGCGCAGTGATGCCATCTGTGATCTGGTGAGGGAGAGAGGGAGATAGACAGAGAGGGGGGAGATGGAATGAGTCAGAGGGAGAGGGAGATGGACAGAGCGATGGGAAGAGAGAGGGGGAGAGTGAGGGGGAGGGGGAGAGAGTGAGCAGGAGAGAGAGAGAGAGAGAGAGAGACGTCCACATGAAGCAAACAACCAAAATGTATCCATCTATTGACGTTTAGCAGTGTTGTTGTTGTTGTGAAAGCAGAATGATTCATTCTTTATGCATCATAATATTTATTTAACAAAGACAAACACAAAACACAAATATACATGAAATATGAGCATGAAAAATAAATAATCATTGTTGGACTCACCATGAAGGTGATCTCTGCATAGTCTATCAGGAAGTGGAAGAGGTAGAGGATGAGCGGAGTCTGGGAGGAAGAAAAAGAAAGAAAGAAAGAAAGAAAGAAAAAAGAAAGAAAGAGGAAACGATCGAAAGAAAGAAAGAACAAATGAAAGAAAGAAAGAAAGACACTCCATTCACTGCACAGTAGAGAGAGTTCAGTGAGCTTTCCTTCAGTATCTGATTAATAATGTGTGAAAACACCGGATGAACTAAACCAACACTGAAAAAATAATATCTGATATATAATATATAATATCTGATATATAATATAATATATAAAATATGATATAATATATAATGTATAATATGATATAAATATAATTATATATATATATATATATATATATATATATATACATACATACATATACACACACACACACACACACACACACACACACACACACACACACACACACACACACACACACACACACACACACTAAATGATAAATAGCTCAGATAAAATAAACAGAAAATAAATAATAATCATCAATTATTATAAAAGAATAAAAATAAAATAATAATAATCTTGATCATCTAAATCTTGATCATCTTATCATTATTATTTATAATTTAAAGGTTATTATTTATCATTTTAAGGTTATTATGTATTATTATTATTTATCATTTAAGGTTATTATTCATAATTATTATTTATCATGTAAAGGTTATATTTATCATTTTAAGGTTATTATGTATCATTATGATTTATCATTTAAAGGTTATTATTTATCATTATTATTTATCATTTAAAGGTTATTAATTATAATTTAAAGGTAATTATTCATCATTATTATTTATAATTTAAAGGTTATTATTTATAATTTAAAGGTTATTATTAATCATCATTATTTATAATTTAAAGGTTATTATTTGTAATTTAAAGGTTATTATTTATTGATGATAGGTACTATATTGAAATGAAGGTGTTACAGTGCTACAGTCCCTGGTGTTGTTCTTCTTTCACATCAAAATCTGATTCAGTTGAACTGTTTACATCCAAACATCTGCAGTAGCTTGTGCTTCAGTACCAAGCTAATCTATCTGTGTGTGTGTGTGCGTTTGTGTGTGTGTGTGTGTGTGTGTGTGAGACCTCGTGGAACACGTCTCCAGAGTACGGGGATATCCCCAGGTCCAGCAGCGCCAAACCTTCCACCACTGTAAAGAAAAAGATCACAGCAGACAGGGATTCACACCGGATTCACACTCCATTCTGAGCAGAACGCCCTAAAAGTACAAAACAGTAAGAGCCTCAAGTCCCAGTGAACATAGAAACCTTTTACATGGACGGACAACATTGTTCTATGATCTATGTACTATGTACTATGTGTGTATGGTCTATGCACTATGTATGGGTTAGGGTTATGTGTATATGTACTATGTATGTATGGTCTTTGTACTATGTATGTATATATGGTCTATGTATGTATGTATGTATGTATGTATGTATGTATGATCTATGTTTGTATGACCCAATGGACGGATAAATGTTTTACTTGGACAGACAGACAGATAGATATAGATAGACAGACAGATAGATAGACAGAAAGAGAGACATGCAGACAGGCAGACAGACATGAAGGAAGGAAGGCAAACAGGCAGATATATAGACAGACAGACATATAGACAGACAGACATATAGGAATGAAACTATACTCAGGTGTAACAGGGTAAACATGGAACAGGGATGTCTCTAGGGCTCGAATGGGGGTAAAAGCTTATTTACAGAACATCCACCTCCACGGAAGGAGATTGATGATGATGTGATTTAATCGGGTCATTTAAATGAATCTCTCGGCGCTAACCCGTCCGCCATCTTCCCTCGAACCAGTCGGACCAGTTGGGAACCGGCCCTGAGAGGCTGCTTCCCAGCCCGTCGCCGCCGGGCCCGGGGGCTGGTCTTTGGTGCTGACTCACCTCTTTTCCAGGAGTTTAACGGAGAAACCACCTCGACCCTGTCCGAGATCCAGGCCGCCAGGCTGGACCTGAACAGGGCGGCACGGACCGACACCGACACCACGAAGAGCAGAACCAAGGGAGCCGCCATGTTGGAATGGACGCCCCGCGCAAGGCACGACGGGAGATGTAGTCTGATGTAACTGCGATGGAAACGAGGGATCAACCAATTACGAGATTATTGAATTTTGATATAATAATTATACTTTCATGCTGAAATTATAGGTTGAAAATATTTGAAGTGATAAAAGATAATAATAATAATAATAATAATAATAATAATAATAATATTAACATTATTATTATTATTATTATTATTATTATTATTATATTTTTTTATTATGAGAATCTGAAAATGAACATTTTATTACATCCCTTAGTTGTTTCCCATAATAACTCTGGGCCTGTTTTAAAACACCACTGTGTAACGTGACTTTAGAGCGGAACAAACGGTGTCAAACCCAGTTTCCTGCCGGACCGCGGAGCCTGCCGGACCAAAACACAATGACTCAGCTGCTGATGGGCGGAGCTTGTGAGGCTTTGGGGCTTTTTTCCGGTTTCAACACAGCGACACCTTAAGGTCACCACGAGGTACAGCAGCCACTTGAAGCTCTGGCTGGTTTCGTTGCACAGGAAATAAAAAGTTAAACAAATTATAAAATCGATGCATTATTGCTGAAACAATTTAATATATTGCAATATTTGTCCATATGTTTGAATAAAATGTTTAAAGGTGTTGTCCAATTTTATTGATCATTGTTCATTTGAAGTGTATTGTTAATTGTTGATCATGTTAATTGACTTATTCCAACGCGGTATAATCCATAAGTAACTGAAGCATATAGTGACTGTGAGTGTTTCTACAAAGTAGCATAGGGCCTGTAAACACTCTCAGAAGATACATTAACCTTCACCATTTACTGTACACGCTGTCACAAGTATTTATTTATATCTGCATTTAGTTAGAATAAGCATTTGGAAAGAGTACACATAGACTGGGTGAGTTGTGGGGTCCCTCAAAATCCTCTATTATTAATCACCCATTCCACAGTTTGTCTTATTTTATTGTTTGGTATTATACATACCTGTACGGGTGAGGCAAGTTTATATGTATTTGTACAGCACATTACATACCCAGAGAATTCAAAGTGCTTTACATAAAATGCTTTATATAAAAGAAAAGAAAATCAGGGACATAATACAAACGATAAAGAAATACGTGCAATTTAAAACAGGCCTCTACACTGATATAGATATATCAATAGTCAGATAAAGGATAAGACAGTATATCTGCCTATTCTTTATCTATTTTATTTTATTATTCTTTATCTTTATTTTATTATATTCTTTCCATTCTTCAAGGTCTACTGGTTTCATTGGACAGCACAGGCACTTTCAACCCTATTAAATATATATTTTGTGACAAATAAAGTAAATACCTTTGATTTAAAATTCCCCACCATTGCTATCAAAGTAACAATATCACGTTTATATTTATTGAACATGTTACTTCTGAACCATGGAATCTGGGCGCACGGAGCACTTTACTGTCAGATGTTTTGTGATTGTTCGGCTTTGTTTTGCGTAAAACAAAACATGTAAATATTGATACTGAAATATTTGACATACTTTTTTCTTTTTTTCCAGGGGTTTAGGGGTGAGAATTTATTTCCAAACCTTGCTTGACTTCTATTATTATTTGTGGCATTTTAAACAAACCAAAAAAAGCTAAAAAATGTTACATGTAAACATCTTACTTAATCAAACACATTCTCTAATTTAAACAATCCGTATTTCATGTTATTTCACTGTACTTGTACTTTTCGAAACGTGTAAGTGTCGTTTAAAATAAGCAATGAAATAGATCACACCTAAAATAATAATAATAATAATAATAATAACAATAATAAACATAATAATAATAATACAAATATTTAAAAAAAATTAATAATAATGCTGTATTACCATTAAGCTGAATGTTATATTAATATGAGCAATTTATAATAATATAACTAAAACAATAACATATCAAACCCGTGCCGTGACGTCACAACCAATGACGTCACAAATCGCCAGAGGCTCCGCCTCCAACACGGTCCCCTGAAATAAATAGTTCCAAGGCAACCTTACGCCACACAGCGGGCCTTGATATCTATATAATATGTGTCTTATAATAATGTTTTGATGTGTTGTCTTTTCATTCATAATAAAATAAAATAATCAAATGAAAAATAAGTTCACGTGTTTCAGAGAATCTCTCCTCGCTGTGATGGAAGTTAATCATCAGATGAAGTGGAACACAACAACCATTAACCATTAATGTTGACAAAAAAACCACATTATTATATTATTATTATAAACACTTACATAATTATATTATTATTATTATTATTATAAACACTTACATAATTATATTATTATTATTATTATAAACACTTACATAATTATATTATTATTATTATTATTATAAACACTTACATAATTATATTATTATTATTATTATAAACACTTACATAATTATATTATTATTATTATTATAAACACTTACATAATTATATTATTATTATTATTATAAACACTTACATTATTATATTAATATTATAAACACTTACATTATTATATTATTATTATTATTATAAACACTTACATTATTATATTATTATTATTATTATAAACACTTACATTATTATATTATTATTATTATAAACACTTACATTATTATATTAATATTATAAACACTTACATTATTATATTATTATTATTATTATAAACACTTACATTATTATATTATTATTATAAACACTTACATTATTATATTAATATTATAAACACTTACATTATTATATTATTATTATTATTATAAACACTTACATTATTATATTAATATTATTATTATTATAAACACTTACATTATTATATTATTATTATTATTATAAACACTTACATTATTATATTATTATTATAAACACTTACATTATTATATTAATATTATAAACACTTACATTATTATATTATTATTATTATTATAAACACTTACATTATTATATTATTATTATAAACACTTACATTATTATATTATTATTATTATTATAAACACTTACATTATTATATTATTATTATAAACACTTACATTATTATATTATTATTATTATTATAAACACTTACATTATTATATTATTATTATTATTATAAACACTTACATTATTATATTATTATTATAAACACTTACATTATTATATTAATATTATAAACACTTACATAATTATATTATTATTATTATTATAAACACTTACATTATTATATTAATATTATTATTATTATAAACAATTATATTATTATTATTATTATAAACACTTACATTATTATATTATTATTATTATTATTATTATAAACACTTACATTATTATATTATTATTATAAACACTTACATTATTATATTATTATTATTATAAACACTTACATTATTATATTAATATTATTATTATTATAAACACTTACATTATTATATTATTATTATTATTATAAACACTTACATTATTATATTATTATTATAAACACTTACATTATTATATTAATATTATTATTATAAACACTTACATTATTATATTAATATTATTATTATTATAAACACTTACATTATTATATTATTATTATTATTATTATAAACACTTACATTATTATATTATTATTATAAACACTTACATTATTATATTAATATTATTATTATTATAAACACTTACATTATTATATTATTATTATTATTATAAACACTTACATTATTATATTATTATTATAAACACTTACATTATTATATTATTATTATTATAAACACTTACATTATTATATTAATATTATTATTATTATAAACACTTACATTATTATATTATTATTATTATTAAAAACACTTACATTATTATATTATTATTATAAACACTTACATTATTATATTAATATTATTATTATAAACACTTACATTATTATATTAATATTATTATTATTATAAACACTTACATTATTATATTATTATTATTATTATTATAAACACTTACATTATTATATTATTATTATAAACACTTACATTATTATATTATTATTATAAACACTTACATTATTATATTAATACTATTATTATTATAAACACTTACATTATTATATTAATATTATTATTATAAACACTTACATTATTATATTATTATTATTATTATAAACACTTACATTATTATATTATTATTATTATTATTATAAACACTTACATTATTATATTATTATTATAAACACTTACATTATTATAAACACTTACATTATTATATTATTATTATAAACACTTACATTATTATATTAATATTATTATTATTATAAACACTTACATTATTATATTATTATTATAAACACTTACATTATTATATTAATATTATTATTATTATAAACACTTACATTATTATATTATTATTATAAACACTTACATTATTATATTAATATTATAAACACTTACATTATTATATTATTATTATTATTATAAACACTTACATTATTATATTATTATTATAAACACTTACATTATTATATTAATATTATAAACACTTACATTATTATATTATTATTATTATTATAAACACTTACATTATTATATTAATATTATTATTATTATAAACACTTACATTATTATATTATTATTATAAACACTTACATTATTATATTAATATTATAAACACTTACATTATTATATTATTATTATTATTATAAACACTTACATTATTATATTAATATTATTATTATTATAAACACTTACATTATTATATTATTATTATTATTATTATAAACACTTACATTATTATATTATTATTATTATTATAAACACATACATTATTATATTATTATTATTATTATAAACACTTACATTATTATATTATTATTATAAACACTTACATTATTATATTATTATTATTATTATAAACACTTACATTATTATATTATTATTATAAACACTTACATTATTATATTAATATTATTATTATTATTATAAACACTTACATTATTATATTATTATTATTATTATTATAAACACTTACATTATTATATTATTATTATTATTATAAACACTTACATTATTATATTATTATTATAAACACTTACATTATTATATTAATATTATTATTATTATTATAAACACTTACATTATTATATTATTATTATTATTATTATAAACACTTACATTATTATATTATTATTATTATTATAAACACTTACATTATTATATTATTATTATTATTATAAACACATACATTATTATATTATTATTATTATTATAAACACTTACATTATTATATTATTATTATAAACACTTACATTATTATATTAATATTATTATTATTATTATAAACACTTACATTATTATATTATTATTATTATTATTATAAACACTTACATTATTATATTATTATTATTATTATAAACACTTACATTATTATATTATTATTATAAACACTTACATTATTATATTAATATTATTATTATTATTATAAACACTTACATTATTATATTATTATTATTATTATTATAAACACTTACATTATTATATTATTATTATTATTATAAACACATACATTATTATATTATTATTATTATTATAAACACTTACATTATTATATTATTATTATAAACACTTACATTATTATATTATTATTATTATTATAAACACTTACATTATTATATTATTATTATTATTATAAACACTTACATTATTATATTATTATTATAAACACTTACATTATTATATTATTATTATTATTATAAACACTTACATTATTATATTATTATTATTATTATAAACACATACATTATTATATTATTATTATTATTATAAACACTTACATTATTATATTAATATTATTATTATTATAAACACATAACACTGTAAGATTTGATCCGCCGCGAAAATGTCGTAAAGACCTGTTCAAATCCCGCCGTTATAACGCGTCATCGACTTTTACTCTGAAAGCCCGTGTTTACAAAGACAACTTCCGCTTTCGTTTCCCCTGAAGCGCAGCTGCGTGAGCGGCTCGTCGTGCGTGTCGTGCGGAGGCTCCGCAACATGGCGGGGCTGGAGGTGGCGTTCGCCTGCTTCCGAGGCGGCATCACGACCCCTCAGGACGCGGTGGTTTGTCTGCTCCACACCGAGTTGATCCGACGGGGATTCAGGTGCGTGGGCGGCGGGGAGCAGGTGAGGAGTTACATAACTTTACATGACATGACATGACGTTCCATGACGTTACATGACGTTACATTACATGACATGACGTTACATTACATGACATGACGTTACATGACGTTACATGACGTTACATGACATGACGTTACATGACGTTACATGACGTTACATGACATGACGTTACATGACGTTACATGACATGACGTTACATTACATGACATGACGTTACATTACATGACGTTACATAACTTTACATGACATGACATGACGTTCCATGACGTTACATGACGTTACATTACATGGAGGAGGCGCAACCACACGACGCGAACACTCCGCTGGTGCGTGACGTACAAGCAACAACATACAACTGACGAGATGACGTTGGATGTTTGTGACGGGGCTTCTATGCGCTTCGCCCTCAACACGTCAATTAAACGGTGCAGTGTGTAGAGTTTACAGAACAGACTTGTCAGAAATGGAATATAAGTATATGTATAATGTCTGTGTGTACGTGTGTATGATCTGTGTACTATATACAGTATGTATGTACGATCCATGTACTGTATACTATGTATGTATCATATATATGTACTATGTATGTATGGTCTATGTACTATGTATGTATGGTCTACGTACTATGTATTTATGATCAAGTTCATGCAAAGCAGGTGTGTGTGTGTGTGTGTGTGTGAAGTGATCCATGTATGTATGATCTATGTTCTAAATACTACGTATATATGGTGTATGTATGTATGTATGATCCATGTATGATGTATGTACTATATACTATGTGTGTATGATGTATGTACTATATTCCAAAGATTGAAGAGGTTTATTCCTCACATACATATACATACTTTAATACACATACATACTTTAATACACATACATACTTTCATACATATATGCAGTGAAATGTCTTTGCAACCGGAGATAATGAACAATATTTACTAAAGCAAACATAATAACTAACCTAGTTCCTACCTAGCAACTAACTGAAACCAACTGATTCCTAAAACCTGATGCACTTAGTGAACAGAATAATATCAATCAAATAAAATACAAATAAAATAAGACTGAAAAAGATCATACAGAGTGGGGTACAAAGCAGAAGGGCAGTTATATGAGTTAGAGTTACTATGTATGTATGAGCTATGTACTATGTATGCATGATCCATGTATGTATGATCTATGTACTATATACTACATATGTATGATCTATGTTATATATAAAATGTATGTATGTATGATCTGTGTATGTATGATGTATTATATACTATGTATGTATGATGTGTGCACTCTATACTATGTATGTATGTATGATCCACGTACGTATGATCTATGTACTTTATACTACGCATGTATGATGTATGTGTGAGCTATGTACCATGTATGTATGATCTATGTACTATACTACGTATCATGTATGTATGATCCACGTATGTATGATCTATGTACTTTATACTACGCATGTATGATGTATGTGCGATCTATGTTCCATGTATGTATGATCTATGTACTATATACTATGTATGTATGATGTATGATGTATGATATATGTACTATGCGTGTTGTTGGCAGTGTGATGCAGCGGCTTGGAACCCAAGACAATAAAGTATATATTGTTTAGTATATATTGTGGGGACGGTACCTCAGGAGGTAGAGCTGGTGGTCTAGTCATCTAAAGGTTGCTGGTTGGATCCCAGGCTCCTCCTGCTAGCATGCTGTAGTGTCCTTGAGCAAGACACTTAACCCCTCATTGCTCCTGATGGCTGCGTCCGTCACTGTTTGAATAATTGTAAGTGGCTTTGGATAAAAGCCTCTGATCAATGCAATGTAATGTAATGTAATATTGTATTATATTATCTTGTACCAGTAATGTATCCTGTGCATAGAATCACGTTTTGTACATCCTGTTTATTTTTACACATTTAACTATTTCAGTTTTGTTATTGCGTGTATTTGCCATTTTTTCATTTTCTTCCTGTTGTTATAATCCATTACCTTATTATTGTTTTCCTGTTTTTTTGACGGTGTATCTTCCTGTTTAATTGACGGTGTACCTTCCTGCGTCTTTGACGGTGTACCTTCCTGTTTAATTGACAGTTCAAGTTCAAGTTCAAGAGATTATTTGTTACATACATATACATACGTTCAGGTGTATATTCCTGTTTAATTGATGGTGTACCTTCCTGTTTAATTGACAGTTCAAGTTCAAGTTCAAGAGATTATTTGTTACATACATATACATACGTTCAGGTGTATCTTCCTGTTTAATTGATGGTGTACCTTCCTGCGTCTTTGACGGTGTACCTTCCTGTTTAATTGACAGTGTACCTTCCTGTTTAATTGACAGTGTATCTTCCTGTTTAATTGACGGTGTACCTTCCTGCGTCTTTGACGGTGTACCTTCCTGTTTAATTGACGGTGTACCTTCCTGTTAAATTGACGGTGTACCTTCCTGTTTAATTGACGGTGTACCTTCCTGTTTAATTGACGGTGTACCTTCCTGCGTCTTTGACGGTGTACCTTCCTGTTTAATTGACAGTGTATCTTCCTGTTTAATTGACGGTGTACCTTCCTGTTTAATTGACGGTGTACCTTCCTGCGTCTTTGACGGTGTACCTTCCTGTTTAATTGACGGTGTACCTTCCTGTTTAATTGACGGTGTACCTTCCTGCGTCTTTGACGGTGTACCTTCCTGTTTAATTGACGGTGTACCTTCCTGCGTCTTTGACGGTGTACCTTCCTGTTTAATTGACGGTGTACCTTCCTGCGTCTTTGACGGTGTACCTTCCTGTTTAATTGACGGTGTACCTTCCTGCGTCTTTGACGGTGTACCTTCCTGTTTAATTGACAGTGTAACTTCCTGTTTCCCCTGCAGCCTCGTGGCGATGACAAGCCGTCTGAGCTGCTGCCCTCTGACTGGAGCAGCAGCAAGGAGGTGTACACGCTGCGTTACCAAGGGAACGGCGGCACGCCCGTCTTGTTGGTGAAGGCCGTCACCGATGACACGTCACCAGCCACGCTGCTCTTCAACCTGGTGGTGAGTCAGCGTATCCCACAATGCACTGAGAGGGCGACATGACCGTAGTATGTAGTAGTACATCGTATGGCTGGGAAGCCATTGATCTATTACTCACATACTAAAGTATTGCAATATACTCACACTTGTATCATGGTAATAAGTAGTATGTGCCATGATGTATCTGTTGTGTGTGTGTGTGTAGAGCACCAGCACGCAGGAGGTGATGGACCTGACGGTGAACCTGGTGGAGCATGTGGACGCTGAGCAGCTACAGGTGTTCGACAGGTCGGTGCCTCAAGGTCATTTTGGCGGGTGGTGGTGTGTGGTGGAGGAAGCTGAACCCAGTGCAGTGTTGGAACTTTAGACTTTTACTCTCAAAGCAAACATCTATGTTTGCTCTGCATTTCTAACACACGTGAAATCCAGGATTTATATTTATGTTCTGATTTCGGGTGGATGGATGGGTGGAGGGATGGGTGGATGCTTATTCATCCCTGGAGTCACAGCAGCTCGCATTAAAAATAGGCAAAAAAAAGAACAACCCTAAAGTTGTCACTGTATGACCTGAACTGACAGGAAGCAGTGGAACGCTGATCAACAACAACAACAACAACAACAACACGTTTCACTGACTTCAGAACAAAGCGCTGAGCAGGTCGTCAAAATGGCTGCTCCCTCTTACCCAGAATGCATCACTCCCGCTGGGGGCGCTTCCCTTGCAGGGTGTTCCGGGACGAGGCCGACCTGGTGAGGCAGGTGCACGCCCGTCTGCTGAGCTTCCCGGGCGGAGCCGCCGAGCCACGGGCGGCGGAGGAGAGGAGGAGCCGCAGGGAGGAGGAGGAGGTGGAGGAGGAGCGGAGGAGACGGAGAAGAGAGGACAGAGACCCCCTCCGCCTCCCCCCCAGACACCCCAACATGCAGCCGCACTGGTGGGTGGGTGGGTTGGTGGGTGGGTGGGTAGGTAGGTTGATGGGTGCATGGATGGATGGATGCAGGGATGATGGATGGGTGGAGAGGTAGGTGGAGGGTGGATGGATGGAGAGGTAGGTGGAGGGTAGTTACAGCTGCTGAGCTCAGAACGTGGACGACAGTAAAGTTGTAAGAAATAGAAACACTGAGTTCAACTCAGTATCAACAACTTCAAATGCAGGAAGAACTGTACGTGGTAATCTTCCATGTACATGAAGTACACATGAGATGTACTGTAGTTCTGAATGTAGCTGCATTTTAAAGGAAGCGTCTTGTTTTGATGTTTTTGTTTTTTAGGAACGACCCGATGGTTCCTCCATTTTCAGTTGGGGGGGCAGATCTGGATCCATTTGGGTGAGTGTCACACCGCACACAGGAAGTACACCACCGCACACAGGAAGTACACTGGCATGACACTGTCACTCATGTATTTCAAGCAGTAAAACTGAATTAAATGTATCACACCCCCCCCCCCCCCCCCAGCTCTCACGGTGGGGGGGGAATGATCCTGGACCCCCTCCGCTCCGGGTTTCCTCGCTCCGGGTTCGACCCGTCCAGCGGCATCCCGGGCATCCTCCCTCCAGGGGCCGTTCCCCCCGGGGCCCGGTTCGACCCCTTCGGCCCCGTGGGACGCCCGGGGTGAGTACACGGGAAGTACACAGGAAGTACACGAGAAGTAGACAGGAAGTACACAGAAAATAACGTGTGTGTGTGTGTGTGTGTGTGTGTTTTCCAGACCGGACCCTGACCACCTGCCGCCCCCGGGTTATGACGACATGTTCATGTGAACCAGTGCAGCACTTCCTGTACAGTTTGACCCCCCTCAAGGCGGAGACATACTAACAAAGAAGTAGTTTGACCAAAAAGACTCAAGAACAAGATAAAAACTGATTGACGTGGTGATGTGTGTTCTCAGCGCAAGCCCCAGAGGCCAAATTTGCCCTTTATCTTTTTCTCACTCTGAGAGCTCCCCTTTGGCAGGGGACGGCCTCAACCTCCTTCTCAGCTTGTTTTTTTTGAAGCCGCAACATTGGGAGCATTGCTTTGTGTATTTTTCTCGCTATTCTATATACTTTCAATAAATGACATTGAGATTGGTTTCACAGTTTTGTCTTGAAATGTATCGCTGCTTCTCACGACCTTGCTGACGTTTATATTTTTCCACACTTGATACTTTCAGTTGACACCACAGTGAGTAGATAGTTCAGTAGAATAAGGAATGCAGAACTTCCATTTCCACTGAAATTATATTCCATCAATCTTTCACTTCTACCACCGTGCTTGGTGATAAGTGATATCAACGAGCCTGGAAAGACGTCCTCTAAAGAAAAGGCTGCTCAGCGTACGGAAGAAACTACCGACGACAAAAACGAACAATCAAATTATTTGAGTCAACTCCTCCAGCTTCTGGGGACGGCCCGGTTGTGCAGGGTGCATGGTGCAGGGAGCGGGGTGCAGGGTGTAGGGTGCATGGTGCAGGGTGTAGGGTGCATGGTGCATGGTGCAGGGAGCGTGGTGCAGGGTGTAGGGTGCATGGTGCAGGGAGCGTGGTGCAGGGTGGTCCTGAAGGGGCTGAAGGTAAAAAGGTGTAGGGCACTGATGTAACCTCGGCATCTCCTTGGAAATCTTAAACTCCGGTCAACACTCGCACTAAACAACCAACACGCCTGTCTACGGAGAGGTGGAGAAGACATTTGACTAAGGGCAGGAGTGTGTGGAGGCAGAAGGAGCTGCCGCTGTAACGCTTCGCCCCCCCCCTTAGATCTTGCAACACAACAGCTCGTTTCCATCAAGGAGCTTTTTTAACCTGGTGCCGCTAAAATGAACAAAGTAGGAAGGAGTTAAAAAGTGAAAACAAAGAGACTCAGAGGAGCCTTCAGGGCGGATGCTCCCTCGTCTCCACCCAAGGACGTTTTGTGACACCTGAGAGCGCCGCCGGCCGAGTATAAATAGTTTCCATGGCAACCGAGCCGGCAACCGAGCCGCCACCCGCCCTCCCCCGACGGCGGAATGGAGACATTGATTTCCTCTGGACCCCCTGCGTCTTGAGGACGGTGGAGGTGCTCCCACGCCCGGGCTCCTCGCGCGGAAACTCAATTCTGTTTGTGTTGTTTTCACCTCTACTTCCAAGTACAAGCATCAGTTTCCTGCTTCCTGTTTGTCTGGAGGTGGAACAGATGACGCTCGACCTTCACCTGCTTTATTGACGCTTTCACCACTTTCCCCCATCACCAGAAACAAACGTTCCACTCAGAGAGGAACGTGATGTCAACAACAACAACATCAATATCCACAATCCACACGCAACAGCGACCTCCGCGCTTCAGAGACGGTGACATGACGGCTCATGAGGCGCGAGGCGGCGCTCCAGTTGCTACAACATCAGCGGTTGCCGTGGGCGAACGGGTTGGAATGGGTTCGTTCCGTTCTCAACCATCCTGACGCCGTCGGCAACCGACAGCTGATGCGTGGTTGGCAACTGGGCAACGATGGGATGTGAACACTAAGTGGGATCTGTGAAGAGGTTGGTGGTCCGGTTCAACAGACAAACAAAGAAAGAAACATTTCCTGCTCAGTTTCAACTGGTTTCCAGACTGAGCTGAAGAATTTACTTCACATTCCAAGAAACAACAGCAGGACGTGTGTGTGTGTGTTGCATTGATCTAGCTTGGCTCAGTGCATGTGAGGCTACATAAGTGGAAGCTTTGCAGCTCCACCATAAAAACCTTACGTACATTTTATATATACTGTATGTATATATATATGTATATATATATATATATATATATATATATATATATATAATAATATACATATGTAATATACATATATACTATAATAATATACACATATACTATAATAATAAACACATACTATAATAATATACATATATACTATAATAATATACATATATAACATAATATATATATACTATAATAATATACACATATACTATAATAATATACATATATATATTTTAATAATATACACATATAATATAATAATATACATATATTGTATAATATCCAGGTTTACGGTGTTAAGGCAGATTGTTTCCAACACAACGCTAAGTTTATATACTTTACAAACAATACCAGGAAATGCAGTTAAAGGTCCATTCCCCCGGGACTGGCTATGAACTGGAAACCCCAGTCTGGTTCTCAGGAGCTAGGCTAGCTGATCCCATCTGCAGCCATGTGTTGAGCTAACACAGTTAGCATGGAGCCTCTGTAGCGGACTCACTGGGATGGAGCCGGGGTCCGCCCTCCCAAGAAAAACCTCAAGAGACGACCGCCGCCGCAGCTCTTCCAAGAGGCCTCTTCACGACATCCTGGCGCCGTGGCGACCAGAAGCTCCATGTGGGGTTGGAGGCTGGAGGGCGTGGCTCTGGTACTGAGCAGGAAGCAGCTGGAGCCTCCTGTTGTTCTGACCGTTCCTTCGCCGCTCGATCCGTTTGGGCACAACGTTGCCGTCGGGCTTTGGGCGTCGGCCTGTCGCGTGTGGCTCGTGCCAATTTTTGCAATGTGTCTGATTTCGAGTTTTTGTCGCTATGACGACGATCGGGACGTCTCCCGGACGCTACATTCAGATGTCCGACGTGGAAGTTTGGAAAGCGTTCACTGGACGGGGCCATTTGGACGAGCCTAAGCCAAGGTGAGCGGAGTGGAGGTCGGCTATGCTAACGTGACTGCTTTGTTATTTATTGATTCCATCTTGGCCCCTGGGGGCCCCCCGTCACCAAAACAACAAAGTAACTCCCAAAGTCTTCTAGTGCATTAAAGTCCACTGGACACCAAACGTGAACATATCCGGCGTCTCTTTCTCAGTGTGAGCGCTAGCAGTTAGCGGTGAGCAGCCAGCTAGCTAGCTAACAGTGTGCTTTTTCTCTGACTGATCAGAAGTTTAACATTCAGTCCTGACGTGTGCTCCTCCTTTGATCGATCGATTGGTTAAATAACTGATCTGATTGATGTGATCAGTCCTGGGGTTTGGAGTCGGAGCCTCTGAACGGGTCGGGTCTTGTGCCGTGGTCGTGTTTCCTTCTCTCTGGGGCTCCTACTTCCTGTCACACACGCCGTTTTGGATCCGCCCTCACGGCCAGTGGGATCTAAACGCAGGCCGCCGTCGCCCGCCGGGCGGGGCTTTCCCTTTCTGCCGCGTGCGCCGCGTCCGGGGACGGGGCGGTTCCGGGCCGCACCCCGTCCCCCGCCTCCCCCGCCGCCAGCTGCTTCAGCCGAAGGTTGACGGAGCCGTACGTCCTCTTGGGTCGCACGAAGGCGGCGCGGCGCCGGTACGCCGGCACGTCGCCACGGCAGACGGACGCCATGAGCAGCAGCGAGAGCTGCATGGCGCCCAGTGTCAGCAGCCCCAGCCCCGCGATGATGCAGCGGTCCAGGTGCGAGCCCAGACGGGCGTAGTACAGCTCCAGCCGCTCCATCTGCCGCGCCGACACGGCGGCGGGGTCTGCCGCCTCCCGGGCCTCGCGGGGGACGGCGTAGGCCACGACCACCAGCGTGATGCCGCTCACCAGGAGGACCAGCGCCAGTGCCAGGCCGAAGTCGGCCGGGCGACGGGCGGGGCTGCGGGCGGCGTTGTCCGCCTCCCCTCCTCCTCCTCCTCCTCCGCCCCCGGAATCCTCGTCCTCATCGTCGTCATACGAGTGCGAGGGGAGCGGGTTCGGCGCCACCTGCGACGCCCCCACCTGCAGGAGAGGAAGAACAACACGTGGTTCAGAAACATGGATAATAAAACAATAATATCTGAACCTCAAAACCCTTGTTTCTGCCCATGTTCACAGGAGCTAGGCTAGCTGAACCCATCCGCAGCCTTGCATCGCGCTAACACAGTTAGCATGTAGCCTGACGTCCATACTGGATCTGGCATCGAACAAACATATGCCCAATACGTTTACCAATAATATACACAATGGTCCAACCCAGTTGGGCTCCACCCATCTATCATACACCCATCATATCCTCCATCTGTATATTTATTCTGTTCAGGAAACTGAATTCCATACCCAACTACAACTGCAGCTACTTCTAATACTGCTAATACTAGTACTACTAACCACTCATTAAATACATGCCAGTACTACTAACCACTCATAATATACTATATACTACTAATACGGATGAAAACATGCTGCTTCATCTTCTACAACCGGGTTTTTCCTACTGAATGAAACACCCAGTATGAGCACCTACAAATATACTACTACAAATATAAAAACACTACTACTGCTAATACTGCTAATACTAACTCTAATAAATATAGCTGCAGGCAGCAATACACGGGGTCCAGTTTAGTCGTGTTAAGTACTTGTACGTTACAGTTTTCCGGGTTCTCTGAAACGGAGCACGAACTACAATTTCCCGAGTTTACATTGAACGCTGCGCAGGCTGCTCCGGTCTCCCAGAGATGTAAAGCAGACTTCTATAACGTCGGTTCATGATGTCACAAGTGGAAGTTCCCAACAACACGCTTCCATTCAAACAGATTCAACACTGCATGTCCCTTGCAGACATCATCATCCACTTTTTTAACCTTTGGGACTAAAGTAAAACGGACACGATTCAAACCTGTTGATCTGGAGCGGCGAGCCATCTCCATGTGTGAGGTCACAAACACGGAGGGACACGGCACCGCATCTATCACCGGGATGGATGCGAATATATTGTGGTCCGGACGCCTATAATATGAAGCAGGAGGCACTAAGGGCTGAGGCAGACATGGGACTCAAACGCATCGTCTGCTGCTGCCGCACACTGAGGAGGCTGCTCTGAGAACACTCAGTCCAGAGCGTCGCCAAACAAGAGGCCTGGTGGCCTGAGAGGCGTTCAAGTCACAGTAAGTTAATTCAAAACTAAGACAGACAGACAGACAGACAGACAGACTACCTCGTTGTGGACCGGGCCTGGTGACTTCCTGTCACTCTGCTCCTCATCCTGCTGGTACGAGGCGTTTTCAAAGCCATGGGCGGTGGACCCCGGCAAGGCCGCGGACCGGGGTACAGTGACCGATGCCGAGAAGGCGGAGGGGCCGGCGCACGGCAGCCAGGGCTCGTGGGCGGAGCTTCCCCGGACCCCGGCCCCGTCCTTCCCGAGCTCCTGGAGCTCTACGGCGTTAAAGGCTGATTCCATGTAGGTCCCAGTGTGAGCTCATGACGATGAGGCCACGCCCACCTCCATCTCCTGAAGGATGGAAAGAAACACAACTCACATATCATTTGTGTTTACAATTTTATAACCATGCAATAGTCATATAATTACCATATTTAACCATTTTCTATTTTGATTTATCTCGTTGAGATTCCACTCCAGTCCAATAGCAGCTGTCAAGGGAGGCGGGGCATATGAGGCATCAGGTGAAGGGTGAGTTGTTGAAGTTGATGTGTTGAAGCAGCGTAAGGATCTGAGCCACTTTGACAAGGAGCACATTGTGATGCTGGACGACTGGGTCAGAGCATCTCCACAAGCACAGGTCTTGTGGCTGTTCCCGCTCTGCAGTGGTTACTACCAAAAGTGTCCAAGGAAGGACGAGCGCTGGACCGGTGACAGGGTCACGGGGCCCAAGGCTCATGATGCACGTGGGGAGTGAAGTCTAGTCCGTCTGGTTCGATGCCACAGTAGAACTACTGCAGCACAAAGTGTTGAAACAGTGAATGTTGCTGTGATAGAAAGGTGTAGAACACACAGTGCATGGCAGCTTGCTGCGTATGGGAGCTCACAGTGTCCACGCTGACCCCTGTCCACCCCTGAAAGCACCTACAATGGACACATGAGCATCACAACTGGAACATGGAGCAATGGAAGAAGGTGGAGGTCTGATGAATCACCTTTTCTTCTACATCATGTGGATGGGTGGGGTTAGGGTCTGATCCCATGGAGCATCTGTGGGATGTGCTGGAACAACAAGCTTGATCCATGAGGGCTCCACCTCCGCCCTGCAGGACTTAAAGGGTCTGCTGCTAATGTCTTGGTCCAGACACCACAGAACCCCTTCAGAGTCTGATGGAGTCCACACCTCCACCTCACAGCTGTTTTGGGGACATGAGGGGGAACTATACAGTACACACACACACACACACACATATATATATATATATATATATATATATATATATATATATATATATATATATATATATATATATATATACACACACAGATTTTCTATACTGTGCATATGTAGAATACATACATATCTGTCTGTGTGTATACCTGCATACATATAATATGCATGCCAATATATGCATGTTTATATATATATATATATATATATATATACACACATGTATGGCATAAGTAGAAATATAAAAACCACAAAAATAAATCAACATTAATGGGATAAATCCCTTTTTATCGCCTACACATCTTGATAATAAAGCCTGAGTAACAGCCCAGTGACCTTGCTGCTCGTCATGATTCCATCTCAGACTGAAGCAGAAGATAAAACCCGATGAAACCTGATCAGCACATCAACATGAGCCTCCACCCGGGAGGACGAAGGACGGAGGGATGGAGGCTGAAGATAGACCACGGATCTGGGTCAGAAAACACCGGAATATAAAGCTGCATCCGAGAGCGAGCTCCACATCAAATCATATTTGAAATCATCTGGAATCATGGTTGATAATCGGATGTTTCACACATGGTGGTGTTTGTTCTCTTACCGGTGCTGGTGCTCTGGTGGAGTGCAGGATGCAGAGATGGAGGCTGTTGCGAGGGAGAGATGAGAGGGGGATGGAGGGAGGGGTGGAGGGGGTTAGAGAGGGATGAGAGGGGGATGAAGGGAGGGGTGAGAGGGGGGTGGAGGGCGGCATGCGCAGCTAGAGCCGTGGTGTCAGGGGTGGTGTCTGCATCCCCCCACCCCCCTGGTGACTGGAGGGGTTAAAGGAATGTTCCACTAAAAAGCAGCTTCGACACTAAACAGATGGAGATATAAGACTATATCAATATAATATATTAATAGATATATCAATATATGTATTATATTTATATATTCTATACAAACAGATAGCAGCCTTTAAGAAGGCAATTAGAATAACACATTGAAAAAAAATCGAAATACAATGAACATAAAAATATAGAAAAAAAATATGCAATACATCTTAAAGATTAGCAATATACATCAACATAAATGAAATGAAAAACATGTATATTTATTACATAAATATTTAAAAAATAAATGGAAGCCTAAAATTCAACAAAAAGCAAGAAATAGCAAATGTATAAAATACACATTAAACAAGACAAACATATTTGGAATACCTTATAATTAACTAGTAGAAGATTCAAGAGGTTATTTGTCACATACACTTACATACCTTCATACATATATGCAGTGAAATGTCATGACACCCGGTGATTACGCACAATAAGCTCGAAAAATACTCAAATGTGCGCAATGAACAATAATCAATAACAATAACCCAAATAAGTCTCGAAAATGAACCAGAAAAATAAACCTTAAAATAAACAATGATGAATTAATATTGGGCTGTTATTATTTATTTGTTTTTTGTTGGTGTTTTGGGAGGCGTGGCTGACAGGCTGCATGGAGCTCTGGCGCCACCCTGCGGCAGCACGCAGCCACTGCAGCAGGGAATCCAGGGGCTCGATGGAGGCAAACACTCAGTGAGACAGTGAAAGAGTGAGACAGGCCTTCATGTCCACAGAGCAACGTCGCACAAACACAACAGCTCAATGTGAACTTGAATTTATTTGTCGATTTCAGTCGGAGGCCGAGGAGTCTCCGAAAAAAAGACAGTATGAGAAGTGGAAGTGGGATGGAGGGTGAATTGACTAGTTGTCTACTCGTCTCCACGTTTCCATATCATATTTAGGAAGCAGCCGTGTATTAAAGGTGCAGTGTGTAGAATTGAGTGCCACCTAGTGGCGAGGTTGCAAACTCCAACCAACTGAACACCCCTCCCAAACATGGTGGTGCAACATGGCCGCCTCCGTCGAGCGTACTCCGTGTGGATAAAAACGGCTCCTTCTACGGTAACGAAAACACAACGATTCTTATGTTCATGGGGTTATATATTAATTAAAACATACTTGTGAATATTATATTCCATTTCTGACAAGTCTGTTCTGTAAACTCTACACACTGCACCTTTAAGGGATAATGTGCAGCCAGACGGTCATTACCACATTTTTATTTATTGTAAATTAATTCCCATGTTCCTCGCTGACCTTTTCCCCCAAAACTCAAATTGACACACAGATCGCAGACAAAAGGCAAGATTTATTTTACAACACAGTAACCAATTGGTTCATTTCGTCAATTTACAAAAATATGTATTATTTTTTTAAACATAATATCTGTCATAGAAAGGCATTATGACATGTTATCATCAATGACAAGAGTTTGGAGCTCAGAATTCCCCCCAAACGGCAAAAAACTAAACAACCCGAGTTTAAAACCAGGACCAAGCGGACGGAGCAGCGAGAGGAAGGTGGAAGGACATAAACGTGTAGATGCTACACGTGGAGCCTGACGGAGGATCAAACCAACCCATCGGAAGTTAAACCGACAAAGTCATTCATCAGCATCGCATTTAAATTAAATAGTTTACGTTCAGGTTGGGAACCCCAGACTATGACGTCACATTCCTTTTATTGTATTTTCATATTGTTCAACGGATTCATATTTAAATACAACAACCATGAGTTGACATCATCAAAAACGTGTTAAAATAAGGAATTCCTGGAATTTGGTATTATTAAAATATTCTTCTTTGGGGAAAAAAAAAAGAATCAAAACTTGAATCAACCCATTTTGTAATAATTTAGTATATAATATAATAATCCATGACATCATGTAATAACCTGTTATTTAATAAAATACGTTATTACATTACACCTATTATATAATATAATAAGTTACTGCATAATGTAATACCCAATTATATTATATAATTTATTACAATATTCATGACACCTATTGTATTATATAATAAGTTATTAGCCATTGTATGATAAGTTATGATATGATGTCATAACTTTAGTAATAACCCGTTACATAACAAGTGCTGGCGGCCATGTTTCCATGTAGAAGTGAGCTTCAAACCTCGACTCAACCGTCTTCCTCTAAATTCACTTGAGACGTCTTTCTTCTCAGAGCCGTCTCCCTCACAGGCCCTGTCTCTCCGACACCACGTCCTGCAGCCTCTTCAGCAGGACGTCGGGGCCCCCGCCCGGCGGACACGCCCTCTTGCTGGGCGACTCGCAGGACGCCGCCATCATCACGTCGCCCTCCATGGTGAAGGCCCTCTTGCGGCTCACGCTGCCGCTGCCCAGACGGATCATCTGGTTGATGTCAGACAGGTCCTGGGGGGGAGGGGGGTCAACAACCACTCCTCCTGCTTTCATCATGCTAATGCTAACGCTAGCTGGCGGCGCCACCACTCATCTCACATCGATAACAGTCAATACTTTAGGGTTTTATCCAATGAGTTATGACAGTAAATATTTTGTTTTTGTATTTGATATATTTCACTACGTTGTCATGACAGTTTTCCTCAGTGGAGGCTGTTGAACTGGTAGTGAGTCTTATTGAGTGTGCGTCATGAGCAGACAGACATGTCATTATCACTACATAAGGGCCGGCTGGTTATTGTTAATCAATCTTTATTAATCAATCTTCTGTTCACGTCACATCCACGTGACTAATGACCGATGATCTTAGAAAGGACGATCAGCAAATCACAGCCATCCCAAAATACTCATACCGGTCAATCAATATATTGGGATATTTCATTTTTGTTAATATGGCCCAGCACAAGACATGAAAGGTGTGTGTGCAGTGTGTGCAGTGTGTGTGTGTGTATGCAGTGTGTGCAGTGTGTGTGTGTGTGCAGTCTGTGCAGTGTGTGTGTGTATGCAGTGTGTGTGTTTGTGCAGTGTGTGTGTATGCAGTGTGTGTGTGTGTGTACCTTGGCTGGGCTGCCGTTGATGCGGTAGGTGAGGGCGCTTGGCGTGAGGCCTCCTGAGGAGCTGCTCTTGTGGGGGGAGACATAGAGGGAGTGACGCTGCGAGACACGACGGGGCGAGAGAGGCTGCGCCCGCACCGTGGGGAAGGGGGAGAGGGGCGGGGCGTCAGCCTGAAACACACACACACACACACACACACACACACACACACACACACACACACACACACACACACACACACACACACACACACACACACACACACACACACACACACACACAGGTTTATAAACGTAGATTTGTTTTGGTGTGGGCGTGGCTAACTGCGTTACAACATGAGTCAAGTTGTAATTGTAAAATAAAAAATAAAATCATTTTAAAATGGAGTCGCTCATTTCCCCACATGAGGTGAGGGGTGAAGCTGCCCCTTCACTGGTGTTTTTATACAGGATGAATAAAGTATCTAGATATCCACCAACAAGTAATAAATAATAAACTGATCAATACATTGATAAATACATAGTGTGACATGAGACCTTGAAACATGGCCGCCAACTTAAATGTTTTTAGGAAGCACTTCAGTAAATTGTAAAGTAATCTAGTACAGATTAAAGTAATGCCATTTTCTGCACAAAAAAAAACATATTACACATTCTCCAGTATCCCCATTGTGTGTGTGTGTGTGTGTCTCACCCTGTTGCAGTGTGTTGTGTATCTGTGTGCGAAGCCCTCCATCTTCAGGACGTAGACTGAGTTGTAGAACTGGATGAGGTCACCACGCTCCTCCTCTCCTGATTGGTCGGAGTCCGTTTGCACCGCGCCCTGACTGGTCTTCTCTGCGGCTGAGGGGAGTGGACAAACTCTGATGAAGTGAAGGGGGCCGTGCGACATGACGGCACTCAGGGGCCCCGGCGTGGAAATGAGTACAGTATCTCTTCGACGACGGTGACTCGTTGTTGTCATGTTTGTTGCTCTTCTTCAGTTTAAGTTTTAAACAACGGAACAGAAGAAATGACTGTGGTTTCAGTGTAACTTTAACGTTCACATGACCACGATCACCGTGGCAACCCATGAGGTCATCCAACATCCCATCAACATGGGAGGGATTTATCATTTATGTTTATTGTAATTGTTTAATTTTCAAAGTGAAGACCTAACATGATGCAATTGATGTTTATATTTACTCTTTCACTGTGTTCACACACTGTATTTGTACGTGTGTGTGTGTGTCCTCACATTCTCCTCCAGATGCAGGGTCGACCTCCATGTTCTCATCAGATGCCTGATCTCTACAGATGTGTCGCAACAACACACTGCGGTACACCTGCGCACACACACACACACACACACACACACACACACACACACACACACACACACACACACACACACACACACCATGGGGAAACAGACAGACACCAAAAGCAATTTAATAATGATCAGCTCGTGAGTGTGTTTGGGTGTGTGTATGGATGCGTGCGTGTGTGTGTATGAGGGTGTTGTGTGTATGTATGAGTGTGTGTGTATGTGCACGTGTGTGTATGAGCACGTGTGTGTGTATGAGCGTGTGTGTGTGTGTGTGTGTGTGTATGAGTGTGTGTGAGTGTGTGTGTGTGTGTATGAGCGTGTGTGTGTGTGTGTATGAGCGTGTGTGTGTGTGTGTGTATGAGCGTGTGTGTGTATATGAGCGTGTGTGTGTGTGTATGAGTGTGTGTGTATGAGCGTGTGTGCGTGTATGAGTGTGTGTATGAGCGTGTGTGTGTATATGAGCGTGTGTGTGTGTGTGTGTGTATGAGTGTGTGTGTATGAGCGTGTGTGCGTGTATGAGTGTGTGTGTATGAGCACGTGTGTGTGTATGAGCGTGTGTGTG
Organism: Zeus faber; assembly: GCF_960531495.2. Lineage (NCBI taxonomy): Eukaryota > Metazoa > Chordata > Actinopteri > Zeiformes > Zeidae > Zeus > Zeus faber. The sequence goes on along the minus strand of NC_137192.1, from coordinate 35,718,856 downwards.
TGTGTATGAGCGTGTGTGTGTGTGTGTATGAGCGTGTGTGTGTGTGTATGAGTGTGAGCGTGTGTGTATGAGCATGTGTGTATGAGCGTGTGTGTATGAGCGTGTGTGTATGAGCGTGTGTGTATGAGCGTGTGTGTATGAGCGTGTGTGTGTGTATGAGCGTGTGTGTGTGTATGAGCGTGTGTGTGTATGAGCGTGTGTGTGTGTATGAGCGTGTGTGTGTGTGTATGAGCGTGTGTGTGTGTATGAGCGTGTGTGTATGAGCGTGTGTGTGTGTATGAGCGTGTGTGTATGAGCGTGTGTGTATGAGCGTGTGTGTATGAGCGTGTGTGTGTGTGTATGAGCGTGTGTGTGTGTGTATGAGCGTGTGTGTATGAGCGTGTGTGTATGAGCGTGTGTGTGTGTGTATGAGCGTGTGTGTGTGTGTATGAGCGTGTGTGTGTGTGTATGAGCGTGTGTGTGTGTGTATGAGCGTGTGTGTGTGTATGAGCGTGTGTGTGCGTATGAGCGTGTGTGTGCGTATGAGCGTGTGTGTGCGTATGAGCGTGTGTGTGCGTATGAGCGTGTGTGTGCGTATGAGCGTGTGTGCGTATGAGCGTGTGTGTGTGTGTATGAGCGTGTGTGTGTATGAGCGTGTGTGTGTGTATGAGCGTGTGTGTGTGTATGAGCGTGTGTGTGTGTATGAGCGTGTGTGTGTATGAGTGTGTGTGTGTGTATGAGCGTGTGTGTGTGTGTATGAGCGTGTGTGTGTGTATGAGCATGTGTGTGTGTGCATGAGAGTGTGTGTGTGTATGAGCGTGTGTGTGTATGAGCGTGTGTGTGTATGAGCGTGTGTGTGTATGAGCATGTGTGTGTGTATGAGCGTGTGTGTGTGTATGAGCGTGTGTGTATGAGCGTGTGTGTGTATGAGCGTGTGTGTGTATGAGCGTGTGTGTATGAGCGTGTGTGTATGAGCGTGTGTGTATGAGCGTGTGTGTATGAGCGTGTGTGTATGAGCGTGTGTGTATGTGTGTGTGTGTATGTGCGTGTGTATATGTGTATGTGCGTGTGCGTGTGTATGTGCGTGAGTGTGTGTATGTGTGTGAGTGTGTGTATGTGTGAGTGTGTGTATGTGTGAGTGTGTGTATGTGTGAGTGTGTGAGTGTGTGAGTGTGTGAGTGTGTGAGTCCTACGTGGCTCCTAGCTTGCGGCTGACTGCGGTAGCTCTTCATGATTTCCTGGAAGGTGTGCTCCTCCTTGGTGATCTGAGAGATGAGAGCTGCACTGATCATTTCAAAACATTTGACAAAGAGCTTCTTCAGAGTAAACACAGAAAAGAAAGAGAGAGAAAAAAGAACAAAAGAATGAACAAATGAGTGAAAAGACCAGAAAGAATAAAGAACAAAAGAAAGAATAAAGAACAAAAGAAAGAATAAAGAATGAGAAAAAAGGACAAAAATTGAAAGAATCAAACAGAAAAAGAAGGAAAATAAAGAAACATTCAACATTCAGAACGCGGCAGTGGATCTAGTGTGTGTGTGTATCTGTATGTGTGTACCTGTGTGTGTATCTGTATGTGTGTACCTGTGTGTGTATCTGTATGTAACTGTGTGTGTACCTGTGTGTGTGTGTACCACTGTGTGTGCCTGTGTGTGTGTACCTGTACCTGTGTGTGTGTGTGTGTGTGTACCTGTGTGTGTGTACCTGTACCTGTGTGTGTGTTTGTACCTGTGTACGTGTGTGTACCTGTGTACCTGTGTGTGTTTGTACCTGTGTACGTGTGTGTGTGTGTGTGTACCTTGGACATGATGTAGATGCTGCACAGCAGCAGCTGGTCCAGGTGTCTCTCCCTCATCATGTCGCTGCAGTGAACCAGAGAGAACTCGAAACACGTCCAGATCTTCCCACGCAGCTCAGACGAGATGTCCAGCTTGACACACAGGTCCCTGAGCCGCACGCTGGCCAGGTGGTAGACCTAGAACCACAGGTAGAACCACGTTATGCCATGGGCACACTACATGACGCCACTTCGCTGTACTTTTCACGAGGGTTAAAGGAACAAATTTGGAAGAGAATTTTAATTTTTTCTTTTAATTACACGATTCAAATGCTGAAATAACGTTTGATTGTGTATTTGTTTGATAAATAAATTATTGATTATAAATGTTTTGCCAACGTTAGTAAATCAATTCAGTTTGTTGCACAGTGAACCCACATCAGAGAGAAATCTTCCCGGTAACAGTGTGACCAGAGCAGCGTGTTCCACGGCGCCGCAGGCAGAGTGTTGGAACACCACCTCCGCTGACTCCACGGGCGTGGCATGAACGTGGAAATCAACCTCACCGCCCCCGCCCCCACCACCCATGGCATGTCCCCGAGTGCAGAGGTTCCCAATCGCCGGCTCGTGGACCGGGCCGGGCCACCAGCCTGTGATCTTTCTCCCGGAGTGCTCTGTTCCGCAGGGAGCAAGCAGCAGGAAACGGAGTAAATTAAATACATCCAGAGTTTTTCCGTCTGCCTCATTTGTAGAAAATATCGCTCCCATTATTATTATTATTATTATTATTTTTTTTTTTAAATTGGATTCTTGATCGCCGTAAAAAAATAATACAATTAGAATTTGAATCAGAAATATATTAAAAACCCGGAGAAGAAAAGTAAAATATGGTGGTGTGTTTTTGGCTGCTGCTCCGGTGCACAGTGTCGCTCCTTCTCGACTCCCCCCCCCCACACACCCTGTGTCTGCTCTCATTGGCCGTAGCACGTCCACGAGTGGAAACTAGAACCACAGGTCAGACCACATTACGACCCAGAACCACAGGTAGAACCACGAGCCGCCACGCCCCCCCGCCCGGGCGGAGCGGAAACTGCGTACCTTCCTGAAGAACAGCGCCAGCGAGCCCGTGCGTCGGGGCCGCGTGTTGCGTCCCTGCTGGGGGTCACAGGTCGTGGGGGCGGGGCGGCCCGGGGAGGCGGCCAGCAGCATCTGTGCTGTGATTGGCCCAGAGGAGTCACATGATCTGGGATTCACCTGGATCAACGTGACGGTGCCGTCGGTGTTCAAACCTGAGGGGACACACAAACCTTTTTCATTTCCTCAGCTCACTTTCCCAAGTTTGTTTGAACTTTATTCAGTTTGTATCACTCGCATCACGGTCCTGTTGTTGATCATCTTACTGAGCCAGGATTTAAATTACCCTCCGTGTCGAGAAGGGACGCTGGAGGTCAAGATACAGAGCTCTCGGCACAACATAGGAGAACACACACACACACACACACACACACACACACACACACACACACACACACACACACACACACACACACACACACACACACACACACACACACACACACACACACACACACACAATGTGTTTATTTGAGCCACAAATCTATTGTTTTGGATATTTTATGTTTTCGGTCTTTCATTTAATCCTTTTATTGTTTATCTACTTTTCATTATGTACAGTTGACTGTTAGGTTTATGGTCTATTTTACATATTTGTCCATATATTGCCCTTCTCCTTATATTTATTTATATATATATATATATATATATTTCTATTTTATTGCTTTTTGCCTACTGTTTTGATGTGAGCTGTCGAAACTATGCAACTTCCCTCCAGGGATGAATAAAGTCTCCATCTAAAAGAGTAAATAAAGTTCTGATAAATAACGAACAAAAGATGATCACTGAGCAACAAAAAAACTATAATAACCACTTCTATTAGTAGAGGCATACATTCAAACTCGCCGAAAAACCAATCCCTTTCCTGTTGACACAGGAAACCCAGATGGAACATGGAAGAGCATGGTGTGCTGCTGGAGCTCCTCCCTGTCCATCAGGAGGCGCTTCTTCCATGTGCAGGTCACACAGGGCGTGGTCTGAGGCTCCATTTAAATGTATTCATTGGTCAGAGGCTGTTGTCCAAAGTGCCTCACGTGAGGCTAGAAAGCATCCCAGCCGACAGGTGGTCACACAGGAGGTAGTCACACAGCTTCATTTCCTCATGTAATACGCCGCAGGGCGCAGTTCCACACATGACCTGTGGGGGCAGCACAGCGGGACAGGCAGGTCGCTGCACACTCTGAAGGAACTGCAACAACAGCAGAAAGTTCTGAAGAGAAGCTTGTACCGCTTGTCCCGAATCCCTCGCATTGACGGCGATATAAATATTCCTCCAGGACAGCGGGAGATGGATGCGATGTTACAAGTTGCCATGGAAACTGGTCTGACAGCGTTCTGTAGGGGAACGCAGGGAGACGCTGGGGAAACGGGGCGGGGCAGCCGCCATCCTCCAGATCTCTTCTTCTCTGGAAGATGTTGGGGTGATGGACACGGATTGGGGCGTGGTCGCCCCCTGGTGGATCTACGTTTTAATGCTCTCTGCACGCGCACCACGCAAGCAAGATGTGGACGACCATCAGGTATACTGGGGCTCGAAGGAACACTTCTATCCATCCCATGACCACATTGACATGGTTCTTCTTGAGGGTTGAGGGTGTAAAAGGTTAAATAAGTAGTAACTCATAAAAGACGTCACTCTCACCCTGTAGTGGGAAGTTGAGCTGCCGCCCGTTGGCCCCGTTGAGCGTCAGGACGGGCGTGGGGCTGGACGGCGTAACGATCTTCAGCGTTCCGCTGGTGGTGAACGTCAGCCGCTTGGTGGGTGACGACAGGGGGCTCATGGCGACCATCGCCCCCGGTGACGACAGGGGGCTCATGGCGACAGCCGCCCCCAGCGACGGCGCAGGGGCGGGGTCGTCGCCGAAGAGGCGACGCTTGGCGCTGCCCGCCGCGGGCGAGCTGTAGCGGTCGTGGACGGACAGGGGCGAGGGAGGAATGTCTGACAGGGAGAGAGAGAGTGTGAAGAAAATAAATATAGACAAGTTAAAGAGCAGGATGCTAACTATTACTACACAGCAGCTCAGTGGGGAACTTAAGTATATACACCATAAAAACTTAAGTATATACACTAACCAAAGTATAAACCAAAGTATAAACACTAAAGTATTTACACTAAAGTATTTACACTATATTCACAAACATCAAAAAATAACTCAAACAGCTCAGGAAGACACTTGTTATTTTATTGAAATGGAAATGAGAATAGAATACAAATATTATAACACGGGTTCATTTTGGCATTACATTCAATACTATTATAATATATAATACTATTATAATATACAATACTATTTAATACTTTTATTATATGATTATTATATATAATACAATTATAATATACAATACAATTCTAATATTATCATAATATATAATACGTGTGAAACATTTCAAACATTGGTTTACACACACACACACACACACACACACACACACACACACACACACACACACACACACACACACACACACACACACACACACACACACACACACACACACACACACACACACACACACACACACCTTTGCGTGCGCTGCCGACACCCGACCTGAACTCTCTGATGCGGGGGTGCAGGATGGGGGAGAGCGCCACCAGGGGGAGGTGGGAGGGAACAGCAACACCAGAACCAGCACCACCCGTGTCCAAACTGGTGGAGAAATTCACCTGGAGAGAGAGGGGGAGACAGGGGTAAGGAGGACGTGAGAGAGAGAGACAGAAGCAAGGAGGACGTGAGAGACAGGAGCAAGGAGGACGTGAGAGAGACAGACAGCTTTTACTTGTGGTTGTAATTCAGTTTCTTCATTAAATTAGTTCCTTTGAGTATTTAAAAATGTTATTTTCTGTGAATGTCTTTGTTCTACTGTGTGTGTGTATACATACTATATTTGTATGTGTATACATATTATATTTGTATTTGTGTGTGTACACATACTATATTTGTATGTGTACACACTTCACAGAGTGACTCCGCCCCGAGCGGCCCAATAGGAGTGCGTGCACGGCGACGGCGCTGACCTCCTCCACGGTGGGCACGGCTCCGCCCACCACCTGCAGGGCGCTCCACAGGGCGGAGTCCCTCCTCCAAGCTCCGCTCTCCAGGACTTGCTCCTCGATGGAGTTGAGGTGCTTCACCATGTCCCTGGAGAGACCTTCCTCCGAGCGGATGAACACCTCGATCACCTGCACACACACACACACACACACACACACACACACACACACACACACACACACACACACACACACACACACACACACACACACACACACACACACACACACACACACACACACACACACACACACAAAACTTTACATACTGGATTCTGATTGGTCGATAGCAGCAACCAGCGCTCAGTAATTTCTGAATAACGACTGTTGTCAGTCACGACAACCACTTCTCCTTGTTTCACAGTGATACACTGAACAAAGGCAGTGGGCGTCGGGGGTTAATTTGTGATCATGATGGGCTGGCTGTACATTATCTCTTTTAGTGTGTGCGACCTTGAAGAAGTAGAAGGGCGGCAGGTCGAACACCGGCAGGATCCAGGGGAAGGTTCTCTGGGAGCTGTAGGAGAACAGCACCACCTCCAGGCAGCAGGCCATGAGGGAGGAGTGGAACATGTCCTGCTCCAGGAGGGCCTACACACACACACACACACACACACACAATTTTGCCATTAGAGCACATACGTCATATTTAAAGTGATGATCCAAAAGATTATGTTGATTTAAAAAATCTGATGTTTTCCCCATATTATAGAGACCCCAGGACCAGGACCTGGACTGTCGAACCCAGGACCAGAGAACCTAGGACCTGGACTATAGAACCCAGGACCAGAGAATCTAGGACCTGGACTAGGGACTGAGGACCAGAGGATCTTGACTAGGGAAGCTAGGACCAGAGAAGCGAGAACCCGGACTAGGGGCCTGGAGCAGGGCGGACGCACCGTCATGTCCTTGCCATGGAGCCGCTTGGTCTCCTGCACCATCACGTTCTCCAGAACCTTGTAGTAGAGGATCTCTGCCAGCTTCAGGCGGTTCTCCGCAAAGTCTGGAGACAGGGAGAGGGGGGGGGGGGGGGGAGAGAGAGGGAGAGAGGGAAAGAGGGAGGGAGAGAGAGAGGGAGGGAGAGAGAGAGGGAAGGAGTGAGAGAGAGAGGGAGAGGGGGAGTGAGTCAGAAAGAGTAATGGGGTGATAGAATGATAGAGAGAAGTCAAAGAAAGAAAGAAGTAATCTGATGGGCACACAAATCCATCAGTTGATCAACAGGTACACTGTATTTTAGTGTGTATGTATATGTGTGTGTGTGTGTAGAATAATTAGTAAATGGCTTGTTTTGAACACCAGCCAAAGAGCCGCTTTTCAACCTTCAAAACCGTCCTAGTCTGGCTCCGCCAGCGCCCCCTGGTGGAACACCTCTTTGCCCCACCCTTCTAGCTACAGCAGGAATGGTGGTCCTCACAACGGCTGAAATATAATGTGTGTGTGTGTGTGTGTTACCTATGTGGGACCCGGGCGTGTCCTCCGACTCTCTGGTGTAGTGTTCCTTGAAGGTCTGGCCCAGAGTTCGGACTCGGCTCAGGACCGACTCGCTGGGATCCTTAGAACACGACCTGTGGCAGGACGACAGCCACGTGGCACTGAGGCACAGCGAGGACGGGCGGCGCGGGGCGCGTGGTGCATTGTGGGTAGCGGGACGGGCACCCACCTGAAGATGGCGAGGAGCTGCTCGCTGGGGGCCGTGCGCAGGCCCCCCACCATGCTCTGCAGCCGGCTGACACTCTGCGTCGCCGCGGAGACCGGCGTCACCAGCCCGTCCTTCTCCTTCAGGTAGCCCCGCCCCGTGAGAGGGGTGGAGGGGGCGAGGGACACCGGCTGGAGAGAGAGACAGAGAGAGAGAGAGAGAGAGAGAGAGAGAGAGACAGAGAGACAAAGAGAGAGAGAGACAGACAGAGAGAGAGGCAGACAGAGAGAGAGAGAGAGAGAGAGAGAGAGAGAGAGAGAGAGAGAGAGAGACAGACAGACAGAGAGAGATAGACAGAGAGAGAGAGAGACACACAGAGACAGACAGACAGAGAGCGAGCGAGAGAGACAGACAGACAGACAGACAGAGAGAGACAGAGAGAGATAGACAGAGAGACAGACAGACAGAGAGAGGGCGACAGAGAGAGATAGAGAGACCGAGAGAGAGAGAGAGAGACGGGGGTTGGTCTGTTAAACTTTGACTTTGTGAGACCGCTTCCATTGACTAGATAGAATAGGTTGATAGAACGACAGATAACACGACTGATACAGACACAGACAGACGGATAGACAGTTAAAACAACAGACAGAATGATAGACAGGCAGACAGGTGGAAATACTACATATAGACAGAGAATGCCCAAACGACAGACAGAACAACAGACATAGATGGATAGAGAGAGTTGGACAGGCAGACAGACCTTCTCTGCGGTGTTCAGAAGGGGGCTCTGGACCCCGGCGCTGGGCTCTGGGAGCTTCCGTGGCGTTCCGATCTCCTCGTCAGCGTCGGCTCCGAGGAAAACACGCTCGTCAAAGTCCCCGACGGTCAGAACAAACTCCTCATACTCCCTGTTGACGGCCTTACTGGGACACACACACACACACACACACACACACACACACACACACACACACACACACACACACACACACACACACACACACACACACACACACACACACACACACACACACACACACACACACACACACACACACACTTTTTTGATGGGTTATTGTAAACGTGGAGGTTTATTTAAGTTCATTTTTAGGTTGACTGTATACTGCCAGATTTTTTTTATTGGCATTTATTTTATTGTTTATTGTCAATTTTTAGGTTTATTTCCAAATACTTTCTAGTAAATTGGCTCATTTCATATTGCTTCTTTTTTTATATACAACATACTTCTTCCTGGGATATCCATCCACCCATCGATCCATCTATATATACATCCATCCATCCATCATTCAATCCATGTTTCTATATATATATATCCATGTATGTATCCATCCATCCATGCATCTATCCATCTATATATTTGTGTATGTATGTACAGTATGTATCATCCATCCATGTATGTATGCATCCATATATCTATCTATATATCCATCCATCAATCCATGTATCCATCTACAGTATATATCCATGTATGTATCCATCCATCCATGTATCCATCCACCTATATATTCATGTATGTACAGTATGTATCATCCATCCATCCATGCATGCATGGATGATCCATCCATCCGTGTATGTACGTTTCGACTCATCCATCCATATATCCATCCATCCATGTATGTTTGTTTCTATTCGTCCATCCATAAATCCATGTATCTATCCATCCATCCACCCGTATACACCACTCACAAAGAGTTTGGGATATTTGGCTTTTGGCTGAAATTTATGGAAAATGTAAAAAGTTGACGCTCCAGTGATATGATATGATGAAAGTAGAGCATTTAAGTAGAAGATACAATGGTGATTTCCTCATCTCAAACTATGTACTGAAACAAAAGCCAACAACAGTGGTGGGTTTACCACAACAACAAATGTCAACGTCTCAATAAGCATCAGTTACAGCTTGACAAGGACGTCTCAAGCTGTTCACAAGTCGACTTATTGTCTGCTGAGGCCTGGCCCCCCACTCTTCTTGAAGAGTGGGGGGCCAGGCCAGGTTGTGTACCCCACAACCTCAGTTCATTGAGGTTGTGGGGTACAGAGTTAGGAGCCTCTACACAGCCACTCAGCTGGTCCCATAGGTTTTCTATGGGATTCAGGTCTGGAGAAAGTGCAGGCCACTCCATTTAAGGTGCCCCAGTCTCCAGCAGCCGTTCCCTAATGATGCCTCCTCCATGAGCTGGAGCGTTGTCGTCCATGAAGATGAAATGAAGCCTGTGTTGTTCATGCAGGGGCACAATGGCTGGATGAATGATGTCATTCAGGTAGTATGGGCTTGTCACTGTACCATTCACAAAGTGTAGGGCAGTTCTGTATTGACCAGACACACCTGCCCACACTGTAACACCACCACCACCAAAGGCTGGTCTGGTGACAGTGGCTGATGCGTAGCGCTCTCCTTGACGTCTCCATCATTTCTACTCCACGTGAATCCACTTTCATCAGAGAACAGCACTGAGGCCCCTGGTCCCTCGTCCAGCGTCAACGCTCCCTGGCCCCTGCAAGACCATGATGCCTGTGCCTGGTGGTGTGGTCAGGTGCCCTTGCAGGTGGTCCAGCACGCAGACCACGCTGATGTCAACGGTTTCGAATGGTCTGACGTGACACTTGGTGCCTCTCACCTCCCTTAAATGTGCCTGGAGTTGAGTGGCATCATCATGCGGTTCCTCAGGGCACTGTTCACAATGAAGCGCTCATCAGTGTGGGATGTGGCCAAAGGACGTCCACTTCTACGTCTTTCTGTGACTCTTCCAGTCTCTGTATCTCTGTTGCAAGCTGCTGATGACACTCTGTGACACTCTAAGCTCAGTGGCCACTTCCCTCTGACAACATCCTGTTTGAAGCCTCGCCAGGCGAGGTGCTGTTGATCAGTTGTTGGTGTGGTCTTGGTCTCATGATGTCAACATGTGAACAGCATGATGAAGAGGACTGTTTAAATACCAACTCTAATTGAACCAGGACATTTATTGGTGGATTCATGGATCAAACATCTGTTGTGAATTTTGCCGTTCAGCTCCTTGTTAGAGAACAGCAAGTTGTGGAAAAGTACTGAAACATTGAACAGTTGGACATGTGCATTCAAAAGTTTAGAGAAGGTCAAATGAAGTTCACCTGTAAAGGTTATAGTGCATTTTAGGTTCATCCTGAAATTTCACCCGAAATGCCCAATACCCCAAACTTTTTGTGAGTAGTGTATGTACAGTGTGTATCCATCTATGAACACAATTGAGTAAGAGAGGGCAGAAAGACAGGGTTTGACCTCTGACCCCTGTCGGACTTACTTGTTGTCGATAAAGTTGTGAGGGTCCAGCAGCTCGGTCAGCAGCTCGCTGTTTCCCTTCAGGATCTGAGGAACAGAGCAGAGTATTTACTGCTGGATGCACTTTGAATGGTTGATACAGGTGTTTATTGGTATTGTTGGGGTTATTGTCATTTATTGGATTGTTTTTTTCCCCATTTCTAATGACTTACTACTGTATATATCCATGCATCTATCAGATTATTCAGAGGGGATCATTGGTAGAAAAGGAGGGATGGAGGAAGGTGGAGGGCGTGCACCTGCTTCCGGAACAGCCTGTGCACGTAGGGTCTGAAGTAGTGCTGCTTGATGCCTTTGGCCTCCACCACCAGGCCGTCGTGGAGCTCGCACAGACGCTCCAGGACGCAGGGAGGTCTTTCCGGAGGGGGGAGGGACTCCGGGTGGGGGGCAGGGAGACCTGGAGGGGGGAGTCGTGCTGTTATTGTGTAGAATTACGACCGTGACGTCGAAATTAGAGGATTCTCCGAAGATTCCCTGTGATCTGGACGATAACATCTTCTGTATTGTTCGGCAAGCAGGGCGCTCACGGTCACGACATTTTAGTTGACAATTAATTATCGTATGAATAATAATTGGTTATTCATACGATAATTCTTTTTTTGTCCACATTACACCGCTATAATAGTGGCATAAATTAAAACTAGTAACAAAATATGTTGCAGAACAGCCGTTTATTGGCATTGAACATGGGAAGGTGAAAGCTCCGGCGGGCGGTTCATTTCTACTCAACCCAACTCATAAAATCACACTAAATTCACCTTGTGTTTGAGACATTTAACATTGGTTTAAAATGACACACACACACACACACACACACACACACACACACACACACACACACACACACACACACACACACACACACACACACACACACACACACACACCTCTGAAGGAGGGGTTGATCAGATCCTTCCTGTTGGCACACAGCATGGCATTGCCAAACACCAGGTCCATGCAGCAGAGCAGCAGGTGGTAGGAGTTGACCAGGTCGTCCCCGATCATGCGGAAGTTACCTGGTGTGCACGCACACAATTGTTGAAAAAATATTTATATTAAAGACATACATTACAAATATTAACCCTTACAAAACACAATGTCGTTGTTGGTTTTCCCAGGTCGCTTCTTGGTACAAAAGAAAAAAAAGACAAAACGGTCATTGTGATCATGATTCTTCATTCATCTTGGGGAAGATAATTTTTTTATTGCACTTTGTAAATCAACAGAAAACAAACTGCCTTCACAATAATAATGTATTTTCTAAACCTATAAATAAGCAAACTCAAATGCACAAATCTTTGAATCAAAAGATCTTCTCAAATGATCTCACATCATCTTCTTACTGATATATATCGCTCACATTTTACCAAAAAAAACAAAAACAAAGAATGCCAACACATAAAAATTATTTATCCAGATTTCTTGAAAGTGGGTTCGGAGCCGGGTGAGCCGCAGTTGACTCCGGAGGGGCCCGCACCCCCCAGCGCACACTGCATTTGTTTACCGGGAGGATCTCCACCGCCCCAATATGGGGACCATGTTGAACCATATCACCCACAAAAATACAGGGAGAATTGTGAACCTGGCTGTGATATTCAAGTTAGAAATCGTGTGCTCATTTTAAGTGATTTTCGATTTTGAATTGTGACATACACCCCTGATATACACCGACCAGCCACAACATTAAAACCACAACATTAAAACCACAACATTAAAACCACCTGCCTAATTTGTGTAGGTCCCTCTCGGGCCGCCAAAACAGTTCTGACCTACCTAAAGAATGTTTAGGTAGGTGGTACGTATCAAAGTAACATCCACATGAACGCCAAGACCCAAGGTTTCCCAGCAGAACATTGTACAGAGCATCACACTGCATCCACCGGCTTGTTTTCTTCCCATAATGCATCCTGGTGCCATCTCTTCCCCAGGTGAACGATGCACACGTACCCACCTTCCACATGATGTGATTCATCAGACCTCCACCTTCTTCCATTGCTCCATGGTCCGGTTGTGATGCTGACATGTCCATTGTAGGTGCTTTCAGGGGTGGACAGGGGTCAGCATGGACACTGTGAGCTCCCATATGCACTGTGTGTTCTACACCTTTCTATCACAGCAACATTCACTGTTTCAACACTTTGTGCTACAATAGTTCTTCTGTGGCATCGAACCAGACGGACTAGACTTCACTCCCCACGTGCATCAATGAGCCTTGGGCCCCGTGACCTGTCACCAGTTCACCGGTCGTCCTTCCTTGGAGCACTAATATATATATATATATATATATATATATATATATATATATCCATCCTACCCCTTGACAGGTGCCAATGGAACCAGATGATCCATGTTATTCACTTCACCTGTCACTGGTTCTAATGTTGTGGCTGATCGGTGTATGTATAGCCCTTGGTGTAAACAGCCGCTACTCCTCTGGCTTCTCATAATTAGATTTGATCAAGGACCCTGATCGTCTGATGATGAGTGCTGCTATGGCAACTGCTATGCATTTGACTGGCCATGTGTGCGTTACCTTTGGTGTAGACGAACAGGGTCCAGCAGAACTTGAAGACGTCACTGATGTGGCAGGGAAGGCGCCTGGTGAGACAGGTCAGAATCAGAGGCCGAGGCCCCAAAGCATCCACTCTATCGGTCAATTGTGACAAGCGCGAACCTGTGCTTCCTGCTGCGAGGCTGCCTGGGCGGCTCGGCTCCCTGGGGGTTCTGAAACATGTCCATGAAGATGGGCTCGAACTTGCGGAAGATCACGGCCGAGACCTCAAAGTTGCGCTCCAGACGATCCATGCGCAGCCGGAAGTCTTGCGGCAGGTTGGACATCTCTGCCCACTTCCTCATCTTGGAGAAGAACTGGATGAGGCTGCATGCAAGTACAACAACAACACGGATCAGCACCTTCCGGCGTTGTCAAATGGAGGCAGTGGAACCTCGAGCTGTCGCAGTTATTATGTGAAGGATCATTTTGTGAAAATGTTGGATCGTCCAATCACATGTTTCCATTCAAAAGACGTGGGAATTTGAGCCAATGTCAGAAATGTTGAAATAAATACAACGTTTTCATCAGCTGAGTTGAGGAACAGCCTGTTACCGCCTGTTAAGACCAAATGTTTATGTTCCGATATTCATGGCTTTTGGATGGAGGTGGATGTGTAATATTGGATGTGTGGGTGGATGTGCGACAGACCTGAGTTTGGAGGTTCTCAGGATCCTGGTGAGGGAGACGCAGTTCCCCTCCATCAGACCTTTCCCCACTGTGGGAGTGGAGCCCTTCCTGCAAGCAGCATACAGGGAGCAGGCCAGCCAGTGGATCACCTCCCCCTGCAGGGCCACCACAACAGCATTACCTCACTGGAACAGCCGTATCCCACGGTAACGGCATTAACAGGAAGCACACCCAAAGAACAGCCTTCACTCACAAGCACAACATCACTGCACCAAAACAGCATGACGTCATACCACCATAACAGCATGACGTCATACCACCATAACAGCATAACAACACACCACCATAACAGCATGACCTCACACCACTACAACAGCATGACCTCACACCACCATAACAGCATGACCTCATACCACAACAGCAGCATGACTTCATACCACAACAGCAGCATGACCTCATACCACAACAGCAGCATGACCCCATACCACAACAACAGCATGAAGTCATAGCACAAGAAAAGCAAAGTATAAAATCCTTACCACACACACAAACCAGCTAAATCATACTGGATCCATTAAATACAAGGATTTATTTCCTGTCAATAGGATGTAGTGATGGTTCAATATGGTTTCTCATATTTCTGTGACACTGTCCCTTTAAGAAAGAGAATATTTCCGTTTAGACAACTCTCCATTCTAAATGGGTGATTAAGAAACAATGGTGTAAAATGTATAAATCCATTGAGCACGGGTCTAGGAAGGACTCTAGGATTTATTTAACATCTATTTGAGTTAATAAGCATATAAAAAATGTTAAACAGTATTTCCCTGCATATACAGGGCAAGACTTTCTAATTTTGTGGTAATTACCTGTCAGGGAGAACCACTTAGACTGCAATTTTCCAATCAGTGCTGTTGTTTCCATGTGTGTTGACTATTACCATAAGAAAACCCTTGTTGACAAACCCTGTCAATTAACTCCTCTGGATCCTGATCTCATCATCATTCACATAGTGAGGTCAGCAGATGACCCAAGTGCATATCAGGCGATGCCATGTCACTAAATAATAATAATACAGTGTAAGACTGAATGTGTTGGCTCTTCAGTCCTTGTTAAAAAAATGGGCCTTGTTAAATCATTTGTATTTCATTCAATAAAGTAGATAGTAACTAGATTATAATAATTTTGAACTAGATGATAATATTAACTGTTATTGGAACAGTATTTCCTGTAGCTCTTGGCAATGGGAAAGGTGTCAATCTCCTACTTTTAGCAGGTTGACACGGGTTTAAAAAACTAAGACCTCATCAATTCAAATGCAATACCTCTTTAAGAACTGTCATTAAAATGAGTTTAATGTGCCGCCAAATTCTGGAATTTGTTCAATTATTATCTACATTTCCAGACGTTTCTTACAAGATTTTCCCCACCCTGACATCTCATGGCCCCCTATGTTTGGTTCAATTTTCACATTTTCTATTGGCATGTTAGGTCATTAAGCCGGGTTAAAATATGGGCTTTTAGTCCATTTGTTCTTTTGTCCATAAAATTTCAGAAAATGCTGAAACATGTCACTGTTTCCCAAAGCCCAAGGCGACGTCCACAATTGTCTTGATTTGTCCACAAATCGAAAGATATTCAGTTTAGTGTCACATAGGACGAAAGAAAGTAGAAAATGTTCACATTTAAGAAGCTGGAATCTGAGACTTTGGAGATAGGGAACATGGACAATAATATTATAAATATAAATTGTAAGAGTGCCAATGAATATGTACATTCATTTAAATCAGTTTAGCTGGTAAGTGTAAGGTCGGAGTACTCATTTTATAAAATGAAGTTTGATTAACATGGATATTTAATTTGTATTTAAAATGTATAGTGGTCCGAGTTATTGCACTTTGAAAACGAGGTCGTGTCACTTGTAGACGGTCCCTAACAAGCACCAGACCAGCGGCTCTCAGCGCTGCCGCTGTCCGTGAAGCAGCAGCTCATTCCGGGGGAAACGAAGCGACGACTCTACTCCGGGTCACGGTCACGGACGGGCCGACGAATATCCGTCCAATACCGGGACAGCAAACGAACTCTCCCCGGGTTCCTACCTCCAGGGTGAAGGTGTTCCACATGGCGGTGAAGCTCTCCAGGGCTTCGCTCGCCGTCTCCTGGTCCATGTTCAGCTCGCGGCACAGGGCTTCCAGGCTCCTCCGCACCGAGCTCTCGTCCATCCTCCCCGGGTCGGACTCCGGCGACTCGTCTCCCCGCATCGCCCCCCGTTAACTCTGCGTTACAGAAGCCGCGTTTCGAACGGCGGTTTGCGGCTCGGCGGCTACGGATGAAGCCCTGGGAGAGCCCCGCGTCTGGACGCTAACAACCACTTCCGCGTCGACTCCCACAATGCAGCGCGTTGGCGCCAAAACCGCTCCGGCCGCGACCAATCACAGTCGAGTAAACAAAGGGAAGGATGCGGCGTTCGAGTCCCGGTGAATGGCGAGCTGTTTCAGCTGACAGACAGACAGACAGACAGACGGACGGACGGACGGACAGACAGACAGACAGACAGACAGACAGACAGACAGACAGACAGACAGACAGACAGACAGACAGACAGACAGACAGACAGACGGACGGACGGACAGACAGACAGACTTAAACATAGATTAATAGATGGATAAAGAAAAAATATTAACAATGCACCAGTAAACCTATATATGAACAAGTGTGGAAGTGTGTGTGTGTATAAAAAAAAAATATATATATATATACACACACACACACACACACATATATATATATATATATATATATATATATATATATATATATATATATATATATATATATATATAATATATATATATATATATATATATATATATATATATATATATATATATATATAAGCACCGTGGATGTGTATGGAATAGTGAGGGTGCCACAATGATAAATAAATGAATCAAATAATAAATAAATAGATGTAGAAGTATAAAGAGGAATAAAATAATACATTTATTATTGTGGCTATATTAAGAGGAATACAATAATTAAAGAAAGAATGTGGAAATATATAGAGGAAAAACAGAATAAATAAAATAATAAATACATCAATAAATACATTTAATAAAATATATGGAAATATATAAATATGTTTATTTGGAAATAAATGTGAAAACAAATAAAGAATAAATAAATAAATATATTTTTTATTCCCCTTTATAGGTCCACATTAATTAATTTATTATTTAATTTAGCCTTTTATTCCTCTTTATATTTCTGCGTATATTTATTTATTATTTTATTCATATATTGTCTTCTATATTGTTTTCTTGCACCATTTGTATATAATACAAATGGTGCAAGAAGAAACATTGGTTTAACTCAGGTTAACAGTGGTTGAAGCTGTTATTAATATCCACAAGTCAAAAAACTGTTAATGCCGTTTTCATCACATTATCTTTTCACTAGTTTGAATATGCCATTTATTTCATAGCAGCGATTTCATCAAAACTAATTTTAAATTAATTTAATCTACTTTAATTACTAATCGTTGATATCAGAAATTCAAATCTTAATATGAGGACTGAAATTCTGTCACAGTTTTACAACCTTTTCCCCATTCATCCAGTGGGAGATGGAATTCTAAGTAGTGAAAATGGCTTTTGTAAATATTAAATATAAAATATTTCATGTTATATCTTGCGGTAGATTACATTTCACTGCATATATGTATGAAAGTATGGATATGTATGTGACAAATAAAAAATCTTGAATCTTGAATCTAGATGGTCAGCCCAGGACACACAGCGTGATGGAAAGCGTTAGAAGCAGGAGTTTCCCACATGACCTGAACGCAGCAGAAGTGCCGCCTCCAGCTGATTGGGTCACGTGGTCTCTTCTTCGAGAAACTGTTTATAATAATAACAATTATAATAATAATTATAATAATAACAATAATAATAATTATAATAATAACAATTATAATAATAATTATAATAATAACAATAATAATAATTATAATAATAACAATTATAATAATAATTATAATAATAACAATAATAATAATTATAATAATAATTATAATAATAACAATAATAATAATTATAATAATAACAATTATAATAATAATTATAATAATAACAATAATAATAATTATAATAATAACAATTATAATAATAATTATAATAATAACAATAATAATAATTATAATAATAATTATAATAATAATTATAATAATAACAATAATAATAATTATAATAATAATTATAATAATAATTATAATAATAATTATAATAATAACAATAATAATAATTATAATAATAATGATAATAATAACTATAATAATAACAATAATAATAATTATAATAATAATGATAATAATAACAATAATGGTAAAAGTAAGGGAAATGTTTTGTTGAAAATAAATAAACAGAATAAATTGAAGTATAAAAATATAAAATCCAATATCTTATTGGCATCTACATGACAATATCATTATTTTTCATACCGTGTGTCTGTGCATTTTTACTAGACGTTAGTATCGTAGTTCTTTCATTTTATTCTTATAAAGATTCTGATTCTGAAACAGAAAGGTAATACGATGAGGGCCAAGGTTAAAAGAAGATAAACACATTGACCGAAGAAAAGCCATTTAGCACACGGGCTGCAGAGGCAGGAAGACCACACAGTACTGCAGTAATACCGTATTTATTAATACAGTTATACAGTATTTAGTAATACAATTATACAGTATTTATTAAAATTGTTATACAGTATTTGTTAATACAGTATTTATTACTACAGTTATACAGTATTTATTAATGCAGTATTTATTACTACAGTTATACAGTATTTATGAATACAGCTAAACAGTATTGATTAATACAGTTAAACAGTATTTATGAATACAGCGAAACGGTATTAATTAATACAGTTAAACAGTATTTATGAATACAACTAAACAGTATTAATTAATACAGTTAAACAGTATTTATGAATACAGCTAAACAGTATTAATTAATACAGTTAAACAGTATGTATTAATACAGTTAAACAGTATGTATTAATACAGTTAAACAGTATGTATTAATACAGTTAAACAGTATGTATTAATACAGCTAAACAGTATTAATTAATACAGTTAAACAGTATGTATTAATACAGTTAAACAGTATGTATTAATACAGTTAAACAGTATGTATTAATACAGCTAAACAGTATTAATTAATACAGTTATACGGTATTTATTATGCCGTTGTGGTAGAGGAGGTCATGCTATTTTAGAGAGTATTACAAGCACCCACACCAAGTCATTAGTACAAATACACAAAAACAGGAATCACGCTGTCAAAGAAGCGTCCTCCTGGTTTAAAGGGACCCATCATGAAGACGTTTCTTTTCACTGCTTGTGCACGTCCATCTGGCTGTGGAACGACCAGCACACACGCTGTGAAGCAGGACGACGCAGGCGGTTTGTTGTGAGCTGCCTGTTTCAGGAAACGTGGTGAAACGAGCCCTTCACATTTGCAATCCCTTCCTACGTCACGTGGGGCCCCATCTGAGTAACTCCACCCACTCGGCTGGATGAGAACAAGCGCCGCTGGGAACTGCTCTGTTGGCAGCAGAGACCAGCACAAATCTTGTAAAAGAGGAATTAACCAACTGCCCATGAAGAAACAGCAGACGATGGAAATGTAAGTATTTAAAAAATAATTCTGCTTTGTTTCTTCTCAAAATATAAAGTATGTGGTAGATAGACTGCAGGTCCGCTGTGTTCCTCCAAACAAGACCAATAAAAGTACTGTGTTTTTATTGTGGATGTATTTATTTATCTTGTGATATTTGCTGACGTTGACAGGAAACAAACAATCCCCGCGTGCGATGTGTCCCACAAACATGA
>NC_137192.1:35673870-35688870 GCF_960531495.2 Zeus faber | reverse complement strand
TTTCACATGTTTAAGGACCCCCTGCAGTCCAAACAGGTTTCTTCATTCTAACATCATCTTGGCAGCAGGACTTTGACTGTTCTACACTGTCAGTCTAGTGCAGTCGTAGCCTCCTGGACTGGTGTTTCATGTGCAGCCTCATGTTCCTCTACAGAGCTACGATGGTTCCCGGAAAACAGTTGTCTCCGAGTCTGAGTTGGGTCTGTTTCCAAATACCTGGAACCTTAGGAGCTGAGAGTTCAAATTGACCTTTAGGGGAGGGAAGCGACCCATTTTGCTCGTCAGGTTTTGTGACTAGAAGACCTGTCGGGCGCCTCCGTCCGACAAAGGTTCCATTGTGAGGGTGACACCGAGTCCGTGAGAACGTGGAGACATTCCCTCAGTCGGGGAGCCGTGGGAAATGTGGACGAAGAAGAACCTGGAGGACCCTCACGCACTTCCTGTGCATGCTGAGTAATATCCTTCAACGTTATGTTATAACATCCATAAATACCTCACAAACACCTTATCTCTGATTTAACAGAAGCAAATTGTAGATTCCACCTCACTGGTACCTTGTCAAACTACTTCGGTACCTTCATTACCTTGTTAAACGACTGCAGTACCTTCAGTACCTTGTCAAACTACTGCGGTACCTTCAGCACCTTGTCAAACTACTGCAGTACCTTCAGTACCTTGTCCAACTACTGCGGTACCTTCAGCACCTTGTACAACTACTGCAGTACCTTCTGTACCTTGTCAAACTACTGCGGTACATTCAGCACCTTGTCCAACTACTGCAGTACCTTCAGTACCTTGTCAAACTACTGCGGTACCTTCAGCACCTTGTCAAACACACTGCAGTACCTTCAGTACCTTGTCAAACTACTGCGGTATCTTCAGCACTGAGTCAAACTACTGCGGTACCTTCAGCACCTAGTGAAACTACTGCAGTACCTTCAGCACCTTGTCAAACTACCACGGTACCTTCAGTACCTTGTCAAACTACTGCGGTACCTTCAGCACCTTGTCCAACTACTGCAGTAGCTTCAGTACCGTGTCAAACTACTGCGGTACCTTCAGCACCTTGTCAAAGACACTGCAGTACCTTCAGCACTTTGTCAAACTACTGCGGTACCTTCAGCACCTAGTGAAACTACTGCAGTACCTTCAGCACCTTGTCAAACTACCACAGTACCTCCAGCACCTTTTCAAACTACTACAGTACGTTCAGTACCTTGTCAAACTACTGAAGTACCTTCAGCACCTTGTCAATCTACTGCGGTACCTTTAGCACCTCGTGAAACTATTGCAGTACATTCAGTACCTTGTCAAACTACTGCGATACCTTCAGCACCTTGTCAAACTACTGCGGTACCTTCAGCACCTTGTCAAACTACTGCAGTACCTTTTGCACTTTGTGAAACTACTGCAGTACCTTCAGCACCAAGTCAAACTACTGCAGTACCTTCAGCACCTTGTCAAACTACCTTGTCTATGAAGCTTGCGAATCGGTTGTTGAGGCTCTTGATCTGCTCCTTCTCGTGGGCTCGGCTCATGGACAGACTGGGGTCGATCTCCAGGTTGAGGGGCGCCAGAAGACTCTTGTTGATGGCCAGGGTAGCCAGCGAGGAGGCCGACATGCCTGGGTGGAGGTTGCCGTTGGCCGTGGCGTACAGTGAGCCGCTGCTCAACGACACCCCGCCGAAAGCCCCTGGCAACAGGCCCGGGCCGCCGAGCCTCCGGGGCGCCGGGCTGCTCCGCACCGAGCTGCTGGAGCTGATTCGCTTGGTCCGACTCAGACTCATGGCGGAGAGAGGGACAAAGAGGGAGAAAAGAGTGATGGTGTCAGGAAGGGATGGAGCAAGAGAGGCGGTCCAGCTGAGAATGTGAGCTCCGGCAAAGTGACTCGTCTAAGGTGACATCGGACGCCTTTTAAAGCCCTCCACCCCTCCAGTCCCTCCAGTCCCTCCACCTCTCCAGTTCTTCCAGTCCTTCCACCCCTCCACCCCTCAAGTCCCTCCACCCCTCCAGATCTTTTATCCCTTCATCCCTCCACCCCTCGGTCCCTCTGTCCCTTTATCCCCAGAGGTGAGACAGGAGGAGGGGAGGTGGAGTCACAGAACGGAGGTGTTGTGTTTCAGGTTTGAGGGACTTCTGTGTTTCTTCTTTTATCAGAAACAAGTCGCTCCTTAATCATCCTTTTGATTCATTTTCATGTTGTTTTTTTTATTTTATAAAATGTGTGCATTGCATTTGCCCAAACCTGTAATATGGTTGTGGCAGATCACTGGTATGGCCAAGAGAAGCCTGAGCTACAGTACAAATCCCTGCTCACCTTCACAGTGGTGAGCCCTCAGGCCTTCTGGGTATTCCTGGCCCTGCAGTATGTGAAATGTAATGAAATAAGAAAAACATTTCAATAATATTCAAAACTTTTGTGTCAGATCGATAAGTCTAAACGTTCATTGTTATGCTATGTGTTGGAATTGAAAAGAAAAAAAAATGAACAAATCACAGTTGCTCTCTGGGTGTCTCTGGGCAAGAAAGTGTCCTCAGGTGAAGCCCGCTGGGTCTCAGGGTCCTCACAAAAAAGAGAAGAGTCCTGCCTTCTGGGGTAGGTCGAAGGTACGTCATTACTGTGGCGGCTGGTGGTGAATTTGAGGAAAAGGGACAGGTGTACAGTGGTGGGATGTGGAACCAGAGACAGACAGAGGAAGCAGAGGGAGACAGGGAGTTAGAAAGAGAGACAGAGGGAGTTAGGGGTGAGACAGAGAGAGCTAGAGAGAGACAGAGTGAGTTAGAGAGAGAAGCATAGTGAGTTGGAGATAGAGAGACAGGAGTTATAGAGAGAGAGACAGGGAGTTAGAGAGAGACTGAGGGTGTTATAGAGAGAGAGACAGATGAGCTAGAAAGACAGAGAGAACTAGAGAGAGAGACAGATGAGCTAGAAAGACAGAGGGAACTAGAGAGAGAGACACAGGGAGTTAGGTGAGTAGTAACACACTCACTCAGGAGACGCTCATCTCCTGAGTGAGTGTGGGGATGGGGGTTTTACCTGTTGCTTGTTAGATCAAACAACAAGCAACAGGCTTGCAGCCACTCTGATCCTGGGGCCCCAATTACTATTACCTATTACCTATATGATTATATTATATTATATTATATTATATTATAATTATATTATATTATATTATATTATATTATATTATATTATATTATATTATATTATATTATATTATATTATCTTGTATTATATTATCTTGTATCATATTATATCATATAATATTATATTGTATTATATTATATTACATTATATCATATTATATTGTACTATATTATATTATATTATATTATATTTTTTTATATCTGCGCCTCCCTCCCCTGCACCTTGGACCCATTGCAGTTTGCGTACCAGAAGAACAGATCCACGGGTGACGTGGTCTCCCAGGTACTGCACACCACGCTCACACACATGGATGGTCGGAAGGGGGCCTATGTGAGATTGCTGTTCATCGACTATAGTTCAGCTTTCAACGCCATAATCCCCACCAGACTGGTTGTCAAGCTGCAGGAGTTCGGACTGAACACGCCGCTGTGTGCCTGGATCCTTGACTTCCTCTCAGCCCGGCCCCAGGTGGTTAGGGTGGGGTTAGGGTGGGGAAGCACATGTCCAGCTCCCTCACTCTGAACACAGGATCCCCCCAGGGGTGCGTCCTCAGCCACCTACTGTGCTCCCTGTACACACATGACTGTGTGGCCAGGTCCAGCTCCAACACCATCATTAAGTTTGCTGACGACACCTATGTCGTGGCCTGATCACCGACTGCGATGAGAAGGTCTACCACGAGGAGGTGGCTGACCTGTCACTCTGGTGCCAGGAAAACAGCCTACACCTGAACGTCAGCAAAACTAAGGAGCTGATTTGGGACTTTAGGTGAGGATTACAACCGAAGACGCGACCTTGGTGATTAATGGGACTTCTGTCGACAGGGTGAGCAGCTTCAAGTACCTGGGAGTCCACATCACAGAGGACTTAACATGGACTTTACAAACAGACACTCTGGTGAGGAAGGCGAAGCAGCGTCTTTACCACCTCAGGCAGCTGAAGAAATTCCGGGTCTCGTGAGGATCCTCAAGTCCTTCTACTGCGAAGCAGTGGAGAGCATCCTGACAGGCAACATCACTGCCTGTTTTGGGAACTGTACTGCTCAAGACAGGCGGACCCTGCAAAGGGTGCTGCCTTCAGCCCAACGTACCACTGCAACTACCTTCCCCTCCCTGCAGGACTTATACACCAGGAGGTGTAGTAGCAGAGCTGCAGTATCATGAAGGATCCTCACCACCCAAACACCGGACTGTTCCAGCTGCTGTGGTGGAGCAAGAGCCTCCACAGCCACACAGCGAGAACAGAGACTGAGACGGAGTTTCTACATCAAGACAACTCTCAATGCTGACCTCACCAGGGGTCCTCACTGAGCCACACACATAGGCCCCACTACCTTACTGTACTGTATGTAGCATACTTTACTGTATGTAGCATACTGTACCGCATACTGTGTCACTGTTCTGGGTTGTTCGGTGTTACTGTATTGCTGCGCCGTACTGTTGTATACTGTGCTGTATATATCATAAACGCTACCTCACTTTACTCACATGCCACTTTAATGCACATATCTATATATACATAAATAGTCTATCCTATATACATAATTCTATCACATATACATAAGTCTAACCCATATACATAAGTCTATCCCATATACACACTGTAAGTCTATCCCATATACATAAGTCTAACCCATATACATAAGTCCATCCCATATAGATAAATCTATCCCATATACATAAGTCTAACCCATATACACACTGTGAGTCTATCCCATATACATAAGTCTATCCCATATACACACTGTAAGTCTATCCCATATACATAAGTCTATCCCATATACATAAGTCTAACCCATATACATAAGTCCATCCCATATACATGTCTATCCCATATACATACGTCTAACCCATATACATAAGTCTATCCCATATACATAAGTCTATCCCATATACATAAGTCCATCCAATATACATAAATCTATCCCATATACATAAGTCTAACCAATATACATAAGTCTATCCCATATACATAAGTCTATCCCATATTTACATAAGTCTAACCCATATACATAAGTCCATCCCATACACATAAGTCTAACCCATATACATAAGTCCATCCCATATACATAAGTCCATCCCATATACAGTACATAAGTCTATCCCATATACATAAGTATAGTCCATATACATAAGTCCATCCCATATACATAAGTCTGTTCCCATTATCTATTCTGTACCTCCACCCTGCATTACCCTTGAGTTCTTATTTTATTTTATTTTATTTTATTCTATATTTTTTATTTTATTCTATAGTATTCGACTTACTGCATTACATTTCAAGATTCAAGAGATTCAAGATTTTTTATTTGTCACATACATATACATACTTCCATACATATATGCAGTGAAATGTAATGCAACGCACCCGGTGATAGCACACAATATGTCCTAGGAAAAAATAAAAAATAAAATAAAATAAAAAGTAGAAAATTCCTTTCTAATAGACCGACTAACTGACTCCTAAAACGTAATACAGTAAGTGGAATACTTATAGAATAAGATAAAAATATATAGAATAAAATACAATAAAAATAAATTGAAATAAAATGGAATAGATAGAAGGAATATGCCTATGTATATACAGATATGTGCATTTAAAGTGGCATGTGAATTAAAGTGGCATGTGAATGTGAATAGAGGGAGTAGTCTTTGGGATAATACAGCACAGTATACAACAGTACGGCGCAGCAATACGGCATCACGAACAACCCTGAACAGTGACACAGTATGTGGTACAGTATGCTACATACAGTACAGTAGGTAGTGGAGCCTAGTGCATGGCTCAGTTAGGACCCCTGGTGAGGTCAGCGTTGACAGTTCTGATGGCGTGCGGGAAAAAACTCCGTCTCAGTCTCTCTGTTCTCGCTGTGTGACTGCGAAGGCGCTTGCCTGACCGCAGCAGCTGAAACAGTCCGTTGTTGGGGTGATGAGGATCCTTCATGATCCTACGGGCTCTGCTACTACACCTCCTGGTGTATAACTCCTGCAAGGAGGGGAGGGTAGTTCCAGTGGTACGTTCAGCTGAAT
Organism: Zeus faber; assembly: GCF_960531495.2. Taxonomy (NCBI): domain Eukaryota; kingdom Metazoa; phylum Chordata; class Actinopteri; order Zeiformes; family Zeidae; genus Zeus; species Zeus faber. Next base: position 35,682,693 of record NC_137192.1, on the reverse strand, counting down.
GCACCACCCTCTGCAGGGCCCGCCTGTCCTGGGCAGTACAGTTCCCAAACCAGGCAGTGATGTTGCCTGTCAGGATGCTCTCCACTGCTCCAGAGTAGAAGGACTTGAGGATCCTCACCGAGACCCGGAATTTCCTCAGCTGCCTGAGGTGGTAGAGACGCTGCCTCGCCTTTCTCACCAGAGTGTCTGTATGTACAGTCCATGTTAAGTCCTCTGTGATGTGGACTCCCAGATATCTGAAGCTGCTCACCCTATCGACAGAAGTCCCATTAATCCACAAGGGTGCGTGCGTCCTCGATTGTGATCCACGCCTAAAGTCCACAATCAGCTCCTTGGTTATGCTGACGTTCAGGTGGAGGCTGTTGTCCTGGCACCAGAGTGACAGGTCAGCCACCTCCTCGCGGTAGGCCTTCTCATCGCAGTCGGTGATCAGGCCCACGACCACGGTGTCGTCAGCAAACTTGATGATGGTGTTGGAGCTGGACCTGGCCACACAGTCATGTGTGTACAGGGAATACAGTAGGGGGCTGAGGACGCAACCCTGGGGGGATCCTGTGTTCAGGGTGAGGGAGCTTGACATGTACTTCCCCACCTTGACCACCTGGGGGCGGCCTGTGAGGAAGTCCAGGATCCAGGTGCACAGCGGACCATTCAATCCTAGCTCCAACAACTTGACAGCCAGTCTGGTGGGAACTATGGTGTTGAAAGCTGAACTATAATCAATGAACAGCATTCTCACATAGGCCCCCTTCTGGCCATCCAGGTGGTGAGCGTGGTGTGCAGTACCTGGGAGACCGCGTCATCCGTGGATCTGTTCTGCCGGTACGCGAACTGCAACGGGTCCAAGGTGCGGGGGAGGGAGGCGCAGATGTAATCCTTAATCAGCCTCTCGAAACACTTCATGACCACCGAGGTGAGGGCCACCGGACGGTAGTCATTCAGGCAGGTTGGAGAGGCGATCTTCGGGACAGGAACGACGGTGGACCTCTTGAAGCAGGATGGGACCACTGATTCAGCCAGGGAGGTGTTGAATATTGTGGTGAACACCGGAGCTAGCTGGTTAGCACAGGTCTTCAGTACTCGCCCAGATATGCCATCTGGGCCCGCAGCTTTCCTGGTGTTCATGGGGATGGTAGCTCAGGCGGTAGAGCTGGTGGTCTAGTGATCTAAAGGTTGCTGGTTGGATCCCAGGCTCCTCCTGCTAGCATGCTGTAGTGTCCTTGAGCAAGACACTTAACCCCTAATTGCTCCGTCGGTGTTTGAACAACTGTAAGTCGCTTTGGATAAAAGCGTCTGATCAATGACGTGTATTACATCATGAATGTAATGTTCACCCGCATCAAAGCCCTCCTGACCTCGTGCACGGACACTGAGAGTGCGCGCTCATCCCCAGCGGTGTAACTCCAATTAGCCGGTGAGCTAGCGGTGTTGCTGCCAGACTCGAACCGCACATAAAAGGAGTTCAGTTGGTTGGCCAGGGAGGCGTCCACACTCGTGGCTGGGGAGGAGCTGCTCTTGTAGTTTGTTATTGTTCGCAGCCCCTGCCACAAGCGTCTTGTGTCCCCCCGCTCCATCTCCATTTTAGGAATCTGCTCCATTTTAGGAATCTGTTAGTTAGCCAAGTAGAAATTCTTAGGTAGCTACTGTGTTCAGTCTCGGACATATTGTGTGTAATCACTGGGTGCCTTGCATTGGCATTTCACTGCATATATGTATGAAAGTATGTATATGTGTGAAAGTATGTGAAAGTATATATGTGACGAATAAACCTCTTGAATCTTGAATCTTATATTATATTATATTGAATATTATATTATATTGAATATTATATTATATTATATTATATTGTACTATATTATATTATATTATATTATATTATATTATATTGTACTATATTATATTATATTATATTATCTTGTATTATATTATCTTGTATTATATTATATTATATTATATTATATTATATTATATTATATTATATTATATGACAATTGGTTGATCAATCCACAATATATGAACCAAACAGGGATGTTAGATTATAAACTGTTGCTGTATTGTGTCTTGTTCTCCACCAGATGGTGTTAAACTCACACTGGACCCAAACACAGCAAACAGTCAACTCTGTCTGTCTGACAATAAGAGGAAGGTGATGAAGGTTCAAGAGGAGCAGCCACGCCCTGATCACCCAGACATATTTGACATCTGGAGACAGGTGTTGTGTAGAGAAGCTCTGACTGGACGCTGCTACTGGGAGATGGAGTTGGAAGGAGGTGTTTGTTTTGGAATGACTTACAGAGGAATCAGAAGGAAAGGAAGAGGTGACGACTGCCATCTTGGATACAATGACAAGTCCTGGAGTCTCTCAAGCACTATCTGAACAGCATGGACTCTAGGCAAGGACGCGTTATTCCCACAACAAGGAACAACTGCGACCCGCTAGCAGAACACACCAAAACACATAGTCCAAGACAAATCCTTACAAGGACTTCAAGGTCATCAACAGACGGGGCAGTGCATCACCCCACCCCAACGGTCTCACACATCTCACCACATATATACACGTGTACTTCCTGTATCCAGCAGGACGGGTCAGCTCGACTACAGGCTGCGTCCTGCCATTCGCTCTCTCCCGCTCCTCTCTTTGCAAAGACTAACTCTGTTCCTCTAAAATAAATATACACGCAAAAAAGAATTTGGTCACGATCCTTTATTACAGAAATTACCACGACAGTCTGCTACAATAAAAGTGTAACAGACATAGATCTCCCTCCGTCCTCTGGTCCTCCACAGTAGGAGCGTATGTGGACTGGTCTGCTGGCACTCTGTCCTTCTACTCACTTTCCTCTGACACACTGAGACACCTCCACACCTTCTACACCACATTTACTGAACCACTCCACCCTGCGTTTCGGGTGTGGTCTGGTTCAGTGTTCCTGTGAAGGGGTGCAGTCAGATAGATTACGATTTTATAGTGTTATGATGGTCTGTATTTCTGGATTGAAATGATATATTTTAATTTTTCTTCAAATCCAATCTGTGCATTAGTTTACAGTCAAATGACATATTTGTCCAAACGTTGCTGCATCACCATGTGACCAGGAGACCAGCAGGGGGCAGCAGAGGAGGAGGGAGCAGGGTGGGAGGCTTCTGCTGTGTGTGTGCGTGTGTTTGTGTGTGCGTGTGTGTGTGTGTGTGTTATTTTATTATACTGCTCTGTAAATGCATTTTGTTTGCTGTTATTGTTAATATTTGATGCTTTTTTTCAATGTAAAGCATAACTGTATCACAGTAATGAAACATAGTAATAAAAACCCAGTAATGAAACATAGTAATAATAAAACAGTAATGAAACATAGTGATAATAACACAGAAATGAAACATAGTGATAAAAACACAGAAATGAAACATAGTGATAAAAACACAGTAATGAAACATAGTGATTATAACACAGTAATGAAACATAGTGATAAAAACACAGTAATAAAACACAGTGATAATAAAACAGTAATGAAACATAGTAATAAAAACCCAGTAATGAAACATAGTAATAATAAAACAGTAATGAAACATAGTGATAAAAACACAGTAATGAAACATAGTGATAATAGCACAGTAATGAAACATAGTGATAATAAAACACAGTGATAATAAAACAGTAATGAAACATAGTAATAAAAACCCAGTAATGAAACATAGTAATAATAAAACAGTAATGAAACATAGTGATAAAAACACAGTAATGAAACATAGTGATAATAGCACAGTAATGAAACATAGTAATAAAAACACAGTAATGAAACATAGTAATAAAAACACAGTAATGAAACACAGTGATAATAAAACAGTAATGAAACATAGGAATAATAAAACAGTAATGAAACATAATAATAAAAACACAGTAATGAAACACAGTGATAATAAAAGAGTAATGAAACATAGTAATAAAAACACAGTAATGAAACACAGTGATAATAAAACAGTAATGAAACATAGGAATAATAAAACAGTAATGAAACATAATAATAAAAACAGAGTAATGAAACATAGTAATAAAAACACAGTAATGAAACACAGTGATAATAAAACAGTAATGAAACATAGTAATAATAAAACAGTAATGAAACATAATAATAAAAACAGAGTAATGAAACCTGGTAATAAAAACAGTCATGAAACCTAGTAATAAAAACACAGAAATGAAAGACTAATAATAATGTGGACGAGCTGATCTTTTTTGCACATGTTATCCGTTGACAACCTTGATCTCCGTCCATGTGGTGGCGGTACGACCGTTGAATTAGTTTCCAGCAGCGTCTATTTGTGTCTTGACCGGACGGTGTCAAGTTCCACCGCTTCTCCTCTCACCACATTGTTGCACCTCCTTCCCCTGCTTCAAACTTCCACTTCACACGCAGTTCCAACTCCAATCAGCCGCGACGGTCGCAGAGCCAGCGCCATGTCCACCCCCTCCTTCTACATCTCCAACCTGTTGGAGAAAATGACGTCAACAGACAAGGATTTCAGGTGAGATACGGAGCGGCTGGACGGTGACACCACCCTTCCCAACACCACCTGATGTGACACCGCGCCGCGGCTCCCGTTTAACGTGGCTGTGGTTTTGAGCTTCACCGGCCTCTCTCTCTTTATCTTCTTCCTGCTCCTCTTTTACTCTTCTTATCCTTCTCCTTCATCGCTCTGCAGGACATTTACTCTGTTTGGGACACACCCGGACACATATCTGTCCTATTTCAAGCTGAGATGGAGCATTTCAGTGTCGATGGCATGCTGGGCCTCTCTAGGGAGGCCGTTTGTTTGTTTGTTTGTTTGTTTGTTTGTTTGTTTGGTTGTTTGGTTGTTGATGGTGATGCTGTGATGAGCGTGAAGGAACTGATACCTCTGAGTGTTGGTGGAGGTCAAGGGTCACGTTGTTGTACGGTGTCAAGCAAAACCTACAGCAGCGAACAGAGGCTGGTGGTGAATCCACTGTGTGTCCAAGGTTCAGTACTTATAGTGGGAGGGACAGGAGCGGCCCCTGTTTGTCTAGGGCCACACCATGAGTGTAGGGGCCAGACAATGAGTGTAAGGGCCACACCATGAGTGTAGGGGCCACACCATGAGTGTGACATTCTCCTCTTCGCCTGCGGCAATTTACGCCACTTCTCCAAATAAAAACAAAAAAACCTGTGTTTTAATGAGTGAGTGTTGTACTTTATAAAGACTTCCTGAGGCCATTTCAAGACCCCTCCTCTCTCTTTACCTCTCTGTCTGTCTGTCTCTCTGTCTCTCTCTCTCTCTGTCTCTCTCTCTGTCTCTCTCTCTCTCTCTCTCTCTCTCTCTCTATCTGTCTCTCTCTCTCTGTCTCTCTCTCTGTCTCTCTGTCTCTCTCTGTCTCTCTCCCCTCTCTCTCACTCAATTCAATTCAATTCAGCTTTATTGTCATGACAGTTATTATAACAGTATTGCCAAAGCTAGAAGGCAGGTAGCACTCAACAACAACAACATGAGATACAATAAATCAACAACAACAACATGAGATACAATAACTCAACAACAACAACATGAGATACAATAACTCAACAACAACAACATGAGATACAATAACTCAACAACAACAACATGAGATACAATAACTCAACAACAACATGAGATACAATAACTCAACAACAACATGAGATACAATAACTCAACAACAACAACATGAGATACAATAACTCAACAACAACAACATGAGATACAATAACTCAACAACAACAACATGAGATACAATAACTCAACAACAACAACATGAGATACAATAACTCAACAACAACAACATGAGATACAATAACTCAACAACAACATGAGATACAATAACTCAACAACAACATTGTTTACAATAACAACAGATGAACCTCATAACAGTAATAACATGAAAAATTCCAATAAAAGTAAGAAGGTAAATAAATGGAAGTAGCAGTATGTGGAGGCAGGTTACAGCTCATCTTATGACACTAAGAGGAAGCGTCCAGCGAGGGGGGCTGTGTGTCCCTCCCCGAGGAGCACGGCCATCTTTACTCATCAGACAGTGCAGTGAATGATGCTGAAATTTAGTTGAATTTATCGAAAAACTGTTGTCTGATGTGTTGGTATGGTTGACAGACTCTGTCTTTACCTCACCTGTCTTACACTGACCTCACCTGTGACCTCACCTGTCTTACACTGACCTCATCATCTTTGCTCTTTGGGCAGCCAGGATGTGTTGTTTCTTCCTTTTTCGATGTCTGGACTGTGCTCACTGAGCCTGTACTTGCTCAGGATCTGTCTCTGCTTCATGTCTCTGATACTAGAGATATTCTGACAGTCTATCCTCTCTTTTTAGGGTCAGATAGCAATGGAGTTTGTTTTGTGTTTTGGTTTGTTGGTTCCAATGTTCCAGATAGGCCTTTTTGGTCTCTCTCTCTCTTTGTCTCTCTGTCTCACTCTCTCTCTCTCTCTCTCTCTACAGGTTCATGGCCACTAATGACCTGATGCTGGAGCTGCAGAAGGACAGTCTGCGTCTGGATGAGGACAGTGAACACAAGGTTGTGAGTCGCCTGCTGAGCCTCCTGGAGGACAAGAACGGAGAGGTGCAGAACCTGGCTGTCCGATGGTAGGCACACACACACACACACACACACACACACACACACACACACACACACAAACACACAAACACGCAAACACGCAAACAAGCAAACACACACAAACACACACAAACACACACACACACACACACACACACACACGCAAACACGCAAACAAGCAAACACACACAAACACACACAAACACACACAAACACACACACAAACAAACACACACACACACACACACACACACACACACACGCAAACAAGCAAACACACACACACACACACACACACACACACACGCAAACAAGCAAACACACACAAACACACACACACACACACACACACACACACACAACAGGGGTGCGTTTGTATCGCAGCCTGGCCCCTCTGGTGAGCAAGGTGAAGGAGTTCCAGGTGGAGGTGATGGTGGACACTCTTTGCTCCAACATGATGTCTAACAAGGAGCAGCTGAGGGACGTCTCCAGCATGGGGCTGAAAACCGTCATCGCTGAGCTGCCCTCCCCTTCATCAGGTGAGAGAGACCCCGCCCTCTTCCCCTTCATCAGGTGAGAGAGACCCCGCCCCCTTCCCCTTCATCAGGTGAGAGAGACACCGCCCCCTTCCTCTTCATCAGGTGAGAGAGACCCCGCCCCCTTCCTCTTCATCAGGTGAGTGACAGGCCCCACCCCCCTCCTCTCCCCTGCTCTCGCTCTGCCCTGAATGTGGACCATGCATGGGCCAGTAACATGGCTTCCCGGATTGACACAGATATCCCAGCATGCATTTCAACAATGGAGCACACACACGCAACACTTTGAGTTTCAAAATGGAAAACCAGAGATCTTTGTGTCGACCTCCAGGTTCGAGCCTCACGGTCAGTGTGTGCAAGAAGATCACCTGCCAGCTGATTGGTGCCCTGGGCAAACACCAGGACGTCTCCGTCCAGTTGGAGGCCCTGGACATCCTGTCTGACATGTTGGGAAGGTAACAGTACCGCGGCACATCCTGTCTTCCTGTCTCACATGTTGGGAATATGACAGTACCATGGCACATCCTGTCTCACATGTTGCTGGATGCGTCCCTGTCTGATCGGGCCGTGTGCCCCCTGCAGGCTGAGCGGCGCTCTGGTCAGCTTCCACAGCTCCATCCTGTCCAGCCTGCTGCCTCAGGTCAGTCCCCCATCACAGTCATCTGACATCTCCACCTAAGTCTCCACCCAAATCTTCTCCCTCTTCGACCTCTTCGTCTTCTTCTGGCTGAAGTCGTTGAATTTGTTTAAGTCGCTAAGTCTAAGTGGCTTGGATGAGTTCAGATGAAATGATGAACATTACAAGTTTTGAGCTGTTAACAGTGGGTTAAGGAAAGTTAAAGATTGGAGGTAACTGAAGATAAATGAGATTCTTTCTTGATTTTTTTCATAAAAAAGACAAAGGTGCTTCTCCTCAGTCGGTCTTCATAGAAGAAAAGAACTGACGTCTCCCTCCGTCTTTCCCTTCACACCGTGTGATCAGCTAACCAGCTCCAGGATGGCTGTGAGGAAGCGCGCCATCTTAGCCCTGGGTCACCTGGTCCCAGGCTGTAGCTCCGCCCTCTTCTCGCAGCTCACCGAACACCTATTGGCGGAGCTGGCCGAGGGCCCGCCCAGCTCGCTGACCAGGACCTACGTCCAGTGCCTGGTGACGGTCAGCAGACAGGGCGGCCACAGAGTGGGTGAGGGCTTTCTCCACATGACGGCCTGAGTTTTTCTTTTGTAAAAACATGGACCTAGCTGTCTAATGTTGCTATTTTAGAACTTTAAAACCTGTTTTAGAGATTTTAGAGATTTTTAAAAACATCTCATGAATCACCATGCAGTTAAGCAGTTAAGTAAATACAAAGCAATATTATAAATGATAGTATTCGTGAATTAGATACCACATTTATGATACTATTAAATATGAGTATAGTCATATTATCTACCTTAACAGTATCTTGTTTTACTTGCCACAGGGAACCGGGCACCGTTAGCGCCGACCTGTGGAGAACTGTTCTGATCAGTATTGATTAACACCTGATGGATCCATGTTGTCCTGCAGGGAACCACCTGGAGAAGCTGCTTCCCATCGTGATGAAGCTCACTGCCGTGGAGGACGACGAGCTCCGAGAGGCCTGCTTCCAGGCCCTGGAAGCCTTCCTACGCAGGTGCACACACACACACACACACACACACACACA
>NC_137192.1:35661370-35668870 GCF_960531495.2 Zeus faber | reverse complement strand
AATGTAATATAACAAGCAGCTTTTAGAAACACAAATCTTTTAACCAAGACGTTGATATTAAGAGTCTATCTGTCTATCTCCCCCGTCTCTCTCTCTCCCCCTGTCTCTCTCTCTCCCTCTGTCTCTCTCTCCCCCTGTCTCCCCCCCCAAAAGATTGAGCTGTCGTCCATCTTGTCCGAGGTTCTACACGTGCTCAGTTCCTTTCTGAGGAAGAAGCAACGCTCCCTCAAGCTGGCCACGCTCAGCTGTCTCACCACGCTGGTCACGCACCATGCCAAGGGCCTCCAAGCTGTGGCTCTGGACCCCCTGCTGGCCGAGCTGCCCGCCCACGTGGACGAGAGCGACATGCATATCTCACAGGTACGAGGAGGGAGAGGGAGGGAGATAAAGAGGGAGACAGGAAGGGAGACAGGGAGGGAGACAGAGAGAGGGAGAGAGTGAGAGAGGTAGGGGGATCAGGTACTGTGCCCAATCACAGTCAGGGGGCAGAGCTACCAAATCCCGTGCAAATGGATTTGTGGAACCAAATGTGAAATGGTTCCACAAATGGTTTTTAGGCGCAGGTTGGGCGGGGTGTTCTCCGCTTAAACGTAACTTAAACGTGAACTCCACAAACTGTTCTAAAATCAAATGTGTATTCTGTTATTTTGGGGATGACGACGGTCTGGCTGCGTGCCATCAGAATGATCACCGTGTTTTGGTGTTTAGTTCCACGCGATCCAAGCGGGGCGGCCACCGCTCTCCAAGCAGAGCCGACAGAGCTGACGGTGCGGGTGGTGTCTGTCTTCCGTCCAGGTGTCCGTCACCCTCCTGAGCGCCGTGGCCAGGGCCAGCCCCCGGGCCCTGCCCATGCTGGGCTCCTCTGCGCTGCCCGGCGTCTTGGCGCTGCTCCGCTCCCCGCTGCTCCCGGCGGGGGCGCTGGCGGCCATATTGGACTTGCTCCAGGCTCTGGTACTGTCCGGAAGCCATAACCTGGGATACAGGTGTGTGTGTGTGTGTGTGTGTGTGTGTGTGTGTGTGTGCGCGCACAGTGGTGCGGAGTCTACAGGAAACCTTCACGATTAGAAGTTATTAAAAGATTTTGTCGTTGTCACACCATGTAGGCGTGGCAACGTGTACAATTTCATGTTTCGAGAAGATCCTCAAAAACTCACGAAACTTTGTCCACTCGTCAGTCCCGCTGTGGCATTTGATCTCCTCTGGGTGCCCTGCATGGGCGTGGCAAAACGGCCGCCCACACCTTCTAGAAAATAAAAAAACAATGAAACCCAACAAACACCCTTTTCCACAACAACTCACGAAATTCAGGACACACTGTAACATCACGAGACTTAAAATAAAATTAGCCACTTTCTGGTCATTTTCATGCGCTGTGCTTTGGGGAACTCCTCCGAGACCATTTATCGGATCCACTTCAAACCTGCGTCGCACCGACGCACAGTGAGGACCTGTTCATCACATTTCTCTTACACTGGATCTCACTCCCTCCCTCTTCTTCTCTCTCCCCTCCTCCCTCCCTCCCTCCGGTCGCCTCCCGCAGCCAGCTGCTGAGGTCTCTGACGGGGCCCTTCCGTAGCGCCGAGGGCTCCGCGCTGCACCGCCAGGCGTACCACTCGGCGGCTCGATGCGTGGCGGGGCTCATCTCCGTCTGCCCCGGCGAGACGCCCGGTGCGGTGGCCCGACTCATCCAGGAGGTGGCTCCACCCCACCGCTTACACTCAATGAAACATCCCTTTGAAACGGCTCCACCCACTGGTCAGGTGCTCTGACTTCAAACGTGGGTGAAATAGTTCTCTGGCACATCCTGCGGCGTTACCTTCAGAGGAGCAGGTGCACAAAGTCAAACAAAAAGTAGATTATTGATGCCATTTCCAGCATAGCCTGTTATGTATAATATATACAGTACATATATATATATATATATATAAATCATAACATGTATCAGATTTAACTGGTGACGTGAGCTCCCAACACTAATTCCACAATAAAGACTGGTTTGGACTCGACCAATGAGAACGCGTTCAGGAGGCGTCCTCATGAATATTCATATCTCATCCAGAAAGGAAGTCCGCCTCCTGCTCGTCTGCACTTCCTCCTCTTCTCCTTTTTCCGAGCGGCTAAATAACGTCATTTGTGCTGGAAAATGCGACTCACTAAAATGAGTTGGTGATGATTAGAAATAAAGACAGAAAAGGAGCTGTGAAGAGTGGTGGTGTAGGTGTAGTGGTGGTGGTGTAGGTATAGTGGTGGTGGTGTAGGTGTAGTGGTGGTGGTGTAGGTATGGTGGTGGTGGTGGTGTAGGTATAGTGGTGGTGATGTAGGAGAAGTGGTGGCGGAGTAGGTATGGTGGTGGTGGTATAGGTGTAGTGGTGGTGGTGTAGTTATAGTGGTGGTGGTGTAGGTATGGTGGCGGTGGTGTAGGTGTAGTGGTGGTGGTGTAGGTATAGTGGTGGTGGTGCAGGTGTAGTGGTGGTGGTGCAGGTGTAGGGGTGGTGGTGTAGGTGTAGTGGTGGTGGTGTAGGTATGGTGGTGCTGGTATAGGTATAATGGTGGTGGTGTAGGTATAGTGGTGGTGGTGTAGGTATGGTGGTGGTGGTGTAGGTGTAGTGGTGGTGGTGTAGGTATAGTGGTGGTGGTGCAGGTGTAGTGGTGGTGGTGCAGGTGTAGGGGTGGTGGTGTAGGTGTAGTGGTGGTGGTGTAGGTATGGTGGTGCTGGTATAGGTATAGTGGTGGTGGTGTAGGTATAGTGGTGGTGGTGTAGGTATGGTGGTGGTGGTGTAGGTGTAGTGGTGGTGGTGTAGGTATAGTGGTGGTGGTGCAGGTGTAGTGGTGGTGGTGCAGGTGTAGGGGTGGTGGTGTAGGTGTAGTGGTGGTGGTGTAGGTATGGTGGTGCTGGTATAGGTATAGTGGTGGTGGTGTAGGTATAGTGGTGGTGGTGTAGGTGTTGTGGTGGTGGTGTAGGTGTAGTGGTGGTGGTGTAGTAACATACAGTTCTTGTCCTCCTTCTCCCCATGAAACCAGGCAGTGGCGCCCGCTTGCATCTGGCCATTTGTGCTGATATTTCTATTTGATCCAAAGTCAGCAATTGATATTTGGACAATCAGCCTTCAAACCCTCCCACGAGAAACAAGGGTGGGGTCGGGGTCGGGGACCCCTCTTTTATTCCATAACGTAGCTGTTTCCAACAAAATCTCGATGCCCATTCCCGCTTTAAAGAACAAAGATGGAGGGGCATCAAGGGGCAGGGGCTGACTCCGCCCCCCGCCACGCCATCTGCACGGTGCCTGATTCGTTGGATCACCGTGATCCTCCCGGACATAGAGGCTCGTCGGAGCATCTCCCGCCCTCTCTCTCTCTGTCTCTCTCTCTCTCTGTCTCTGTCTCTCTCTGTTTCACTGTTTTGCAGAGTGCGACAGACTTTTAGAGCTTTTTAGTCTTTTAAAGGAAAGTTTTAAGCTCTTCAAGGAGGAGTGGTCCAGAAACTGTTTTATTTTTGGGGCTAGATACTACAGGGCCAACGCAGAGAAATGGCGACTGCTTAATTTTCTAGTAGGGGAAGCGAAGATGGCCATCTACCTCACGAGGAGGAACAAACTGAGGGGAAAGGAGAGTGTTTTAGGAAGAGTGTTTGTAGCGTTGGTCAGGGCCAGAGTCTTGATTGATTTTAACTTTCACAGACTGATGAAGAGTCTGGACGTCTTCATCAAGCTGTGGTGTTTTAACGACGCCATCTGTTCCCTGGTGGAGGACGACCTGTGCTTCCAGTCTGTTTTTAACGTGTAGGACTCTGTTAGTGAACCAAGTGTGTTTGTTGTATTGTCTGTAACTGTGAACTAGAGAAAATGTTAAAATAAAGATGCTTTAAAAATCAAAAAAAATCTCTCTGTCTCTCTCTCTGTCTCTCTCTGTCTCTCTCTCTCTCTCTCTCTCTGTCTCTCTCTCTCTCTGCCAGGTGAAGGGCCCCGGCTCGGAGACGGAGCCCGTCCGGGTCCTGGCTCTGCTGTGCCTGGGTGAGGCGGGGCGGCTGGGGAGCCTGGGGACGAGCCGGGAGGTGCAGGACGTCCTGCTGGAGGCGCTCTGCTCCCCCAGCGAGGAGGTGAGACCCCAGAGCCAACACAGAAGAGGACGGGGGCCCCGGGGAAGTGTGACCTGCAGGGGGGGCCGGGGGCTTTGTGAACAGTTTGAAGAGCAACTGGAAGACAAGGGACGCTCTCTGAATATCATAAAAACAGTGAAAGAGTTTCTGGTTTGGAGGAGGCCACACTGAGTTACCTGAGTTATTGTTAGTGGAGATTATGAACACCAACAATAATAATAATAATAATAATAATAATTAATAATAAAAACAATAATAATCATAAAAATTATAATACATAAAAAAAATAACAATAATTATAATAATAACAACAATAATATTAATAATAATAATAAATCATAATAAATAATAATAATAATAATAATAATAATAATAGTACATTCAAAAAATAATGATAATAGTAATAATAATAAACATAACAATAATATTACATCAAAATAATAATAACAATAATAATAAAAACACCAATAATAAATAATAATAATTATAATAATACTACATTAAAATAATAATGACAATACATTAAAATAATAGTAATTATAATAATAATTATAATACATTCAAATAATAATAACAATAATAATAGAAAATAATTGTAAAATGAAAATAATTATAACAATAATAAATAATAACAATAGTTAATAATTATTATTATTAATAATAATAATAATAATAATAATGCACTCAATAAATACATCATAATAATAGAAAAGATATATAATTATAATAAAAAATATTATTGTTAATAATAAAAATAACAACAATAATATTTAAAAAAACAAAACAATAATAATCATTATTATAATAACAACAACAATAATTATAATACATTAAAATTATAATCATAATTAATAATAATAACAAATTAAAATAATAATAATATATTTGGATAATAATAAAAAAAAAGATAATAATAATAGTAATAATAATAATATACACAGGAGCAGGACTGACGAGGAGTCTTGCAAAAGATTCCGAGGGAAATTCAGCTTCTTGAAGACTTACAGCCCCTGCAAACCACAGCGTTTTCCACTGAAGCAGGGTCTGACCAAGTCATTCAAGTAGAAAGTGGCTGATCGCACCTTGCAGGTGAAGGCGGCGGCGGCGTGCGCGCTGGGGGGCGTGGCCATCGGCAGCTTGAGCCACTTCCTGCCCTTCATCCTGCAGCAGATCTCCAGTCAGCCCAGAAGACAACACCTGCTGCTGCACGCCCTGAGGGAGGCCATCAGGTGTGTGGGGGTGTGTCCAGGTAACATTTGTTATTCATGGTTTCTTCACCTGCAAATCTAGGACGATATTTCAAACACATCTTATCTCCCCCCTCTCTCTCCCTCTCTCTCCCTCTCTCTCTCCCCTCTCCCCCCTCTCTCCCCTCTCTCCCCTCTCTCTCCCCTCTCTCTCCCCCCTCTCTCTCCCTCTCTCTCTCCCCTCTCTCCCCCTCTCTCCCTCTCTCTCCCCTCTCTCCCTCTCTCCCCTCTCTCCCCTCTATCCCTCTCTCTCCCCCCTCTCCCTCTCTCTCTCTCCCTCTCTCTCCCCTCTCTCCCTCTCTCTCCCTCTCTCTCCCCTCTCTCCCCCCTCTCTCCCCTCTCTCCCCCTCTCTCCCCCTCTCTCCCACCTCTCTCCCCCCCTCTCCCCCCTCTCTCCCTCTCTCTCTCCCCCTCTCTCCCTCTCTCCCTCTCTCTCCCCCCTCTCTCCCTCTCTCCCTCTCTCCCCTCTCTCTCCCCCCTCTCTCTCCCCCCTCTCTCCCTCTCTCTCCCCCCTCTCTCTCCCTCTCTCTCCCCTCTCTCCCTCTCTCTCCCCCCTCTCTCCCTCTCTCCCCCCTCTCTCCCTCTCTCCCCTCTCTCTCCCCCCTCTCTCTCCCCCCTCTCTCCCCTCTCTCCCTCTCTCTCCCCTCTCTCCCTCTCTCTCCCTCTCTCTCCCCTCTCTCCCTCTCTCTCCCCCCTCTCTCCCTCTCTCCCCCCTCTCTCCCTCTCTCCCCTCTCTCTCCCCCCTCTCTCTCCCCTCTCTCCCTCTCTCTCCCCCCTCTCTCCCTCTCTCTCCCCTCTCTCCCTCTCTCTCCCTCTCTCTCTCCCCTCTCCCCCCTCTCTCTCCCCTCTCTCCCTCTCTCTCCCGCTCTCTCCCCCACTCTCCCCTCTCTCCTCTCTCTCTCCTCCCTCTCTCCCCTCTCTCTCCCCTCTCTCCCCTCTCTCCCTCTCTCTCTCCCTCTCTCTCCCCCCTCTCTCCCCTCTCTCCCCTCTCTCTCCCCTCTCTCTCCTCTCTCTCTCCCCCCTCTCTCCTCTCGCTCTCCCCCCTCTCTCCTCTCTCCCCTCTCTCCCTCTCTCTCTCCCTCTCTCTCCCCCCTCTCTCCCCTCTCTCCCCTCTCTCTCCCCTCTCTCTCCTCTCTCTCTCCCCCCTCTCTCCTCTCGCTCTCCCCCCTCTCTCCTCTCTCTCCTCTCTCTCTCCCTCTCTCTCTCCCTCTCTCTCCCCCCTCTCTCCCCTCTCTCCCCTCTCTCTCCCCTCTCTCTCCTCTCTCTCTCCCCTCTCTCTCCCCTCTCTCTCCTCTCTCTCTCCCCCCTCTCTCCTCTCGCTCTCCCCCCTCTCTCCTCTCTCTCCTCTCTCTCTCCCCTCTCTCTCCTCTCTCTCTCCTCTCTCTCTCTCCCCTCTCTCCCCTCTCTCTCCCTCCTCTCTCTCCTCTCTCTCTCCCCCTCTCTCTCCCCCTCTCTCTCCCCCCTCTCTCTCCCCTCTCTCCCCTCTCTCCCCTCTCTCCTCTCCTCTCTCTCTCTCCTCTCTCTCTCTCCTCCCTCTCTCCTCTCTCTCTCCTCCCTCTCTCTCTCCTCTCCTCTCTCCCCCCCTCTCTCCCCTCTCTCCTCTCTCTCTCCCCTCTCTCTCCCCTCTCTCTCCTCTCTCTCCCCCCCTCTCTCCCCTCTCTCCCCTCTCTCCCTCTCTCTCTCCCTCTCTCTCCCCCCTCTCTCCCCTCTCTCCTCTCTCTCTCCCCTCTCTCTCCTCTCTCTCTCCCCCCTCTCTCCTCTCTCTCTCCCCCCTCTCTCCTCTCTCTCCTCTCTCTCTCCCCTCTCTCCTCTCTCTCTCCTCTCTCTCTCTCCCCTCTCTCCCCTCTCTCTCCCCTCTCCTCTCTCTCCTCTCTCTCTCCCCCCTCTCTCCCCTCTCTCTCCCCTCTCTCCCCTCTCTCCTCTCTCTCTCCTCTCTCTCTCCCCTCTCTCTCCTCCCTCTCTCCCTCTCTCTCTCCCTCTCTCTCCCCCCTCTCTCCTCTCTCTCTCCCTTCTCTCTCCCCTCTCTCTCCCCTCTCTCTCCTCTCTCCCCCCCCTCTCTCCCCTCTCTCTCCAGTGCCTGTCCAGCCTCCAGCCTCACCCCTCAGGTGGACAGGGTGTGGTCTCTGCTGCTGCAGGGTTGCCAGAGTGAGGAGGAGG
>NC_137192.1:35628870-35653870 GCF_960531495.2 Zeus faber | reverse complement strand
AGCGTCCGAGGGGAAGGGGAGGCAGCGGCCGGCAGCATGGACACCAGCTGAACTGAAGCCGCGTCTGTTTCCTCTCACCGCCGTGTTGTTACCGATACAAGATGAATCCACGTCGCATGTGAGCGACAACGTTCAGCTGGTTATTATGGGCAAAATATCCCAACGGTGATCAGGTCATAGTCTTGGTCTTTGTCAGGACGTATCTCTCTGAATGTGTTATTTTGTAATAATGAAGATGGGGCTGCACATTAGTCTCCATATGACAAACTATTATAAAATAAAATAATACGTTGAGACGGAATATTGATTTGAAATGATTTCATAACATTGCTTACACTGCAACAACATAGGAGACCATTTAACCTCCAAAAAACACCTTTACCCGACATGTGACAAACCTGTCTGGGAGGTGGTGTGGCTGAAGCAGCCACACCTGTCTTGGGTCGAGGAAATTGGGCCCGGACCTGGGTGGCTGTACACCTGTAAGGCCAATCAACGAGCAACAGGTAACCCCCCCCCCCGCCACACACACACAGGAGAGAAGCCCTCTTTACAACACGCTGTCCACCTGCTCCGGGCTTGTTCCACCTGCTCCGGGCTTGTTCCACCTGCTCCAGGCTTGTTCCACCTGCTCCAGGCTTGTTCCAACTAGCCCGCTCGCTACTATAAAACTGGTACTTTTTAATGTCGTTGTCTGTGTCTCTGTGTTGGAGGGCCCTGACAATGCGGTATGGGTCACCTGTGACAGGTGGAGCTGCCACACTACTTATTGTTATTAATGTTGAATTTTGGGAAATACAACACTGATGACATCTTTATATCGATATCCACATTTATCTCTTTATGTCTTCCGTTGTAATTTCTATGTTGCATCACCAGATGGCGTCATTAGCTATTGTTAGCATTAGCATATAGGCGGAGTTATACGAGGGATATATAACTAGGCGGAGGAGTGGTTCCCGTGGCAACGGTCATTATAACATATCAGCTATTATTCTGAAATAACTGACTACTTGTGTGATAACAGGATGTAGAGGTTTTATTTGAGGTAGGTAAACTGGTCTGACAGTGTTGTACAGTAACACAGTAAAAATACTTTGTTACTGTATTAAAGTATTTTTTGAGAGTATCTGCGCTTTACTTGAATTATTATATTTCTGTCGACTTCTACTTTTACTCACTTTACGCCTTTGTTACTCGCTGCTCAGTAAAATGGAGGGAAACTTGTCGCCAGTGATGCTAGTGAAGCCAGTTCTCAGCAGGTTCCTGTTGTGAATCAAGGGTCATATCAGCCCGGAGCAGAGTGTCAACCAACACTGTGGAGCCCTGCAGGGTTGCCAGGTCTGCTGTTTTCCCCTGCAGGGTTGCCAGGTCTGCTGTTTTCCCCTGCGGGGTTGCCAGGTCGGCTGTTTTCCCCTGCGGGGTTGCCAGGTCTGCTGTTTGTCCCCTGCGGGGTTGCCAGGTTGGCTGTTTTCTCCTGCAGGGTTGCCAGGTCTGCTGTTTTCCCCTGCAGGGTTGCCAGGTCTGCTGTTTTCCCCTGCGGGATTGCCAGGTTGGCTCTTTACCCCTGCGGGGTTGCCAATAATATCACATACTTTAATATCACATACTTTAAGACTTTTACTCAACTAGTATCTGATGAGTCACTTTTACCAGAATCGTTTTTTAATAAATTGTCTCTACTTTTACTCAAGTGTGGCTTTCAAATACTTATTCCACCACAGGATAAACATATTTATTTCTTAAATGGAATTTATTTATATGGGATTTAAAATAAATAAGCAGATATTATGAGGTAAACGCACCGTGATTATTATGAATCCTTCTCAGGGGCTGTCTGTGTTCAAAAGGCTCCACCAGAAGTCTTCCTGATTCAGGAATGAATGCAGGCCCATTCAAAAAATCAGCTTTATTGATAAAAAAAATAAAGGCTCAGTAGAAAATAAGCATAATCAGCAGTATATTTTTTTCATAATTTTAAGGGTTTTAAAGGTTTTACATGTTTTGATGTCTTGTGGGAGACTTCTGACCGTGTTTATTCTTTACATCAATATAAATCCACATACTGGCTTCATTGACATGTTATTGTGAAAGTCCCAATAACATGTTGAGGTTCTGAACGTCCTTCAAAATGTCCTGCGTCCACTTTAAAGAAGCGGTTACACTGGCAGCTTCCTGAGAGACCATCCTTCAAAAGTCAAGTGGCTTCAAGCGAGGTGCACATCTGCCTCCGTTCACAGTCTCACCCAAACACCCTGATTTGGACCAGTGGGATCGTTTCTTATTGCAGCCAGGACCGTTTGGACCTTTGGATCATTTGGGTAATTTCAAATTTTCTGCATGTGGACGCTGCAAGGTACAGCAGGATCATCTTCTGTATGTAAACGGCAATCACGCTTAAATGATGGGATGCTGCCATTGGGGTTGTTTGGTGGGATGGTATCTCAGGAGGTAGAGCTGGTGGTCTAGTAATCTAAAGGTTGCTGGTTGGATCCCAGGCTCCTCCTGCTAGCATGCTGTAGTGTCCTTGAGCAAGACCCTTAACCCCTAATTGCTCCTGATGGCTGCGTCCGTCGGTGTTTGAATAATTGTAAGTGGCTTTGGATAAAAGGGTCTGATCAATGTAATGTAATGTTTTACAGCTTGACGAGTCGCTTCCTTCGACACCAGAGCAGTGCGGACAGACAAACACTGCGTGGGAGTTGTGCCACGGGTCACACCGGAGCCGAGGCGACGTAAAAGCAGAGGGCGGAGCTGGGGGACGGACAGGGGGGTTGAAAACTGGACCGTCCCACCTCTCGCTGCCCACTTAGCCATCCTGGAGCTTGGTGACATCCAAGTAGAGCGGCTCGTCGGGGATGTTGGACGGGCAGCTGCCGCTCGGGGTCGTCTGGGCGCAGGAATAGTCACAGGTGGAGTTGCGAGGCTTCACGCTGGGTCCGTCGGCGGTTTTGGTATATGTGACAGTGGAGTAGTTCATGTAATCGGAGGGGTTTGTGGAGAAGTCGGCCGTGACGTAAATGGAGGTGATTGCAGTGACCGGGTCCGGCCTCTGGGGGTGCAGCGGTATTTCCTCGTAGATACGAACGTCCTGGAGGAGCGAAATGAGGGTTAGAGAGGGGCATAAACACAACATCCTCACTTTTTATGAACAAGGGGATGGAGCGGCTTTGAAGCTGAGCCCGCCCTGCAGACCGGCGGGTGGCAGCAGTGCAACTTTAAGTTGTTTACCAAGCCCTGCAGAACAAGAATGACCATGACCCCGTGATGTAATCGAAGATGTCATTTTGAGCATATTGTTTGGAAACTGCAAAGGGGATTCACACCCATAAACTGCTTTCCAGTTGACATACATTTGAACCATGAACCAAGCTCCTAATCATGCTCCCAAACATCTACTGTTACATAGACATAGAGGTCAAAGTGGTGGGTGGAAGGGGCAGCATCTGCCGGGCAGGACCTCTATCTCCTGGACCTGCAAATGCCCAAACTCCACGTCACCCACGTCCACACAGCGTCCTCCCGCTGCGGTTCCGGTTCCCGGGCTGTTTGACAGTAAACACCCTGAGAAACCAAGCAGAAGAGGGGAAGAGAGAGACCGGGAGAGTCAGGTGAACCAGAGGATGCAGCACAGATAGACTAACAATGAGGAGGACTTCAACTGGGTAGTTTCTGCCTTTAATGTTCAAGCGCTGATGACAGGCTTTCTCAAAGAACATGTCACACAAACAGACATGGAACGGAATCCCACCTCATTACATGACCATTGTACACCATTATAACTGCATTTTATCTTTTTCTTTCTCGCAGCTCGAGGAGGAAAGCTTTGTGCCGGGCCGTGTGAAAACTGATCTGACATGTCTTACGTCTGGAGACAACCGGGCTGACCACGAGCAGCAGCAGCAGCAGCAGCAGTATCAGAGCCCCACACACGATGATGATCACCACCAGAGGTTCCTTGGAGCCTGCCAACAAAGCAAGCCCACACCCCCTTCCCATCAGTGGTGTCCAACATGAGGTCCGTGGGCCAGATGCAACACGTAGGACCGTCTCCAATCTGGCCCACAGGCCGAGTTGAGGGGAGCAAGTATTTGTTTAACTTTTTTTCATTTATTAATTTGAAAATATCATTTTCTTTTTCATTTTTAAATTGAGGAATTTTGGTCCTATTCTTCCTACGAGGTTTAAATAAACATTGTGGAAGGACCATTTTGATCGATATTGATTGTCATAGAAATTTTTGTCAAAATCACCAAGATATTGTCACAATACAGACAAAAATGGTGGATTCCCTCACAGTGGAGGTAGAGGACAGTAGAAGTAGAATAGAGAGACAGTAGAAGTAGAATAGAGAGACAGTAGAAGTAGAATAGAGGGACAGTAGAGGGACAGTAGAGGTAGAGTCCAGTCATTTCAGATGTAGAGCGTGAGGTTTCTCACCTTCAGCCACTGCTTCGTCGGCCACTGTGAGGGAGGAAGCAGAGAGGCAGATCTGCTAATTTCACACCACAGATGGAAACTCAACATCTGCAACTGCAACCAGGTCGCCAGGAAGGACGCTGATTCAGATCTGAACAGATCTGCCTTTCAGGACTCATGTGGTGAAAAGGTTTGACGCTCGGAGTAAAAAGAATCACTCCATTTTCAGACTCTGGAATTGTGAATGGAACTTGACTGAATCGTTTCATTCTGTCAAAATGATTTATTTAGGCAGAAGAAGGCAAACTGTGGATCCCCAAAAATATTTCAGCACAATTGTGAATCATGAAAATTATTAACTTCGGTCAGAAGAACCTATTTTGGTGGAATACAAAGCATATCAGTCACATTCCAATTTCTCTTTGACTCAAGATCAAGACTGAGTTAATCTAGATGTAGACTCTATGAATCCATATCCAGACTCACTGAATCCAAATGCAGACTCTGAACTTTGTGAATCCAGTTCAAGACTCTGTGAATCCAGATATAGACTCTGAATCCAGATCCAGACTCGCTGAATCCACATGCACACTCTGTGAATCCAGATCAAGACTCTATGAATCCAGATCCAGACTCAGTGAATCCATATCTAGATTCAGTGAATCCAGATGCAGACTCTGTGAATCCAGATCCAGACTCTGTGAACCCAGATCCAGACTCTGTGAACCCAGATCCAGACTCGGTGAATCCTGATCCAGACTCGGTGAATCCAGACTCTTTGAATCCAGAACAAGACTCAGTGAATCTAGATGCAGAATCTATGAATCCAGATCCTGACTCAGAAAATCCAGATCCCGACTCGCTGAATCCAGAACTCAACTCAGTGAATCCAGATGCAGACTCGGTGACTCCTGATCCAGACTCTGTGACTCCTGATCCAGACTCTGTGAATCCAGATCCAGACTGTGAATCCAGATCCAGACTCAGAGAATCCAGATGCAGACTCAGAGAATCCAGATCCAGACTGAATGAGTTTTCCTGGTCCGTTGATTTAAAGAAAAACAGTGAAACAAGTGACAACATTTCAAAAGCTGTATTATAATTATATAGGATCATTGTCACTCAATTATAAGATATTTCTGGATTTATTCTTGTGCAACTCAGAGCCGATGCCTGGTTGCCAGCTTGGCAAGCACTTCTAAAAGTGAAGAGTTGCACAGACTAAGACTCCGGATCCAGACTAAGAGTTTGTGCCACTGAATGTAGAATTCATGAGAATCATCAACAATGGTTCATTACACGTCCTGAATAAACAACGCCTTGTGCTTGATGAGGAATTTTCACGCCTTTTCATTTTTTCAATATTTTTTCGAGGATCACACACGTCCTGCCAAAATTTAATGGAATTGGTTGGAATTTGTCCTTTAGTGCTTGAGTCTGCACTGGTTTGATGTCTCCTTGATCAGATCATTTTGTTTAAGCCTTTTCTTTCCATTCAAAAATGCTTCTTTGGTTGAAATGTTGCACTTGCGCTTGGTATCTTCCTCTCACATGGAGACAGTTTCTTTTGCTTCGGATCTTTGAACGCCATCTCACACGGCCTTCTTCCGCTGTTAGAGATAACCACAGGAAGTCTCCGCACTTTCCCTTAAAGGGCGTGAAAATAAACACGAGCCCCCTGCTCGCGTTGTTAACCAATCAACCTTTCTTTTTTTGTCCTGTGTTGGACTGCTTTTTTTAAGTTTCTGACTATATTATGAGTCAGAAACAGGAAGTGCAACACAGTGGAACAGCAAACTAAAAATGGCAACTCCTGCAGATGTTTTCACAGTATAGAGAAATGAAAGTGATCACTTTTCAAATGTGATGTGTCAGGAAACTAGCATTCCCTCATGCGAGAAGGTTGAGAGATGAAAAATCAACACATTTGGGGATTCATTTAGGCACAGAAGGCAAACGAGGTAACAACATGACATGGACTGTAGGTATATGTTTTTGCCCTTAGTGCAGATAATTATACTTAATTCACTTAATATGTCAAAGACATGTCAAACTTAATATCAGCTCCCACTCCCACTGGGTTATTGGCTGGAAACAGTGGTTATCTCTAACTTACTGAAAGGTTTCTCAGCTCGACATGGCCTGCTTCATTAGTTGTTGTGTGTGACAGTTTCTGTTCAATGCCTAAGAAACTGCAAACACATGGATGGAGCAGTCATCCTCTGCTATCCTCTGCTGTTCTATCCTCTGCTGTTCTATCCTCTGTTGTTCTATCCTCTGCTGTTCTATCCTCTGTTGTTCTATCCTCTGCTGTTCTATCCTATGTGGTTCTATCCTCTGTGGTTCTATCCTCTGTTGTTCTATCCTCTGCGGTTCTATCCTCTGTTGTTCTATCCTCTGCGGTTCTATCCTATGTGGTTCTATCCTCTGTGGTTCTATCCTCTGCTGTTCTATCCTATGTGGTTCTATCCTCTGCTGTTCTATCCTCTGCGGTTCTATCCTATGTGGTTCTATCCTCTGCTGTTCTATCCTCTGCTGTTCTACCCTCTGCTGTTCTATCCTCTGCTGTTCTATCCTCTGCTGTTCTATCCTCTGCTGTTCTAGTCTCTGCTGTTCTATCCTATGTGGTGCTATCCTCTGCTGTTCTATCCTCTGTTGTTCTATCCTCTGCTGTTCTATCCTATGTGGTTCTATCCTATGTGGTTCTATCCTCTGTTGTTCTATCCTCTGCTGTTCTATCCTCTGCGGTTCTATCCTCTGCTGTTCGATCCTCTGCTGTTCTATCCTCTGCTGTTCTATCCTCTGCTGTTCTATCCTATGTGGTTCTATCCTCTGCTGTTCTATCCTCTGCTGTTCTATCCTATGCGGTTCTATCCTATGTGGTTCTATCCTCTGTTGTTCTATCCTCTGTTGTTCTATCCTCTGCTGTTCTATCCTATGTTGCTCGGTAATGGAACACAGACAGGTGGTGGTTGCAGACAGGTGGTGGCTGCAGACAGGTGGTGGTTGCAGACAGGTGGTGGCTGCAGACAGGTGGTGGTTGCAGACGTACCTTCAGCCAGTATCAGTTTGTTGTGGATGGTGGTGCTATCTGCTGCTGTGGTGCTGCACCAGTAGGTTCCTCTGTCCTCTGCTCTGAGATCTGTGATGTTCACAGTGATGCGTCCTTTATACTGCTCCCCCATGGAGAACCTGCCCTTGTTGGGCTGGGTGGAGGTCAGCACCACCTCACAGCTGAACAGCTCATCTCCCTTGCAGATGGACTTCTCCCCGGCATTATTTCCGTAGTGACACCAGTAGGAAAGCAAGGCGCCGGGGAGCAGTGGCCGTGAAAACTCACGTTGATGATCTGTAACTGAGCAGACGGAGGGACAGCCTCAACGCATGAAACAAAGCTCAGAAAAGTCATGCTTGACATGCTCCACATTCTCAAACCAACCACTTGGGTGCCTGCTTCGGAGGGAAGGACTGGTTTTCAGTCTTATTTAAAGGTGCAGTGTGTAGAGTTTACAGAACAGACTTGTCAGAAAGGGAATATAATATTCACAATTATGTTTTAATTTGTGCATAATCCCATGAACATAAGAATCGTTGTGTTTTCGTTACCGCACAAGGAGCCGTTTCTATCCGCACAGGGAGTGGGTATGCTTGACGGAGGCGGCCATATTGCACCACCACGTTTCTTCTACGGTAGCCCGGAATGGACAAACCAAACACTGGTTCTAGAGAGGAACTTTTGCGTTTTTCTGGAGTTTCTTTCACCGTCTCTTCCACAGGGCCCGCCATGTTGCAGCGGCGTGGGCTGGGGTGTTCAGGTGGTGTTCAGTTGGTGTGCAGGTGGTGTTCAGGTGGTGTTCAGGTGGTGTTCAGTTGGTTGGAATGTGCAACCTCACCGCTAGACGCCACTAAATTCTACACACTGCACCTTTAAAGGAAAACTCTGGTGCTTTTATCCTCAACCTTATTTTTGGATGACTGGGCGTCAACCCCACTCAACACTGAGAGAAGAGCTTCAGCCGACGGCGGTGAAACCAGGGATCAACTGAACATATTCTGATAGATTATTGATACTGATCACTCTGGTTGATCCAATGATCGAAAAAACAAGGTTTAGGTGAAACAATCCCAGAGTTCCTTTCAGTTCGTCTCAATAGTGAGACTGTCTATCTGTCTGTCTGTCTGTCTGTCTACAGTATCTATCTGTCTGTCTACAGTATCTATCTGTCTGTCTGTCTGTCTGTCTGTCTGTCTAAAAAGCTTGAAGACCACACTAACCAAAGACATGCAGCTGGATCTTTTGTGTCAGAGCTGTGTAGCCGTGGTGACCAGCCAGGGTTTGGACTCTGCACCAGTAGGAGCCGGCGTCCTGCACGGTCACACTCCTGAAAAGCAGCGTCAGGGTGGCGGCGGACGGAAAGGAGGAGATCTTGGACAATCTGGACAATTTGACTTCTTTGCACTCAAACCCATGTTGTTTGCACACCGACCAGGTGGCGTTCAGGAGGTGGTGTGGATAGGCGCAGGTTAGCTTGACGTCTCCTCCTCTTCTGGAGGAAACTTTGATCGGCCCCTTGCAGGTCTGTCCCTCTGCAAACAAAGACCATTCCTCAACTTGACATCTGACATTTTTTTCGCTGTCGTATTAGCATCAGAGCTAAAACCCGGTGATGCTACTTCAGTTATAATCTGTGCCAAAAAATGCGACCAGGCCTGGAGAGTAACTTTTACTCAAGCACGGGACTTGAAGGGATACCTCGTTCAATTCAGTTTTTTTGTGAGGAAAAAATATATTTTTGCAGCCCCAGTAGTTCTGTATGTTGCTGCATTTAAAACTAAGAGTTTTTATGTTTCTATTTACCTGACGTGGAGACGTGGGATGTATCACTTAAAATTTTTTTTTTGAGGGGCTGGAAGGTACATTTCTCTAAATTCACAGTAGCTAAGCTAGTCGATCCCCTCTGCAGCCATGCATTGAGCTAACACAGTTAACAAGAGAACCGGAGCATCCTTCGAAGCAAATGTATTCAAGTATTTAAGTATTCGTACTGGAGTCAATCAACATTATTTTGGTCAGCAAACACACATTTGGGTTGGGCGTCCATCTTGCATGAAGAGTTTACTGTGATATCTACGGTATTCAATCAGATGTAGTGAATCATCCTGGTACTCCATGCACATTATTTGAAGCGTACTATTGTTTTGTTATTATTTGGCGCCCGAAGTAGTATTCTAATGCCTCTTACCCTCTTCTACTTCCAGCTGCACCTTCTGCTGGGCTGCTGAGTCACAGTGGTAGGTTCCTGCGTCGTCCAGCTGGAGGTCCCTGATGGTCGCCACCAGGGGGCCGGGCTTAGCGTTGCCGTGGAGTGAGATTCTGTCACGGTACCGCAACGTCGTTTTGTTTGCCACGACGCGATGGAGACCACTCCCGTCTGTGGACGCAGACTTGTGGAGCTTGACCGACGAGCAGTTGAACTTCACGCTTCCACCTCGGCACCCGGCTACTCTGAACGAAGCTTCACACCCTGACGCCCAGACACATCACATCCACAACGTTCTCATGTCAACGTGGGTCTCACAACGTCTCATCCTGTTACGTGCAGTGGTTGTACAGATGTTGTGGATACCCCTCCACACACTGTCTCCATTTACAACTTTCAATTGTAGATTCACAGGTTTATTGTTTTGTTTTTAGCTTTACTTGTGTGGTGTGGGGATGGTGTGGTTTGAGCAGCCACACCTGTCCTGGTTCCAGATAATTGGGGAGCCAGGATCAGAGTGGCTACATACCTGTTGTTGGTTGGTTGGTGTAAGGAGCAGCAGGTAAAACCTCCATCCCCACACTCACTCAGGAGATGAGCCTGTGTCATGACACATGTCCATCTGCTCCTGGCTTGTTCCACCTGGCCCACTCTCTACAATATACTGTGTCTACAACCCCGTCGTCTGTGTCTCTGTGACGGAGGTCCCTGACAACACCACTTGGGTGTTGTCAGGGACTTATTTATTGTATAATCAAAATTTTCTTCCATTTCCTATCTGTCACCCTCACATGTTTGATGTGCGCTGCTGTAACAGCGCAATTTCCCTCCGGGGATGAATAAAGTATTTAACTGATTTAATCTCTGATTTCTTCTTTCACGAGACCGAAGATTCAGACCTGAAGAGAGCAGTGGTACAGCTGTGCTCCTTCAGGTGTCTCCTTCCAGCAGTCTGGGGCTGGTCTGACTCAAAACATGGATGAGTAGGTACATGGTATCGCTCTGTGGGAGTGTGTTACCTGAGAGGACGGAGAGGATGATGATCAGAAGAGTCGTCATGTTGCTGGTGCTCCACCTCACCAGCTCCCGGGGATTCTGTCTGTGTGCCGCCTCCGTCAGGTCCACACACCGTGTGTCACAACCAAGAAGATCAGACGCTTGAATGGAGGCGCTTGAAGCCGTGGACGTCCTCGTGCTTATCTTGAACCCCTTGATCGTGGTGGTGGTGTGAGTGTGTGTGTGTGTGAGTGTGTGTGTGTTTGCATAACAGGGAGGAACGTTTTACAGTTTTGGTGAAAACACGCTGACGTAGAACAGATGAAGAGAAATTCAACACTGCACCAAAGAAGGAACAGACACAAAATACAACACTATGTTTAGACAGACGGACAGACAGATAAACAGGCATAAAGAGAGGCAGACAGATGGGTAATGCGTGGGTTGGATACCAAAACTGCCATGGATATAATCGACACAAAAATGTGAGAAAATAACTTTTAGGTCAAAGCGTCATTTTGACTTTTTCCTGCTGCTTTGGTGGATTTTACTAAAACAGCAAAACTGAATCTAACCCACAACAAAATGTGCTGTTATACTCATCTCACAGGAGATATAATACATATACGCAAACATAATTTACCTGTCTGTCTCCCTGTCTGTCCGCCTGCCTGCCTGCCTGTCTTTCTGTATGTCTGTGTCTGTGTCTCTGTCCATCTGTCTGCCTGACTGTCTGCCTGTCTGTCTTCCTGGAAAAGCGGGTACAGAACTCAATAAACCTGTGAAACACTTGAAATACATCATATTTAAGTGGTTTATTTTGGTTTATACTGTAACAGAATGGGAAATGCATCCACCACCGTTCTCCACATCTCTCTGGATTCCTTACTTTCTCATGTGCAAATAGGTTTCCTAACCTCTAGTCGTAAATCTATTTCCTGCAGGATTTAACACTCATTTACATGGTTTGTAATATTTTATTACTTATGCTAATGTAATACCTTATCTCATACCTTAAATAATAATAGTACTTTGTAATGTCTGTTGCTGTTTCTGACAAGAAGTAAAACTTGAAGCTCAGGTCAGAGGTCAAATGCTTTCACGACTTTTTCATTTGACCCAAATATCAGTTGCATTAACTTGGATTAACTGGGAGTGAGAGGGTTAATCCACACTGAGCCACAGGGGGCGCTGCTCCACTGCCGAGCCACACACACACACACACACACACACACACACACACACACACACACACACACACACACACACACACACACACACACACACAGTAATAACTCTGGAGCAGAAGGATGCAGAGTTATAAGTATGAAGATTGTTGAAATCAAAAACCAGAAAAATAAAACAAATCAACAGAAACGTCTCCAGACGCTCCTTCCCACAGAGTGTCCGTCCCTCAACAGAGAGACACAGTACAGAGAGATTAGCAACCTATCCAACCTGTCTGTCTGTCTATAATATCTATAAGTAACTTGTGCAGTAAGAACAAGTTGCAGTACTGCAGCATTACTAATACAAAGTTGCGTACATCAGTTACTGATAGAACATAAACAGAATATACATTTTGTTTGCCAGTTTGGTCCAGAGCAGCATAGACATAGCATAGCAACCTGACGTAGCTTCATGATGAAACTCTCCTCTTGTGGATCTATCCATCCTCTCCGTGCATATCACACACACACACACACACACACACACACACACACACACACACACACACACACACACACACACACACACACACACACACACACACACACACACACACACACTTACTTTACTTGTTTGTTGTAGTCCATTGTGACTGATGATGACGTCCAATACTGCTTGATGATTGTACAGTACAGTTGTATGTAACCCACACTGTGTGCCACAGACAGGGCATGTGAACAGTACAGGTGGAGCTTTGTTGCACTATGGAGCCTCCTGATATTAAAGAGGTTCACATCCAACCCAAGGGCCAGTGTCACCCCCTCTTCTCTTCTATGTCATTGTGAAGGAGTGTTGTGTCACATAGGAGGAAGACGCTGCAGAGGAATGGTGAAAGCACACATCCTTGTCTCCGCGCAACCGGTGCCAACTCCGAAAGGTTCCGATTCCTGTCCACCAACAGTCACCCTGGCTATCAGAGGCGTGCAGGACACCGATCCTACCGGTGCAGAGTCCAAACCGAGGCTGGTCACCACAACTACACAGCTCTGACACAAAAGATCCAGCTGCATGTCTGTGTCGTCTTCAAGCTTTTTAGATAGACAGACAGAAAGATAGGCATAGGCAGGCAGGCAGGCTGGCTGGCTGGCTGGCAGGCTGGCAGGCTGGCAGGCTGGCAGGTAGGTGGACGGGAGATTTCCTGGAGACGAGGGGCAGACAGGGTCAGACAAGGCAAAGAGCAACAAATACATGAGACTCCAAAGTAGAACAGTCTGGAGAATACTAAAATAGGTGAAGCCACGATCAGAAGAGGTCTGGATGAGGAGCCAGGGTTCTTATGGAGAGTGGTGATGAGTGTGACGAGGAACAGCTGTGTCAGCCTGGCCTGGAACTAGGAGCCACGCGGCACCCAGCTCTGTTCCTCAGGACCACAGTCCTTACAGTCTACCAGGTACTGGAGGCCCCGGCCACGGCAGTGGATGTCTAGGAGCTGGCTGGCGGTGTAGCCGGGGTGGTCTTTGATGATTCGGGCGGATGGCGAGGGAATGGTCGGAGGGCAGAGGGTGCTGATGGAGATGGGTTTGACCTGAGAGATGTGGAATTTTGGGTGGATGCGCATAGTGCGCGGGAGACTGAGCAGGACTGTGGTGGGGTTAATTATGTGGGTTATTTCAAGGGGAGACAATTTCTCGCATGTGGATTTCAAAGGGATGTCTCATGACGAGAGCCAGACCTGTTGAGCTGGTGTGTAGTTGGGGGCCAGGACCCGAGGGCAGTCTGCAAGGTGCTGGTTCCACTGGACAGTCCCAGGCAGGCTGGCGTTGGTGTCCCTCTAAACCTTGCGACAGCTTCCTCCTTCCGGGCCGGGAACAACGGGGGCTGGTAACCTAGGGAGGACTCGAAGGGAGAGAGATCAGTAGCAGAGGATGAGTGGGAGTTGAATGCGTACTCTACCAACGCTTACTGGGAACTCCAAGAGAGGGGGTTGGAGGAGACAACACAGCGAAGAGCCGCCTCGAGGTCCTAGTTGGCGTGTTCTGACTTCCCATTCGTTTGCGGGTGAAAGCTGGATAAGAGGCTGACTGTGGCTCCCAAGGCCTGACAGAAAACCTTCCAGACCCGATAAATGAACTTATATCTATCGGAAGACTGTGCAGGCGGAAGACATGGCGGACCGTGAGGTCGGCGGTCTCCCGGGTGGAGGGAAGTTTGGGCAAGGCACCGAAGTGGGCCCCCTTAGAGAAGCAGTCCACCACCGTCAAGACGACTGTGTTGCCCTCAGAGAGGGGCAAGCCGGTGACAAAGTCAAGGGCAATGTGCGACCAGGGGCAGCTGAGATTGGGTAAGGGAAGGATTAAGCGCTCCGGTGGGCGGTGTGAGGCCATACCCTGAGCGCAGATGATGCATGCAAGGACAAACTCCCGGGTGTCTGTAGCCATAGAGGGCCACCAGAAGCTTCTTCTTAAAAGTGAAAGGGTCCGTCCCACACCGGCGTGACATGAAAACCTTAAGTTGTGCCCCTTTTGGAGGACCCGGGATTGAACAGAGTCCGGGACAAACAGGCAGTTCAGAGGCCCCTCTGCAGGATCGGGTTTGGCCCTCTGAGCATCCTGCACCACCGACTCGATCTCCAAAGACAGGGCCCCCAGAACAGAATAGGAGGGCAGCATGGTGTCAGGACTAGGTGAAGCCTCTCCAAAGTCAAGCTGGCAGGAGAGGGCATCAGGCTTGACGTTCTTTGACCCCGGGCGATATGTGATAGAAATTAAATCATCCAAAAAACAGGGCCCAACGGGCTTGACACAAGTCCAGTCATTGGGCGGACTGATTATAGGCGAGGTTCTTGTGGTCCGTCCAAACTATGAAAGGCTGTTCAGCTCTCTCAAGCCAGTGCCTCCACTTCTCCAGGGCGAGCTTAATGGCGAGAAACTCCCTGTTGCCTTCATCATAGTTGTGCTCTGCCGGGGAGAGACAATGTGAGAAGAAGGCACAGGGATGATCTTGGAGTTAGGACGTGAGCCCTGGAAGAGGACGGCCCCCACTCCTACGAGGCGTTCACCTCAATGATGAACTGCCGAGAGGTATCAGGCTGGACCAGGATGGGAACTGAAACAAAGCATTCTTTGAGCCGGCAGAAGGCCTCTTCAGGAGCAGAAGAAGAAGAAGAAGAAAGAAACAGACTTTATTTATCACGCAACACACCACACTACAACACATGCTTGCACACACACACACGCACATGCTTTGATGGTGCCGGTGAAATGGCTCCTCTGCTTTTGACCCATCCTGGCTTGTCCTTCCTCCGGGGGCACAGCCAGGGGCAGTGGGCAGCGTACGTGGACGCGCTCGGGGACCAGATGATAAATGTACATCGCTGGTCAGACAATGATGGGTGCATGTTTTTGGTGGGGGTCCTTACTGACGTGAGGTGGAGGAAACCCCATGTGAGCACGGGGAGAACATGCAAACTCCACACACAAAGGCTCCTATTTGGGAGATAACCCGCCGGAGCACGGTGCCAACAGCGCCCCAGGCGGGAATCGAACCCAGGACCTTCTTGCTGTGAGGCAGCAGTGCAATGCACTGTGCCACCGTGCCACCGAGCAGGGGTCCAAGTGAAGGGAGCCGTGGGGGAGGTGAGTCTGGTGAGAGAGGCTGCAACTCGGCTGTAGTCCCAAATAGCCTAGGAGTTGCTACAGATTCTTGTAGTCTTGGAGAGGCCGAAAGGCATCACTAAATACTCAAAGTGGCCTAGCGGGGTGTTGAATGCCGTCTTCCACTCGTCGCCCACCCGGATGTGGACCGGGTAGTAGGGGTAACGCATGTCCAGCTTGCTGAAGGCTGTGGTGCCATGCAGGGGCTGATGAGAGGCAGAGGATACCTGTTTTCAAATGTGATGTTATTGAGTCCACGATAATCAATACAGGGTCATAGAGACGCGTCCTTCTTAGCCACAAAGAAGAAACCTGTCCCCACAGTGGAAGAAGAAGGTCAGATGATCCCTGTAGAGAGTGACTTGGTGATGTACCTCTCCATGGTTTCTCTCAGGACGGGACAAGCTGTAGAGACGGCTGGAGGGCAGGGAGACACCAGGCAGTAGATCAGTCGCACAGTCGTACGGGCGATGGAGCAGCAGAGAGAGCGCCCACTCCTTATTGAATACCTCCCGTAAATCATGATATTCAGGAGGTACAACAGACAGGTCCAGATTAACAGGGGAGACAGAGACAGCGGTGGGCTCAACAGGAGGAAAAGGAAGGAAATTACCTGACTGTCCACAATATAGGCTACTCTGACAGGTGTGAGGGGGCTCTACCTATTTGTATTCGCAGTCTCTTCGCGGCGTCCCCTGCACGGACCAGATGACACCCCATGGAATGCATCAAGGAACTCAGAAAAAGGTACAGAATGTCAGTTATTTCTGTTTAGGGTTGCTTGTGCCCAAATTAAAGCCCTCCCTCTTAACAGTCCCGTAACATAGGATAACTTGGAATAGTTGGAAGCGTAGGTGGTTGGTTGTTGGTCAAAGACCAGCGTACACTGGAGGAGAAAACCCCAGCACCTCCCCACATCCCCTGCGTAGGGTTGAGGTGCAGGTACATGGGGCTCTTGGATGGAAGGAGGGGGCTACCAAGAGGGATCTTGGGGGAGCATAGGAGGAGGGGTTATCTTAGTTGACAGAGTCTTCAGTATTTCCCCAAGTTGTACTACCTGAGCACCCACGGCATGCTGTTGTGTCCATGAGTACTGGGATGAGCTGGTGGTGCCAGTGGATAACCTTGTCGTGGGAAAAAGGGGCATGTTGGTCCTTCGGGGTCCAGGCGGGCAGGCTAAAGGCAGGCTGGCACGTGAGAGGTTTTATGGAGAAAAGTGGCGGACGGGGTCAGACAAGGCAAGGAGCAACAAATACATGGGACTCCAACGGAGAGCAGTCTGGAAAACACCACACTGGGTAATGGCCAGGCCTGGCCTGGAACCAGGGCCAAGACAACGTTCAAAAGAAACACATTATAAAAGGACATTATTAAAGAGTAGTCTGCTGGGATAGAATGAGGTCCTGGGGTTTTATTGTCTTTTAGAGACCTTAAGGCAATGAAGACTTCAGAGAAGGTGGGTGGGAGATCTAGGCTCTGGATGGTGTGTAGGGTGGGCACCTCCCCAGAAATGGTTCCTGGGCCAAAGATGGTATTGATAGCATTATAAAAGTTATGCATGTCATATGACTTGTGCTTTGAATATCCACCACTCATTTTGTCGATTTTGCAGAGTACTTGTACTTCCTTCCATTGGTCTTGCCATTTTCTTTTGAGGGCCTCAGAAGATGGGCTATTGAGTGTGGCTTTATGTGCTTT
This sequence comes from Zeus faber, assembly GCF_960531495.2. Classification (NCBI taxonomy): domain Eukaryota; kingdom Metazoa; phylum Chordata; class Actinopteri; order Zeiformes; family Zeidae; genus Zeus; species Zeus faber. Next base: position 35,636,673 of record NC_137192.1, on the reverse strand, counting down.
GTGCAGGCTGTCGAGTGGCGATGTGATGCATGCAGAGCTTTCGTCAAATCAGTCCTGGTGTTTCATTGGACTATTGCCGATTGACTGGGCTGCAGCCTCCAGGGAAAGTGAAGCACTTAGCGTGGACCACTTGTCATCCATGTGTTACGAGGTATGCTGAGTGAACCCAGGTGCAGAGAACAAGGCAGAGGCGAGGTGGCAAAAATAGAGGTTTACTTGAAACAAGTACAAAAAACGGGCAAAAAACAAATAAGAAGTCTCGGGAGCTTGGAACGCGAGCGTTGTCATGAAGCTAGACAAACTCAAGACTGAGCGCCCAAGGACACAAACGACAGGGTATAAATAGGGAAGACAAAACGAGACACAGGTGAAACATATAACCTAATGAGGCAGGGTAATCAGGAACAGAAATAGGTGAAACAGAGCAACATTGAAGAGGCAGTACTGGCGGCATCTAGTGGCCGATGCCGGTAGGACCCGGGCGAACCCTGACACCATGGTCCTCTCTGTGCCAGTGTTCTCTTGGTGTTCTGCTACAGAACAGCGTAGGTTGTTAGCTGCGACCGGGAGCAGTGCAGCCTTTTCTTGGCTGACTTCCTGAGGAGGACCGCTGGGCGAACCATAATTTTGAGCATGGACATGATCCTCCGATGGTCTGTCTAGCGCTCCGCCCCTCACATGGCTCATGTTATGAGGACGTCACTGACATCAGAGCACTTGACAATGATGTACTCCAGGATGTACTAGTGCTTTGACTATTGGTGCATACAGGAGGTTTTATACTTGTTCTTTATTTGGAATATGGTGTTGGTGGTGATTGTGAGTTCAGGTTCAGTACAAAGACTTATAGCCTCCACTCATTTGCATCGGTATGACCTATGACATGATGTCTCATAACTCCATTTCAAATATCACGATTCTTTCCCACTCTTGCCAGTCCCCAGCAGTAAGATTTTGTCATTATTTTGGACTCTGTGGATGGCCTAATCCAGCACCTCGTAAAAGTGGTCTTTCATTTGATATTCTGATGAATGGGTGGGTGCATAGGCACTGATGAGAGTGGCATACTGCTTATTGACGAGGGGGAGGGAGATTGACATAAACCTTTTATGCAAGGTGGTGTTTCTGTAGGATTCGTCAGGAGACAGTTCTTTATGGCGATGCCAACACCTTGCAGGAGTTGTCCATCTGGCGTATATCCCTTCCAGAAAAAAGTGTAGCCTTCTGTGTCCTCCCTGAGTGAGCCTTCGGCCAGGAATGTGGTCTCTCTTAGAGCAGCCATGTTGATGTTATATTGCTTCAGCTCTGCAAAAAGTGCAGTTCTCCAACCGGGTACACCCGTGCCACAGTTGGAGTCCAAGACAGTCCTGATGTTGCATGTTGTGAGTCGTAGATATATACTGCGTTGCTTTCGACTGCCGCTGTGGTAAGGTTCAGTAGCCTATGCAGGAAGATTACAGTGGGCAATATTTAAAGTGACCTTTTTAGACCTTTCCCCATCTAGTATGAGCAGCGTGAAATCTTATCAGGGCAGTTCAGACACAGGGATCTGCCGGGAGGAGCTGCCACTCAGAACCCAGCAGCCAAGTTGACCTGGGGCTGCAAGGGCACCATGCTTGGGAGGCCTGGCAGGAAGTGTTGGTGATGGAGAGGCTGTGGGCGGGCAAGGGAAGGCTGCTGCTCGGTTCACCACCAGGGCAAGCTAGCAGCAAGCAGGTGGGAAGTAGACGTGCACCTCCCCTCTAACTATGCACTGCTGCACTCGACGCAACAACACACACACACACTCACACACACACACACACACACACACACACACACACACACACACACACACACACACACACGCACACACACACACACACACACACACACACACACAGGTTCCTGGGATCCAGTTTTTTGGGAATTCCCGCTCTGGGCACCATCTCGTCCTCTTCTTCCCATGAGAACGACCCCCAGTGACCCCCCCCCCCCCCCCCCGCCCCCCCGCCCCCCGCCTCACACTGAGGTCTCAGTGTCCTGAAAATAAAACTTTATTTATCTTATCATCTATCTTTATCGTCTAAATAAGTTTGCTGATGTACTGGGAAGACGATCAGGCTGAGAAAAATAACCAAGATATTTATCTATCTATCTATCTATCTGTCTGTCTGTCTGTCTGTCTGTCTGTCTGTCTGTCTTTCTGTCTGTCTGTCTATCTATCCTTCAAGTTTGATCTAAACAAGTGGCAGTATGCTTGCAGAGGTGCATGCTGGGATATGTGGGGCCCAAGCTGCACTTTGAGGTCTTGAGGTGTTTGAGGTCACAGAAAGTACAGAGATCGATGCAGGGGATTGTGGGTAGGTTTGCATTCACACACATCCACACAGGGACACACACACACACACACACACACACACACACACACACACACACACACTGTCTCACTCTCATTCCACTCTTTTCTTCTTTTCACTCTTCATTCTCTCCTCCTTCCTCCTTCCTCCTTCCTCCTTCCTCCTTCCTTACCTCCTCTGCTCTATTTACTCCATTGTTCACGTCCATCCAGGCTGTTCTGTTCCCTTTTCTCCTCCTTCCCTCCTTACCTTCTCTCCTCCTCCACTTCTCCTCTCGAGCCCTTCCCCTCCCCCCCCTTTCCTTCCCTCTCCCCTCCCCTCCTCCATCCCCTCCTCCTCTACCCCCTCCTCCTCCATCCCCTCCTCCTCCATCTCCTCCTCCCTCATGATAAGAAGGGGCAGATTGTGTTTCTCTGTGGTCACTTCTCAAACGAAAGCCATCAGAGCAGACAGAGAGAAAAAGGAAAGTCTCTCTCCCTCTGTCTCTCTCTCTGTCTCTCTCTCTGTCTGTCTCTCTGTCTGTCTCTCTGTCGCACTCTAAACTCTAACTGGACTCTCCCAGGAAGGAGCGCTGACCGGAGCAGATCCAGAAGAACCATCACCACAGACAGTAAAACCATCTGCAGGAACCTGTTTCCGTTCAGCGGAAACAAGGACACGAGCAGGAAGTGAAAGAGGAGGAGGAGGAGGGCGAAGCGCACGGCGTGGAGGACGCTCCGTGAACCTTCCCATCTCCGCTGGTGGAGCCACGCCCGCGCCCCTCAGGTGTCGTGGGGTCCTGCTGCATCCTCTTCCGGGGATCAACGGCCCAAACAGATCCGCTCAGTACGACAAACTCGCCCGAGGACTCCACGCCGCCATGCCGCTGGCTCGCTGGGCGGCCGTGTGACCTTCTCGCTTCACTTTTGGAAACACTTTGGCGTCCGGAGCTCAAACGGCGAGCGCCATGATGACGGCGCGGCCGTGCCGGGCGCTGCTGGCACTCCTCCTGCTGGGCGCCCTGGCGGACGCCGCGGGGGGCGTCGCCGGCGGGGCGCGGGGAGGGGGCAGGAAGAGCCAGAGAAGAGGAGGAAGGGGAGACGGCGAAGGGGGAGGGGTGGAGAAGAGGAGGAGGCTCCACCACATCCGGCGAGGCCGATGCAGCTACACCCTGGTGGTCCCCGAGCCGGACGGCTGCTCCGGTACGGGACCGGCGGCGCGGGCGGGGCCCCGGGGCGAGCCACACGCCGGGCCCAGCACCACGCAGAGGGACTCCCCGCCCCCGGGACACGATTGGTCGGCTCAGAAACTGCGCCACCTGGAGACTGCGATGGAGAATAACACGCAGTGGCTCCATAAGGTAGGACGAGAAACAACAACCAAACACGACTGTGAGGGTTTGATTCTTCTGCCGTGTGTGCCCAGTGCGGCATGTAGCACAGTCTGTAGAATACTGATGTGTACGTAGTACTCAATGGCATCTCTTCTTTTGCGGAGCACTCTGGTACTTTTCGTGAACTGAGGTACAAGCTCCATCCCTGGATTTAGTGATGCATTGTGGGTACATTTCAGTGTCGGGCGCACTGCTGAGAATTTTGCTGAAACCCATTGGGGCAGAAGTAGAAGACGTCTGAATCCCATCCTTGTGAACCTGGTAGGAGACAGCAATGGAATCCAGACACAGCAGCAGTTTAGGATCCGGTGCCTCAGGCGTTGAATTCTACTCATATCAATCCAACCGGATTCATTCAATCTCACAATTAGTTTTGGATTTTGTGTACCAGGAGCACATCTGGAACCCCACAAAACAGTCACACAAGCACTCTGGAAACGTGAAGAATAACCGTAAGAATTCTTCAGTGTGCTGACCACAGCATCTCACCCTGTTTCCCTTCCCTGGGTTGTTTGTGTGTCGTTGGGCCGACGTTTGAAACGGAGCCGTGGTTCTCAGCACTGATGAGGGTCGTGTGTTGCTGTGGTCAACACATGGTCCTGTGTTTGATGGTCCTGCGTATGTATATGAGGGGATGCAGGGGAGTGAACTGTAAGCTGCTGCAGAGGGAGGGCGTCGCACTCTCAGCGGCACGAACGCACTACTTCAGACTCTGACCTTTGACCTCCAGGGTTCACATCAGCCGCCTAAACTCTGAATGCTTCAGCCATAAACAGCTGTGTTCAGGCTGCCTGCAGCTGCAGTGCAGGAAAAGAGTCAACATGAGTCCTGTTTAGCTTTCTGCCAAATGACTGAATTCTAATGAACCACTTCATCCATCTGTCTGTCTGCAGAGGGAGAGAGAGAGGGGGAGAGGGGGAGAGGGAGAGAGGGAGGGAGAGAGAGACGGAGAGAGAGAGGGAGGGAGGGAGAGAGAGAGAGAGAGAGGGAGAAGGAGAGAGAGGGAGGGAGGGAGGGAGAGAGAGAGAGAGAGAGAGAGGGAGGGAGAAGGAGAGAGAGAGGGAGACAGAGAGAGGGAGGGAGGGAGGGAGAGAGAGAGAGAGAGGGAGAAGGAGAGAGAGAGGGAGGGAGGGAGAGAGAGAGAGAGAGGGAGAAGGAGAGAGAGAGGGAGGGAGAAGGAGAGAGAGAGGGAGACAGAGAGAGGGAGGGAGGGAGGGAGAGAGAGAGAGAGAGGGAGAAGGAGAGAGAGAGGGAGGGAGGGAGAGAGAGAGAGAGAGGAAGGGAGAAGGAGAGAGAGAGAGAGGGAGGGAGGGAGGGAGAGAGAGAGAGAGAGAGAGAGAGAGAGGGAGGGAGAAGGAGAGAGAGAGGGAGGGAGGGAGACAGAGAGAGGGAGGGAGGGAGGGAGAGAGAGAGAGGGAGGGAGGGAGAAAGGGAGGGAGGGAGGGAGGGAGAGAGAGAGAGGGAGGGAGGGAGAGGGAGATGTACAGTACTTGCACCCTGTGTTGGGGGAAGTCAGCTGCAGAAACCTTGAGTAAAATGATCAATGAGTAGGATGAGTAGCAACACTGTGCTGCCTGCTCAGCTCCTCTGTCCTCGTTACATCCTGCTTGTTAGCTTTGCTGCTGAGCCCATGTGGCCCCTCAGTAGCATGACACCGAGGAGGAACCAGGTTTTAATTGTCCAGCCGGACTCAGACGCTGGGTTCCACCCTCTGCCGAGTGCAAATCTCCATTGTTCCAGCTGCTCCATCAAACAGCCCTCAGCGGATGGTTGACATCCCTAACTGCTTTCGTTACAGTCATCTGCAGCCATCATCAGCCCCTCCGCCTCACATGGTGTAAACAGCACCGCCGCTGGAGCGCTGGCTCAACTGCATCTGCCCTAAACTGTGTCGTCAAAGTACGAAACAAAATGAAAGGTGACGGGAAAATCAGAAAACGACTTTTACATGGTGGACGTCGTCACCTCGACGTCGGGATATTCTGTTGCAAAGCAGATCAGATCTGTTGCCAAAATGTCTTCTCTGCAATCAAATATCTTCTTTAGAAAATGTCCCTGTACCTGCTGGGTCACGTTTGCCAACAGTTTTCATGGGCTTTCATCCTCCACCTGTGGAAGCGCCGTCCAGGTGAGGTCCTGTGCCTCTGTAGAGTCTTGCGATCGGGGCCGGTGTGGCTGCCTCTCAAGGTCAGGTGACATCAGTCAGGATACGCCGGGTGGTGCACCTGCACAAGTGTGTCCTGCTGTCCACGCTGAGCCTCCTCAGGGACGCTGGAGTCTGGGTCAGGTCCTCGCTGATGTTCACAAGGCGGAGCTTGAATCCGCTGAACCTCTCCGCCACAGCAGCATCGATGTGGATGGAGGCGTGTCATCCTCCCTGCGGCTTCCTCTCGTCCACTGTCAGCGCCTGGGCCTTGCCAACGTTGAGGTTCTTTTCCGGACACCGTCCTCGCTGCAGACCGCCTCAGAGGTCAGGCCTGCGATGCTGCTTCCATCACCAACGTTGACTATAGTGTTGGAGCTTCATGTGGCCATGTCGTCGTGCGTGAACAGGGACTAGAGAGAGGTCACTCAACAGCATTTTTCCACATGTGCTCTGGTCCAGGTGGGAGAGTCATGTAGTGGCATGTAGTGCGGATGGTGAGGTGGATGCCGATGGTGTTCTCTGTCCAGGCGTTTGTCCCCTCTTGGCAATCCGGGTTAGGGTTGGGGAGTTTGGCCGTGACGAGCTCCTGAGGAACAGGAATGGTCATGCTCTTTTTCACATGTGGACTGTAGCTGGGAGAGAATAATTGCACTCATCCGCCCTAGATGGAGTGGACATGAGCTGTCCTCCAGTAGTGAGCTCCAGCAGCAGTTGTATAAGGGAGACGTAGACGGTGATACAAACCGACTGCAGCTACACTTGTCTGTGGTACAACTCCGAACGGAGGCGCCAGGACAAGCAGGCGAGCTCCAGGTGGATGGAGCTGGGTAACGGCCGGAGGTGCTGTCTGCGCAGCTGAGAAGGAGCAGAACCTCTGTCACCTGCAGGCGGCTTCAGCTGAACCCTCTGGTGGCAAAACACTACGCACTACGACCAGTTCTAATAACAAAGGTAGACAGGTTTGTTTATAAGGAGGTGTCTGCGTGTTCCCCTGAAGCAGAGTGAAGGCAGCTTGAACAGCCACTGATCAGCTGCTCTGCTCCTACCCTTTCCCAGAGACTCACATCGTTGGCATGATAACAAGCACACGCCTCCTAGCTCCCAATCCAACTCCAGGAGCTGTGTGTGTGTGTGTGTGTGTGTGTGTGTGTGTGTGTGTGTGTGTGTGTGTGTGTGTGTGTGTGTGTGTTTCTGTCTGTCTGTCTGTCTGTCTGTCTGTCTATCTGTCTGTCTGTCTGTCTGTTTGAAGGTATTTAATGTTTGTTTGTGTCACAGACTGTGTGTGCATTTTTGTGTTTTTGGTCTCTGTGTGAAATGTGCTCTGTGTGTGTGTGTGTGTGTGGGGGTCAGTGCTTGCAAAACAAAACCTTCAAATCTTTGGACTTTGTGGTGTGGAATCCAAAAGCAGCTCCGGTGTTTGGGGGCTCCCTCATCACACAAAAGGTTAAAGAAGAAGAATCATGTTGTTCATGTCACAGGTGCAAATGCACTCAACACACACACACACACACACACACACACACACACACACATGCAGGGAGCGGTGGCTGGTGTGTCTCCCACCCCGGCCGTCCTCCCTCCAGGGGGCTGCCAGGAGCGGTTCATAAAGGTCAGAGTCATTACGCTGTCGTCGTCCTCGGTATCAAACCCAAAATCCAGCCAAGAGCACTCAACCAATCAGTGGCCCCGGCCGCCAAGGAAAACAGCCACACTTTAGTCCTCGTTTCGGAGCCGACACCGGGGGCCAAAGTCAGTACGTGACGTGAGGATGGAGTGGCGATCCTGAGGAGTGATTTTAAAACACGTTAAAACCCAGTGCAACGCACTGAGACGGCGCGGTCAACCCGCTAGGAGAGGGACACGGTCAACCCGTGAGGAGACGGGCGTGGAGGAGGCTCCATCGCTGACGTGCCTCGGCACTACGTGACTGGGTGGAAGCTGTGATT
>NC_137192.1:35613870-35623870 GCF_960531495.2 Zeus faber | reverse complement strand
AGAAGAGCGAGAATAATAAACGGGGCAATAACAATAGCTCTAAAATACAAACACTAACACACACACATAAAAAAATAACAATAAAGAAAAATGCCATTTTAAAAAGATGATAATACTAATTGTGGCAATAGTTAAAAGTGGAGAAGTAACAAATCATCTTGAACAGAACACTTCTCTGATGCCAAGTCAACAAGAAAGTGTCCAGATTTCCAGTGGCTTTATAATAATCAAACTCCAGCAGCCCTGCCATCATCTGGAGAGGATCCACCGACCCCTGACCCCGGATCCTGCTCTTCCCACTTTTCCAGATGGAGAGTTTGGCCACTCCTGAAAGAAAGTTGATCTGGACGAGCACCGGTTTCTTCCCGGCTGTGTACCTGGTTCCAAAAACCAAAAGCTCAAATGAAACCATTGGCTCTAAATCATTGAACCACTTCTCGAGTTGTGAAAGCTAAGACAGTTAGAGAAGGGAAAACGTACTCACACTCATCATCCCACTGGTCAGATTGAGTACTGGTCCCAGCAAACATTCTCAGGGGCTGCGGCAGGGACTCACCGATCTTGTCTACAGATCTCTCCAGGAACCCTTGTGGACCGTATGCCAGTCAACTCTCCCAACCTGTCCGTTGTTGTCCTGAGCAAATGACCCGGCTTGACGATGCCTGCCTCACGCAGCTTGGACCTAAGGCTGGACCTCTGCCTTCATGAAGGCATTAAAGAACAGGGGCTCTTCAAACAGCCACATCCCCGGTGTTGGATCTGGATCTCGTTGGGTCCTGAAAATCTGCCAGGTACTTAGCATTGACCTGTAAAAGTCTGGCAGCCCAGTCATGTCAAACTCCTCGTACTGAAGGAGGAACAAGTGTTAATAACCCAAGCTGCCTGCACGCCTGAGCAGCACCCGGGCAGTATCCAGCCAGCTGAGTCCATTGCTGTATAGCAGTCTCTGTGCAGCCTGGATCCTGAAAGTCTTTATTCGGAAGGAAATTCAATAAGCCCCTGTCCTCCCTCGTGCACTGGCAGATACAAAGCAGGTGCCTATAACCAATGCTGTCTTGACCAAAATAAGTCAACAATCGTTCTCTGCAGCTGTTGTATTAGACCCGTTGGCGGAGGTAAAACTACCGGCCTGTGCCAAAGGGCCGAGGCAACCCAGTTATTGGCAACCAGAACTCTACCCCTATACGACAGCTGGAGTAGCAGCCATTTCCATTTAGACAATCAGGCACAAACCTTCTCCACTATCCCCTCCCTATTCTTTTTTTGAAAATCCTAATTTCCTAGGAACACTCCGAAGACACTCATACCCCCGCTGCCCCATTTAATATTTCCCAGCAGGCTGGAGGCTCCCTCTTTCCCCCTTTGTCCTACCCACACAGCCTCACTCATCTCCCGGTTAATTCTGGCAGGAGAGGCCTCCTGATATAACTGTAAGCTACCAACAAGAGTCTGAATGTCGTGTTGATCCTTGATATAAAAAACATTGATATCATCAGCGTTCGCTGAAACTATTAGTGGTTGATTTTGTGTATCACCGAGTAATTTGAGTCCAGTTAATTTATTTCTAATTTGACACAGCAACTGTTGGATTGCCAGGGAATACAATTGTACTGAAATCTGGCACCACTGCCTTTTTCCCCTTTTCACAGGAATGGGACAATTTAGCCCACCGCCCACCTTAACTATACATTATGTACTGTGGTTTAACAAACATAATAAGAGTGATATAAACCCTTCCCAAACCCAATCACCCTCACTGTAGAAAACAAAAAGGCATGATCAACGCCATCAAAAGCTTTTTCCCGGTCTAATGAAAAAATACCCATATTGATTCCATGAACTCTACATACGTCAAAAATGTCTCTCATTTTAAACAAATTGTCCATGATAGATTTGTCAGGTATACAGGCTGAATGTTTTTTTTGGACCAGCAGCTCTAAGGTGTCTTTCAGTCTGTTTGCCAGTACCTTTGAAATGATCTTGTAGTCCGCACACAGAAGAGCTACAGGTCTCCAGTTCTTAAGTAATGCCAGATAGGGGCAGCCAGAATGGCTGCCAGCTGGATGCAAGCTGGATTCATCCATTCATTCCATTCAGATAAACAGGGACATGTCAGATAATGCCAGATTTTATTGGCAACAATGCCAAAACATGAAGTGTGCCCCTGCTGATGATTTACAAAGAGAGTTGTTCTACTGCAGCTGTTAGCTCCTCAAATGTGATGGCAGAGTCCTGCGCCGACCGTTCCTCTCCCCTCAGCTGGGGCAGACCCTGCAGGGGAAACTCAGCGCTACCCTGGTCGCACTCCTCCGCCCTGTAAAGGGCAGTGTAAAAGCCTACTGTGCATCTCCTCACTTCCGTGGGGGCAGTGGTCACTCGTCCATCAGGCAGGCGTAGGCAGGCCATGGGCTTTCTGTGAGGGACTGTCTTTTCCAGATGAAAGAAAAAGGTACTCAGGCATCCATGTCCTTAACCGTTTTAAATTGTGATCTAACCAAGGCCCCCTTCACAGTCTCCTTTAAAAATAAACAAAGTTCCTGTTTTTTCTCATGTAAATCATTGATATTCTGGGGGCTATTATTTGTCAATAAATGTAGTTCTATATTTTGTATTTCTTTCTCTTATTCATGAATAGTACAAGTAACAGCCACTCAGAATGGCTGCCCCTAGCCGCCTGCCAGCCGGCTGCCAGCTGGATGCAAGCCGGATTTATCCATTCATTCCATTCAGATAAACAGGGACATGTCACTAGCCTGTCAAGGACCAGCCGGCCATTCTAGGTGGCTGCATCTGTATCTGATCCTGGATGAAGAAACACTGTAAATTGTTGGCAGAAAACTCTAGTTTGGGCTTCTCCTACAGTGACCTAAAGAGTCAAAAGAGGATTGTCCTGTTTTCAATGTGTTCCAAAATTCTCTGAAATTTTGACAAAAGAAAGTGTTGTGCAACCCCCCCACTGGAATCCCTCCTCCTTGTGATCTGATAAGGTTCAGGCTCTTTTCTCACCTCCTGCTCCTCAACCGGGTAGCCGCCGCCCACTGCCCAACCAGGACAGCAGGGCTGGGCCGGAAGGCGATGCAGGATCACTGATCTCTGGCGCTGACATTCTGACAATGTTTGGATGATTTTTCTTGCCTTTCATTGTTGGGAGCGCCCACAGGAGTCGCCACGGCAGCCTGGCCCGCTCCCCATGCTTTGCCCCGGGCCCCGGTCCTTTGTGCGGACAAGCGATCTCAATATGGCAAATGTCTCCAGACTCAAAGCTTTAAATTTAATGTGACCAGAGCTTACATACACCATGTAGAAACCCTCACCCTGAACGTTACTTCTAGAGGCTGATCTGGTGACGTCAGGAACATAAACACCTGTCTCCTTAGAGACTGAACATGTTTTAATTTAATAGTTAATTCGGAAAGAGCTGGCCATTTTGCTAAACAGCCTGAGCTCCCTTTCCAGTGCCTCGTGGGGTATGAACGGAGCGAACACCGGAAGCCTTGACTCCGGTGGACGGCACGGCCAGCGGGGACGCTCGCAGATACACATCATTAAGAGTTATGCCGTGCTCGATGGCCTGAGCCACAAAGTGTTCCTCTTTCGGAAAAACAACACCTGCTTTGTTCATGCCGGAGTCCAAGGCCGACCTGCTCCGCCTACACGGTCGGATCCGGCACAACCCTTACTCCGTGTCCGAGCGACAGGGCTGGCGTCTCCCTGGACGCCATGGCCCCAACAAAACCACCACAACACACACAACATCTCCTCAGAGCAAGAGAAGGCACCAAGAAGGAGAGCTGGGAGCAGCAGATGCAGAGATATTTCGGGAGCCGCGGGCAGTTGGCTCAGCGTGCTGGTTCGAGCCGAAATCAGCCAAAACATCTGGTACACGCACACACACACACGCACATACACACACACACACATACACACACACACACACACACACACACACATACACACACACACACACACACACACACACACACACACACACACACATACACACACACACACACACCATCGGACCTGGTAGAGGCCTTGGCTCTGGTCCTATCATTTGGATCATGTGATGACCTCATTTGATGTTTTCTGATCATTCTGCTTCCAGATGTTCATCCATCTCCCCACATGTGCGTCACAAGTCGTCTTCTGGATGAACAGGGTAATGATGTGTCTCCAATCGGAGCAGGGATCAGCGCAGACACCTGGACAGCTTTACTTTGGCTCCGGCAGTCGGGGCATTAGCAGAGCAGTGTGCCTCTTACAGCAGAAGTGATCTGAGATGTGTGTTGGTTAGGAATGGCCCTGTGTATGTGCACTCACATTGTGAACTTTGTTTGATTGCTTCACTGAATTACGACTGTTTGGTGGTAACAGTTCAATCAGAAGAGACTGGGGGGGACGAAAGCAACATCTGACATACAATGGTCAAAGTTTGGCTTCATCGGAGTAGAGGAATAGAGCAGAACACTGGAACACAGTTCTTTTGAACTTTAGGATTCTGGTCCCATCTCCATCTGATACTGGTGGGGATCGGACCTGATTCCGGTGGAGATGGGACCAGATACTGGTGGATTGACATTGTGGTGATATCTGGTACCAGCATCGTCTCCCTCCCCGGCACGTTGTGGGTGCCCGTCCCGCTGCTGTTCTCAGTGACTGGTTCTCCCTCGGGGACCCACATGTTTGTTGGTCCAGTGGTATATTTACCAACTGTTCTGCTTCACACTGCCTCAGATATGTCAAGGAGGAAGGGACGGAGAAATGGGAGACGGAGGGATGGATGGACTATTTATGTATCAGAGGTTAAAGGTCATGGGGCGGCTCATTGCGTTTGGCATCGACGGACGGATCCCAAAGATCCAGAGAATTTGGACCTGAAATACTGAACTAGGACTAGGATTTATATTATTCATCCATCTGTCTATCTGTCTGTCTGTCTGTCTGTCTGTCTGTCTCTCTGTCTATCCATCTAGATGACAAACTGGGGACAGGAAGTTGAAATTAGATCTTATGACAAGGATTTGCATTTTCTTTCCTTGTTTATTTCTTGGTTTATACCTTTGTTTCTTTTTTCTTCCTTCTTTTTTCCTAACCTCCACTCTTGGTTCTCCCTCCAGTTGGAGACCTTCATCCAGAGGAGCATCAAGTCAGAGACGACTGGCCCACGGAGACACGACATGCACAACCAGACGGTGGCCATGTTGGAGATCGGAACCAGCCTCCTGTCTCACACCGCGGAGCAGACACGAAAGCTCAACGTTGTGGAGGCCAAGGTAAGGTACGGCACACTGCGGCTCCAAGTGGACCCCAGCCCTGCTCAGCAGCCCCCCCTGAAGCAGGATGTCTGCCTTCATTACCATGAAGCTCGCTGCTGGAATGAAGTGCAAAGAAGGCTTTAACCCTTGAATGACTGGACATTTCTAAGTCAGTGGTGCTAAGTCGCCACGTGTAAGTGCTTTATTATTATACCTTTTGATTTTCTGTACTTACCTAAGGATATTCAGTTTTGGGGGCATTTGACTTTGACTAAACTAAATATCAAAGAAAGCATCTATACTTTTTACTCTACATTTCTAACGGCATCAATGTAATGGTGTAATGGTTGTTTTTTCATCTTGTATTAATTGATATCAAAACCAAGCAGGAGGAACCAGGGCGCTGGACCAATCAGGTTGCTTGGTCCTGTATCATTGTCTCCCCTTAGAACGTTATTTTACTTTTAATGTGTTAAGTGCTTTCAAGAGAAAGGACATACATGCAAAGTTTAACTTAATAGGAAAAGTCAACGTGGTACTTTCACTTTTACTCGCATTTTGTATCAGGGTGTTTGTGTCCAAAAGGCATGAGTACTTCCTACACCGCTGGTCCGTGTTGTGTGACCTATGATTCCGTAGCATGCGACTGTTGGAGCGAGAGCGTGAATGAGTGAATGAATGAGCTTCACGTCTTCTGTCAAATCAGGTGCTGAACCAGACGTCCAGGATCGAAATTCAGCTTCTGGAGAATTCCTTGTCCACCAACATGCTGGAGAAAGAGCTCCTCGTGCAGACCACCGAGATCAGCCGACTGCAGGACAAGAACAGGTGAACCCAACAAACGGCCTGACACTGGTTGTACTGTGGTCTAGTTCACATTGTGGGAGGACACTAAGTTCCGAGGTGCTGTTAGACGTCCCTGAAACCACATCTGACCTCCATCATCCGCCTCATCCATCTCAGGACCATTTCGCCATCTGCAGCAAACGAGAGCAAATGGTTGGGTGTCCAGGGTTCTGGTGCGCCCGCGGTGCTTCGGGCTCGGAGTGTTTTTGCGGTCGCGGAGGCTTTCCGGCGTGATGACACTGCTCTGAACTCCACGCAATCAACACAAATAACCAGGGAATAAGCCCGAGCGCACGCGGACGGACAAGTCACACGCAGCCTGGGTCAAGCTCCTGATCTCATCCTCCTCTTTCCTTCTCCTTTATTGCTATAGATGTTACAGGATCCAATCGTTGTCATAACTGTTATTTGTTAAATTTATTGCGTTGTTTTGTCCGTCCCTGTTGGTGGCGGTTTCTGTAAAGTGTAAAGTGTGAAGTGTTCATTTCGCAGAGCAGCTGAAGGATTAAAGTGGTTTATAATGAACATACAGTATAATAAAGTAAGACATCACATGCTCTGAATTGGAACTCCACTCACCCATGAACTCTGTCTTGGAAGCAACGACCCCGATGACCCCTCCTGTTGTAACCCCGCCTGCTTAAGAAAGGACGGATGAAATGAAGCCCAAAACGTTCTTATCTACGATTTCACAATGTCAGAACGAGATGATTGGAAGGGCAAGCGCTCATTACAGATGGAAATATGTGCACAGCTGTTGCTCTGAGACCCCATAATATTTGGAATCACAATATTGTTGCTGGTCCTCGGAGAGAGGGTGAGTTGGAAGGTGCACGGTTCGGTGAAACGTGTGGAGTGATTACCCAGCCTGCCCTGTTTACGCTAACAGATATAATGCAAACATAGAGAGAGAGAGAGTGCAGCCATGAAAAGAGCGATCTGCGTGGGGGCGTAAGAGACGGAGCTGTCAAACATAACAACACCCTTCACTTTAAAACTTAACGTTTCTGCCTTGAAATGACCACTTTTGCCCAATGACGATGCCCCAATGATGAAAAGGTTGTCAGGAGGTTACTTGACATCATCAGTTGAAATAAGAATGTTTTCCTGCAAAACCAGTCAGTGAGCAACCAGGTTACTGCGTCAGGTTTATAAGAAGGTGTTTTTTATAAACCTTTTTTCAAAACGAACCTCTGTAAAATTATGTTTTACAAGTTTTTGTTTGCCTGAAGTAAAGATACTGAGCTTGTTAAACACATATTACATAGTGCATGTAACTCAATGATTTCTAAAAAAATATTTAGAAAATATGAAAGTTCTGACCATTTTTGCAAAAGTTTTACATATAATACTTATACACACACACACACACACACACAAGGTCTAAACCCCAGCATCAGCTGATCCTCATTACTCTCCATTAGCAGCCACACTCAGAGCAGATTTGGGTTGCCATGTCCATGCAGGAGACACCGCTGCCGTGGAAACACCACATCCATCCCCACAGCGACAGCCCCAAGCGTGACGCCCGACGGCTCCTTTCAGCCTCTCGTCACGACACACTCTGAGAAACCAGCCAACGCTCAACCAACATGCAGCTTTAACCCCAAAGTCAAACTATGAGTCTGAAAGGAAAGAAGATGAAAATGGTTGAAGGAACCTGAAATGCACATGCACACACGCACACACACACACACACACAGCAGAAATTCATGTTTAAAGGAGGGTTTTGGGATGGCTGAGTGGCTTGCTGGTGATGTTTGTTCTCATGCTGCTGCTTCAGTGGCTGCACAAGGAATCTTCTGCTTTTCAACACGGTGGGTTGTGGTCGTACAGGCGTGGCAAGGAAAGAAAGACACTGTTTACCTGACTTTTAGTAACTTTCTGGTCATTTTCAAGCTCTGTACTTTTTCCAACTCCTCCGCCACGATTTTTGGCGTCCCACCATGACTTTAAGGTGGAGGAGCTAATGGCTGCACCTGCACTTCCTGTATCTGTTTTTGGGGGTTTGTGAAACTGGTTGTGGGCGTTGGGGTTGGAGCGCTTCCCTCCCCCTGCTCTGACACCAACAGGAAGAGGAGGGAAGGGCCCAGCTCGGGGTCACCACCAGGGGCCCAGGGGAGGAGGAAAGGAGAAGGTGTTGAACAGGAGGTGGAGTTCAAAGGTCAGAGTTGAGATCAACCCAAACTTATCAACACCGCACTGCGCCCATGTGCTCCTACTAAGTATGGATGGATACGGACAGAACCTGTCTGTCTGTCTGTCTGTCTGTCTGTCTGTCTGTCTGTGTGCCTCCAGTGTTTAACCCCCCCCTCCCTCTCTCCCTCCCGATCGACCAGCCGTTTGGAGACCAAAGTTCAGATGTTGGAGTCTCATCAGCGAGGAGAGCTGGAGAACATGAGAGAAGAGAAGACTCGACTGCAGGTATCATCTGTCTGCAAGGAGGTGGAGGCAGAGATTCGTGTGCATGGAGGTGGAGGTGGAGGTGGAGCTTCCTGTGCATGGAGGTGGAGATGGAGCTTCGTGTGCATGGAGGTGGAGGTGGAGCTTCGTGTGCATGGAGGTGGAGGTGAAGCTTTGTGTGCATGGAGGTGGAGGTGGAGCTGACAGGGTGATGACGTCTGGCTGCACATGATCCTGCTCATTAAACGACGACGTAGCAAATAAAATAATTCATCGACACATTGATTTCAATCATTTTCCACTGGTTGCTCCACCTGACGGCCTCACCCAGGCCACATGGATGTTTTTGAAAAGGAAGCGTTTCTCTGCGTTGTGGCGTCCGTTCACACAGGAACTGGAAACAGGTTTTTGGAAATGGCCTTCCAGGGTGGAGATGTTTAAAAACTTTTTTCTGTGTGTTGGTGTAGAGGTAAGGTGGAGCTTCTTGAAAACGCTGACATCATCACCTCAGTACGGTGTTGAATATGATGGAGCACGCTCCTCGTGTCTGACATGACCTGTTAAGGGATATTAAATACATATTGACCACTGGTTGCCACTATCGACCAATCAGAATGGAGTATTCCCCAGAGATGTGCGACAGGTCGTGACGCGGTGCCCTGTCTTCCTGTCAGACCGTGGTGCAGGTCCAGCTGGACGCCATCGAGTCGCTGCAGAGGCAGCTGAGGGTTGCCAGTAGCAACAGCACAGCGCTGCAGAGACAGCAAGCCCAGCTGATGGAGTCAGTCCACACACTCATTAGCATGGTGGCTAACACAGGAGGTAACACACACACACACACACACACACACACACACACACACACACACACACACACACACACACAGAGGCATGAGATATTAGGTACATGGATTTAATATGTAAATGGTTAAAGTGTGTGTGTGTGTGTGTGTGTGTGTGTGTGTGTGTGTGTGTGTGTGTGTGTGTGTGTGTGTGTGTGTGTGTGTGTGTGTGTGTGTGTGTGCAGGATCCCCTCCACAGAGTGACAGATGGAGGGATTGTGCAGAGGTATATAAAGCAGGTCACTTTGCCAGTGGACTGTACAACATCTACATAGGGAACATGACGGAGCCGGTGCAGGTAGAAGCAGCACACACTGCAACCAAGATGAGACGAGATGAAATACCATGACATGGCATGACCTGACGTAGCGTGACGTGATTTGGCATGGTGTAACGTGGCGTGGTGTTACGTGGCGTGGCGTGACGTGACATGACATGATGTGGTGCGACATGACGTGGCGTGAAGTAGCGTGATGTGATATGGCATTACATGAAGTGGCGTGGCGTGACATGGGGCGGCGTGGTGTGATGTGACGGTATATACTGCACATATGTGTTAATAGGTATATACTGTACATATGTGTTAATAGGTATATACGTGTTAATAGGTATATACTGTACGTATGTGTTAATAGGTATATACGTGTTAATAGG
>NC_137192.1:35583870-35603870 GCF_960531495.2 Zeus faber | reverse complement strand
GTGTGTGTGTTAGTGTGTGTGTTAGTGTGTGTGTTAGTGTGTGTGTTAGTGTGTGTGTTAGTGTTAGTGTTAGTGTGTGTGTTAGTGTGTGTGTTAGTGTTAGTAGGGCTGCTTGCTTGGAGCTGCTGGTCCTGGTTCATTCATTTCCACACAGTGTGTTTTGCTTTCCCTCTTCATCACATTGTGGATGTTTCAATGCAGATGTCTCACTGATGTCATCACGTTTTAATGCAGGTGTTTTCAGCTCAGTGATGTCATCACGTTTTAATGCAGGTGTTTTCAGCTCAGTGATGTCATCACCTTTTAATGCAGGTGTTTTCAGCTCAGTGATGTCATCACCTTTTAAACCTGCTTGGAGGTCGTACGTCAACAACTCCTTGTGCTTGGTAGTTGTCTCTTCGTCCTCCTCCACTCCAGTGTCAACAACTTGATTTCTTTTCTGTAATAAAACATGTTGATGCTCAGTTCAACTTTTATCTTTTTATGTCATAACGCTACACTTCCTTGCTCTTCCTGTATTCTCCAACACGCAAATAAACCATGAAATTATTTGTATTAATTCATCCTGGTTTATTCATACACGTTGATGATGAAATATATCGTTCTGAATAATAAAGTTCATATATTTTCCTAAACCTGGTGTGTTGTGTCTCAAGCTGTGGCGTCTGTAGCTCTATGACATCATGTGGCTCCACTTTATTACATCCTATAATTTCAACCCTTGTTGAATTTACGTGAAGTATTTGAAGTCTAATAGGTCTAATAGAGTAATAGATGATGCTGAAAATAATAATAAACAATTTGCTTCTATCTTCATTTAATTTCATTATTATTATTATTTTGTTATATTATTATATATTTGTTTGTTTCCCGTTTCACGTCAACGCTTCCTCTTTGAACTTTATTCTCCATTCGTCTAAATCTCAAAGCTTTTTCCTCTGGAGGCAGATGAGCAGCCCAAGAAAAGAAGAAGATTATTAGTGGTAGTAGTAGTAGTAGTGTTATAATGGTTACGATAATGATTATTGTTTATTATTATTGTTTATTACTATTAATGTTATTATGATTATGATTATGATTCTTATAATAATAATAATAATAATAATAATAATAATAATAATAATAATAATAATAATATTATTATTATTATTTAGTATAAATGCATTTCATACTTTAGTGTTGCGTGATGAATAAAGACTCTTTTTCTTTTTCTTTTTCTTTTTCTTTTTCTTTCTTTTTCTTTTTCTTTTTTTTTTCTTTTTCTTTTTCTTTCTTTTTCTTTTTCTTTTTCTTTCTTTTTCTTTTTTTTTTCTTTTTCTTTCTTTTTCTTTTTCTTTTTCTTTTTCTTTTTCTTTCTTTTTCTTTTTCTTTTTCTTTTCTTTTTTCTTTTTCTTTTTTTTTTCTTTTTCTTTTTCTTTCTTTTTCTTTTTCTTTTTCTTTTTCTTTCGATTCTGAGGTCACACGGTCCTGACGTCACAGTGATGGGGGTTTCGTCTGTTTGCAGGAACGGGATCTTATGGCTCCGTTGAAAACAAACGCTCCTGGTTCTTTGTTTGTTTGTTTGTTTGTTTGTTTGTTTGTTCACATGATAATAATAATAATCCACTCAGCTTTATTTTGTAAATACGTTTTTACTAAACATTTCAATAGAAAATGAATAAAACAAAACAGCATTTTACAGGAAAACTAAACAATTAGCGACACGGCTAATTAAAACAAACATAAATAAAACAAACAAACAAAGAAAACATAGACAAACCAACATCAAGAAAACAAACAAAGAAAACATAGACAAACCAACATCAAGAAAACAAACAAAGAAAACAAACATAAATAAAACAAACAAGGAAAACAAACAAATAAAACCAACATCAAGAAAACAAACAAAGAAAACAAACAAAGAAAACAAACATAAGGAACATAAATAAAACAAACAAACAAAGAAAACATAGACAAACCAACATCAAGAAAACAAACAAAGAAAACAAACATAAATAAAACAAACAAGGAAAACAAACAAATAAAACCAACATAAGGAAAACAAACGGAACGACTCAGTTCCGGTGACTCGTTCCAAAGAAGCGCATCGTCCGCCGCCGCCCCCGTCCTGCTCCTGCACACGCTCCTTCCGCTCCTCAAGCCGCTGTTCGTGTGTCCGCGAAGGTCGAGCAGCTCCGTCCGTGAGTACCGTTCCCACGCGGTTTGAACGGACTCTGTCCCGCTTTACCGGCGGGTCCGGCTTCAAGTCCGCACAGGGTGGCGACGTCGTTAATGCCGTTCAATTCTCCCCCCTGATGCGCCGATACCGTTCGGACGCCGAAGTCCTGGCTGGCCGTGCGAGGCTAGCAGGCTAACAGGCTACAGTAGCAGGCTAGCAGGCTAGCAGGCTAACAGGCTACAGTAGCAGGCTAGCAGGCTAACAGGCTACAGTAGCAGGCTAGCAGGCTAACAGGCTGACAGGCTAGCATGTCCTCTGGTGGCAGACGCGAATGTCAAACTTTGCATTTTGTGATATTATCGTGTTATTTCGTTTCAGTATAAATAGTGGTAATGATATGATACATCTAGCGACCAGCACGCTGCAGCCAACACAACAGATTTAACACCAAACTACACTTTGGTAATATGTCATAAAATATAAAAATTGTCAATATACAACAAACCTCAAAAATAAAGATTTATTGATGTAGAATAGATTAAAATCAACAAACAGCTGAAGCTGCTTCCTTGGTTTTAAATCAGTGTGTTCAGCCTGGAATTGGTGGTGCAAGGGTCTTTGGACAGAAGGTGGTGTCAGGGTCGACCTGCTGGTGGCGCTGCTTTACTACCAAACTATCTCCGTATTTACTGGCGCTGCCCCCAAGTCGTCGACTAAACGTTAGTCGATGAGAAGGGTCTTAGTCGGTCGTGGACGGGGAAGGAGCAGTGAGTAAGAGCGACATCGACACCGGCAGAACTATCGCCCTTACGTCTCATTTCATGACAAACGATGTCCAAACGTCATTTACATGGAACATGAATAAAATAATAATTGAACGGGTGTGGTTGACACGCAGCGCTTGTAAATGAAATTTATGTTTTAAAGGCTGTTTTTAGGTTTTCTAGTCGTTACATTACTCCTCAACCCTGGAACTGAAAACCGTTTTCTGAAGCCACAAAGATATTTCAATAATGAAATGAATATCATGAAGGTGTGACAATTAGTCGACTAATGCTTTGGACTGACGACTATCGGTCGACTAGGAACATCTTTGGGCGGGGGCGACCGGAATATTTTCCTGGAGAGAGAAATCCTAGAAAGCAGCTGAAAGATCGTTTGGTTTTGTTCCGTTTCCTGCTGCAGCCTTCAGGAAGGCGTGGCAGTCACTGAAGCTCAGTGTCAAATATTCATTTCAATGAGATGAATTCTCTCATCTTGACGTCTGAACGTAATTGAATATGAGGAAGTTGAAGTTGGACTTCGAATGTATCGGTCGAACCTGATGTGGACGTGGTTTGGAATCGTCATCACGTCCTTTATTTCGACACTTTGCATCGTCTTTAAAAAACCAAAATACTAAAATGTTGAAGAAAAGAAACAAATCCTAAAATCCACAAAACAAAAAGAGGAGTTGAAAAGCAAAGAGCTGGGGCTAAGTTTGAACGGACGCCTTCCGTGCAAATAAAACCATCAAAACGTTTCAGGATTTAGAGCCAAAGAAATAAAACGAAAACTTTCAACATTTTGAAATTAATAAAAGAAACAATTCAATTCAAAACGGTTCATTTGAATTTGAGGCATCACAGCTGCGTTGCCTCGTGCTGTTTAGTGTGTTCATTTGATTGACTGATTGACTGATTGAATGGCAGGTCGTCCACCATGTCTCTTCCAAAGCCCGTGATGAGGGGACTCCTGGGGAAGAGGCTGCGCTTCCACCTGCCCATCGCCTTCTCTCTGGCCCTGGTGGCCGCCGTCGCCTTCAAGGTGAGCGGCATGCTAACGGTGTTAGCTCAAGGGGGGCCACAGATGGGATCAGCTAGCGTAGCTCTGAGAAATTGGGAGAAAACTTTCCAGCTTCTCAAAAACTGAAGTTATTCAACAGATTTGTCTTCATCATGGGCTCCATGGAAGTGTCATTAGCAGGTTTGCAAAGCCAGCCAATGAATGTGAAGCCATCTAGAAACTGTTATTGTATTTCTTTGTACTTGGAATTACAGCTTGACTCATTTTTGTCATGCGATGAGCCACGCCCACCTCAAAATCAGACATTATGTGGGAGTTTCTTGGCAATGGCAGTTGGATGGGGGGGCGGCCCCTCACTAGGGTTGCTGGTGTGATCGGTGTTCGGGCGTACACCCATTACATGACTTCCCCACCATTGATTTGCTTTTTATTATTTGTTGTTATTATTGTTATTTTTTTAATAAAACCTTGAATAAAAACATTTAGTTAATTTTCGTGTGTCAGCGCCAAAGTTGTAATTTGTAAAATAGGAAGCTGTCTGTCCTAACTGAAATACTGTCTGACTAAGCGTGCTATCACGACTGAGTCAGACGCTGCAAAGTGAAAGAGTGTTTGTGGCGGAGTCTCTGCGCAATCTATCACAAGAGAGACATGAGGTCTACTCATCTAAGCGCACCCGTCTCTCCATCCATAATGAGCACCCGAGCATAACGGGGACACTTTGCGCAAGCAGGGGCCTCGGGGTTCCCAGGGGCCTCGGGGTAACATCCTTGCTCTCAGCAGTGTTTCCAGGCCGCGTGATGCCTTGAGGTGAAATTAAATCTTTTCATTCTTCTGTCCTCACCACGTGAAGACGTACGTGATGTACTCTCCCAAAAAGTACCTGAGACAGGAGCTCGTTGTCATAGTTACTACACTGTATACACAGAGCAGCTGTCTTAACTTGAACACGGCGTCATGGCAGAGCGGGGGGGGCAGTGAATGGAAACTCAGGCGCTTGGTGTGTTTCTGGTGTTAGATTTAGGTTGATTCACCGTTTTCCTCCTTGTTCTCTGATGGACAGGTGTAGATGTATTTGTTGTCCTCAGCTGCGTGCCACGCCCGTCTCCTCGTTGGTCTCACTTTACCCCAGGCGCCGTTGGGATGGGACTTTGGGTCGAACTTGAATATCCAAAAAACCCCAAACTATGGATGTATGTTCCTGTTTCTGTCCAGTACACGGTGACGGAGCCCAGGAAACAGGCGTACGCCGACTTCTACAAACAGTACGACGCCGTCAAGGAGTTCAACGCCATGAAGGAGGCGGGGATCTTCGAGAGCGTGCGACCCTCCGGAGAGTGAAGCCCCGCCCCTACCTGGTAAGCATCTGTAGCTCCTCCCTTTGTTGCCATGGAAACGGGCACTTGTTGGTCCCTGTGTTTCCCACGGCTTTTTATTCATTTAGAGGGAACCTGGGGTTTAGCATGCTAGCTGTGTTAGCTCAGTGCATGATTGAAATGACCTATTCCCAGAAACCTTGAACCAAAACGCAGTTTTCAAAAAAAAAGGTTCTTTGGTTCAGCTCCAAATGTTGTAATTATGGAGTCGTTATGGTGTCGTCATGGTGTCATTATGTTGCCTTCATGGTATCGTCATGGTGTCGTAATAGTGTCATGTTGTCATCATGGAGTCATCATGATGTTGTCATGATGTCATGGTGTCATCATGAACGGTGAGTTCAACATGATGATACCATGATGACGCCATGACACCATGATGACATGAAACTGTCGTCATGTTGTCATCATGGTGTCACACTGTCGTCACGCTGTCGTCATGGTGTCATCATGGTGTCATGGTGTCATCATGGTGTCATCATGGTGGCACGTTATCATCATGGTGGCACGTTGTCATCATGGTGTCATGTTGTCATCATGGTGTCACGTTGTCATCATGTTGTCATCATGGTGTCTTCATGGTGTCATCATTTTGTCGTAATGGTATCATCATGTTGTCATCATGGTATCATGTTGTCATGGTATCATAATGGTGGCACGTTGTCATCATGGTGGCACGTTGTCATCATGGTGTCATGTTGTCATCATGGTGTCACGTTGTCATCATGGTGTCATCATGTTGTCATCATGGTGTCTTCATGGTGTCATCATTTTGTCGTAATGGTATCATCATGTTGTCATCATGGTATCATGTTGTCATGGTATCATGGTGTCATGTCATCCTGGTGTCATCGTGGTGTCATCATGGTGTCGTGTCATCATGGTGTCATGTCATCGTGGTGTCATCATAAAGGGGATGGTGGCTCAGGAGGTAGAGCTGGTGGTCTAGTGATCTAAAGGTTGCTGGTTGGATCCCAGGCTCCTCCTGCTAGCATGCTGTAGTGTCCTTGAGCAAGACACTTAACCCCTAATTGCTCCTGATGGCTGCGTCCGTCGCTGTTTGAACAATTGTAAGTGGCTTTGGATAAAAGCGTCTGATCAATGAAATGTAATGTAATCACAGTGTCATCGTGTAGTTGATGTTGAGCAACAAAACACCACCATTTTTCATTAAAACACTTTTTAAAAGTTGTAAACAAAGCCACGCCCTTTCTTCTCACGGTGTGTGTGTGTGTGTGTTTATAGTTGTACTTCTCCACACCGACCCATGAAAACAGCCTCCACCCTGGAGACCAGGGTTTGTAAAGTGTGTTTTGATGTGGGCGGGTCCTCAAGGCAGGAAGAGGCTGCGTCTTGTCAAATGTGGCCGTGGCAGCATAATAATAAGCAGTGACATTAATAATGACATATTTACATATTTGTTGTTGTTCTTTCCTCAGGATGTGATCTTCCTCTTGGACTTGAACATCTCTGTGCTCTTCTAAAATGTTCTAAATATGTTCATTTAAAAAATAAAATGTTGTGTTCATTTCAGCCTGGTGCTCTGAGTTCTTTCCTGTTGTGGTTGTGGTTGATTGACAGCTGGAACAAGCGGGGCGTCTCCACCGTGGGGGACGGGCTGGTTTGGGGATTTTTGGGGGCGGTCTTGGTCCAGTTCGGGTGATCTGGAGCGGTTTGACACTGTGACGATGTCATCGATAAACCATGGTTCTGGTTCTGGAAAGGGGTTCACGACCCCAAACCTGATCCAATCAGAGTACCCCTCCATTTAACACACACCCGTGGATTTTTGATCCAATATTTGATTGGACTTTGTGCCTCAAATTGTCCAATATGTATATTTGTGTATTTAATGTGATGCATTTTGTCTGTGATATGGATTCTACGCTCCTGCGCCCCTGGCGGTGATGCGTGTATTATCTACTACGTATTTCTGTATTATACCTTATTATCTATTACCATACTTAGTGTAATATATGCATTTGTATATTTATAGATTCAAGATTTGAGGTTTATTTGGCAGGAATTAGGTTAGAGAGTAATTTATTTTATTTATTTTCACTAACTGCATTAGGTTTTAGGAGTCGGTCAGGAGTCAACTAGGTTAGATATTATGTTTGGTTTAGCAACTATTGTTCATAATCTCCAGGTGCGTTGCAAAGACATTTCACTGCATATATGTATGAAAGTATTTATATGCAAAAAAAATTGAAAGATATAAACACGAAAAATGTATACAACAAACATTGAATCTTAAAAGTAACTAGAATAAAATAATCAAAATACAATAAACATAAGAAAATAAATATAAAAACAATTAGCTATATTAAACATACTCATTGCACCGTGTTTAATGTCATAATTGAATATAATTCGTCTGCAATATGTCCAGTATCTAAGATGTTTCATCTATTAAATATCCCCCAGGAACATTGTTTCTTGGGTTTTATACATAATAAAAAATATTTGATCCATTGTATTTAGAGTGTAATGTGTATTCTGTTCCGCTGCGCCCCCTGGCGGCACTAGCGTTTTAAAGGTACTTGTACTGTGGTACGTGTACTGTGGTGCTTGTACTGTGGTACTTGTACTGTGGTACGTGTACTGTGGTGCTTGTACTGTGGTACTTGTACTGTGGTGCTTGTACTGTGGTACTTGTACTGTGGTACGTGTACTGTGGTGCTTGTACTGTGGTACGTGTACTGTGGTACGTGTACTGTGGTGCTTGTACTGTGGTGCTTGTACTGTGGTACTTGTACTGTGTTTTGAAGCTCTTACCGTAATTGAAGTATCCAGGCAGCGTTCTCCCTGCGCCGCCAGGTGGCGCACTTCATTTACCGTAATGAAGGTACTATAGGGCCCCTGTCCCCGGCGCCACCTGGCGGTCGGGCCGGGCGTCGCAACCTTTGTTCGGCTCCGCTTCCTGCTTGTTGTGGAGCTCCAGAGTCCGAGCGGCGGTCCGACGAGCCCGAAGCCCGGAGGGAGGAACCGGACCGGGAGGAGCCGAACCGCAGAGCACCTCCGGGGGACGGAGCGGAGACGGAGCGGAGACGGAGCGAACCCCCGTTGTTTCCGAGCGGAGCGGAGGTGAACGCCGCAGCGGAAGGAGGGGGCTTAGCCGCGGAGCTAGCCGCCCGCTGCTAGCGCAGGAGTCCGTGTTTGCGAGGCGGGAAGTCGTTCCAGTTTCGCGGGGAGACCCGGTGCTGAAACGGGGGGGAACCCGAGCCGGAACCGGCCCCCAGATGGAGACCGTGGAGCGGGTGCAGCTGAGGAACCATCCCCGCAGGTGAGCGCCCAACTCTTCGCGTCGCCCTCGAACTTTCCACCGACAAAAAGTGTCTGAAAAGTCGGACAAACACGGCTCGAAAGTCCCGAAAAATCCCCAAAATGTCAATGAAGCTGAAATCAGTTCATATAAAAACTTACTAATAATCATAATAGTAAAATAATAGTAATAAATGCAATACTAACATAAATAAACTATCAAGCGGACTGTGTTATTATTAATAATAATAATAATAATAACAATGATATTATTCATAATAATAATAATAGTAATAATAATTATTATGATGATGATAATACTGATCATAATAATAATAATGATGATAATAATAATGCGAACAATAATAATGATAAAAACTAATGCGAAGAATTATATTTATGATAGTTATAATGATAATAATTATAACAATGTTGATAATAATAATTAATATTATAATGATGATGATGATAATAATAATAATTACGATAATGAAGATGATAATATAATAATAATAATGATGACGGTAATATAATAATGATGATGATGATGATGATGATAATATTAATGATTATATGAGAATAATGAAAAAAGCTAAATGTATTTACTAAAGTATTATAATCACTTTAGGTGAAATGACTTCATATTGTCTTAGCTTTGTTGCGTTGTTTGTCAAATTGTCTTATTGTGTTCTTTTCATTTGATCGTCTGTTTTTTAAATCCTCTGGAAAAAGGACTCCTTGGATGTTTTACATTTCTGTTACTAAATACATAATTATAATAATAACACAAATATAAAACACATATAAAAACAACAGGCACAGACATTTATAACAAGCAACAGACCAGTCTGTCTCTCTGTCTGTCTCTCTGTAGCAACAGACCATCGCTGCAAAATCTTACATGTAGAGAAATGACAAATTGCAAAAATCAATTTATGTTTTTAATTAAAATATAAACATTTTTATTTTTCATTAACAATTAAAAATTGAAATATTGTTTCATGATTATGGATTTTACTGAAGCCGCTGGTTCCAACCAATGAGATTCCTTCAATGGTTGTGGAACTGGTTCATTATGGGATGTATTCCATCTTAATCCCAATCTCCACTGATCCTTGGGATCCTTGCCCGTAAAGTCCCAGATGATCTCCTTTAAAGCCGTGACCGACATCAACACCGTGGCAACAAAAAGATCAAACTTCACAACAAAGTGTCAGGAGCAGGATTTAGCTTTTATTTCCTTTTATTTCCATTTTTTCCATTTTTTTCTCTTTTATTTCAAATTTCTCTCATTTCTCTTTTATTTCTCTAATTTCTTCTTTATTTCAGGACATTTCTCATTCTTTCATCGATTTGTCTTCATAGATTCATGTTTCTGTTTCTGATTCATGTAAATGAACTGAAAAAGCAAACGATGGAGTGATGGAGATGGATCGAAGGTGGAGTGGAAGAGCTGGGTTTAGTATCCAACCATCCATCCACCCATCCTTCCATCTTTCCCTCCATCGCTCTACCCATCCAACTATTCACTCATTCATCCATCCATACACCCATCTGTCCATCCATCCGTCATCTATTTACTCATGTATCCATCCATCCATCCATCTGCTCACTCACTCACTCACTCACTCACTCACTCACTCATCCATCCATACATCCACATGTCCTTCCATCCATCCATTTATTTTACTCATCCATCCATCTATTCACTCACTCAACCATCTATCCATCTGTCCTTCCATTCATCCAGCAATCTTTCCTTCCTTCCATCCATCCACCTATTCACCCACTCATCTATCCATCCATCATCTGTCCTCCCATCCATCCTTCACACCATCCATCCATCTATTCACTCATTTATTCATCCATCCTTTGTCCATCTATTAATTTATCCTTCTATCTGTCTTTTCTTCCTCCTATTTATCCATCCATCTTTATATCCATGCATAATTCCTATATCACCCATCATCCATCCATCTATTCATCCATCCATCATCTATTCATCCATCCTTCCTTTCTTCCTTCCATTCATCCTTTCATCCATCCTTTCATCCCTCCATCTTTTCATTTATGATTCCCTCTGTTTTCTTAACCTGTGTTCCTTGGTTCAGGTGCAAGGGCCAGTCGCCCAAATCTTGGTTTTCATTTGTATGAAATTGTACAGTAGCTGTGTGTGTGTATACTGTCTATATATATATATATATATATATATATATACAGTGTATATACAACATGTTATATACAACATGATACTCTTCATATTATATACATGTTATATACAACCTGGTACTCTTCATATTATATACATGTTATATACAACATGGACCTCTTCATGTTATATACAACATGGACCTCTTCATGTTATATACAACATGGACCTCTTCATGTTATATACAACATGGACCTCTTCATGTTATATACAACATGGACCTCTTCATGTTATATACAACATGGTACTCTTCATGTTATATACAACATGGTACTCTTCATGTTATATACAACATGGTACTCTTCATGTTATATACAACATGGTACTCTTCATGTTATATACAACATGGTACTCTTCATGTTATATACAACATGGACCTCTTCATGTTATATACAACATGGTACTCTTCATGTTATATACAACATGGTACTCTTCATGTTATATACAACATGGTACTCTTCATGTTATATACAACATGGACCTCTTCATGTTATATACAACATGGACCTCTTCATGTTATATACAACATGGTACTCTTCATGTTATATACAACATGGTACTCTTCATGTTATATACAACATGGTACTCTTCATGTTATATACAACATGGTACTCTTCATGTTATATACAACATGGACCTCTTCATGTTATATACAACATGGTACTCTTCATGTTATATTCAACATGGTACTCTTCATGTTATATACAACATGGTACTCTTCATGTTATATACAACATGGTACTCTTCATGTTATATACAACATGGTACTCTTCATGTTATATACAACATGGTACTCTTCATGTTATATACAACATGGTACTCTTCATGTTATATACAACATGGTACTCTTCATGTTATATACAACATGGTACTCTTCATGTTATATACAACATGGACCTCTTCATGTTATATACAACATGGTACTCTTCATGTTATATACAACATGGTACTCTTCATGTTATATACAACATGGTACTCTTCATGTTATATACAACATGGTACTCTTCATGTTATATACAACATGGTACTCTTCATGTTATATACAACATGGTACTCTTCATGTTATATACAACATGGTACTCTTCATGTTATATACAACATGGACCTCTTCATGTTATATACAACATGGACCTCTTCATGTTATATACAACATGGACCTCTTCATGTTATATACAACATGGTACTCTTCATGTTATATACAACATGGTACTCTTCATGTTATATACAACATGGTACTCTTCATGTTATATACAACATGGTACTCTTCATGTTATATACAACATGGTACTCTTCATGTTATATACAACATGGTACTCTTCATGTTATATACAACATGGTACTCTTCATGTTATATACAACATGGTACTCTTCATGTTATATACAACATGGTACTCTTCATGTGACAGCGACCTTGTAGAGTGTGATGTGTGGTGTAAAGGGTGGATGTAGAAGATGGAGGACGCTGAATTCACGTCGCTGTGGCCTTGAGCAAGGCACTGCTTCAGGGGTGGTGCTGGCTTCAGGGGTGGTGCTGAGGAGGCGTTGGGTCTGTTTCTGTGAGAGTGAGACTGTTTTTAATCTGATCAAAGCGTCGTTCTCCGTTGTGTCGTGCTCCATTCATAGTCGCTCCACCCAAACTCACCCTGGGAAGTTGGTGCTGAATGTGGTGTTTTAACTCTCTCTGTCTCTCCCTCTCTTTCTCTGTCTCTCTCTCTGTCTCTCCCTCTCTTTCTCTATCTCTCTCTCTGTCTCTCTCTCTGTCTGTCTCTCTGTCTCTTTCTCTGTCTCTCTCTCTGTCTCGCTCTCTGTCTCTTTCTCTGTCTCTTTCTCTGTCTCTCTCTTTGTCTCTCTCTCTGTCTCTCTCTAGGCAGCTGAAGAAGTTGAGTGAAGACAGTCTCACCAAGCAGCCTGAGGAGGTGTTGGACGTCCTGGAAAAACTGGGAGAAGGGTACGAGAGACAGACAGCTACTTGTCTGTCTGTCTTGAAATCATTCACAGTTAAAATATAAAATAAAAATATACTCTCCCATGCATATGCAGTTACAGTTCTAATATGACACTCAAATGGTTGACATTAATAAATGAATGAATAATAATAATAACAACATGAATGATAATACAAATTTTAGTAATAACAACAAAATAAATAAAAACAATAAGACACAGTGAAATAGAAAAAATAGTCTTTCTCTCTATCTTCTCAGCCGCCTTTATCATCATCGTCATGTCTTCCTGTTTCAAAACCTACTTCCTCTTTTGAACGGCTGTGTGTGTGTGTGTGTGTGTGTGTGTGTGTGTGTGTGTGTGTGTGTGTGTGTGTGTGTGTGTGTGTGTGTGTGTGTGTGTGTGTGTGTGTGTGTGTGTGTGTGTGTGTGTGAGATTACATCATTATTGCTGAACTTTCACAGATTTCACTGCAGATCCCGACGGCGATGGATGCATTATATTTAACAACAGAATAAAAATAATAACAATAATAATAACAATAATAATAATAACAGAGCAGCCGTCAGCGCTGACATGTGGAGGGTCCAAAATGGCTGCAGTTAGAAAGCAGAGTAAAGCTGAACCAAAAAGAACGGCGACGGAACGTTCCTGTGTCGTCAGTGGAGTTTGTTTAATAAGTAATTTCTCCTTTGTCTTTTATGAGGTCATACCTTCATGTGCTGACGGGAATTGGGAGAATAGTTGAAGATAACGAAGAATTTGATTTTCTGAACAGTCCCACTCCAGAAACCATCACTCAGATCACGTGATGCTGTTACTGCCACCTGTGGCTGAGGCGTGTGATGCAACCAATGATGTTTATTTGTTTTGACTGTGGTTTACATTTGTGAGCATAATGTTTGATGTTCCTTTTAAGTGTGTGTGTGTGTGTGTGTGTGTGTGTGTGTGTGTGTGTGTGTGTGTGTGTGCGTGTGCAGCTCCTATGGCAGTGTCTTCAAGGCCAACTACAAGGAGACGGGGGAGATCGTGGCCATCAAGCAGGTCCCGGTGGAGTCGGACCTGCAGGAGATCATCAAGGAGATCTCCATCATGCAGCAGTGCAACAGGTCAGCTCAGTCCAGCTCAAACCCAACATTCACCAACCTTCACCGACATTCACCCTGAAATAACACACCGGTTCAAATGTTCTTCAATATCCATTACAATTTCTGACACTTTGAGCGGCCCCCGTGGTCCTCCTCCTCCGGGGCGCAGGGACCCAGGCGGGCGGGGGAGGGGCGGCTCCTGACGATGATACCATTCTGTCTTTATATTGGTCTCCTCCACTCTCTGTCCGTTGCTGTGAGATTTTAGAAAGTGGCCCCAAATAAAATCGAAAAGAAAGAAATCGGCTAATTACAATCCACTGCTTCTCCTGGTGAGCCCCAGCACACTGGGTGTAGAGCGTACGGACGGCGCTCAT
The DNA here is from genome assembly GCF_960531495.2 of Zeus faber. Lineage (NCBI taxonomy): Eukaryota > Metazoa > Chordata > Actinopteri > Zeiformes > Zeidae > Zeus > Zeus faber. Next base: position 35,589,669 of record NC_137192.1, on the reverse strand, counting down.
TGACGTGCGTGTTGAAGAACGTGTGTGTTGAAGGACGTGTGTGTTGAAGGAAGTGTGCGTGTTGAAGGACGTGTGTGTTGAAGGACGTGTGTGTTGAAGAACATGTGTGTTGAAGGACGTGTGTGTTGAAGGAAGTGTGTGTTGAAGGACGTGTGTGTTGAAGGACGTGTGTGTTGAAGAACGTGTGTGTTGAAGGAAGTGTGTGTGTTGAAGGACGTGTGTGTGTTGAAGGACGTGTGTGTGTTGAAGGACGTGTGTGTGTTGAAGGAAGTGTGTGTGTTGAAGGACGTGTGTGTTGAAGGACGTGTGTGTGTTGAAGGATGTGTGTGTGTTGAAGGACGTGTGTGTGTTGAAGGACGTGTGTGTGTTGAAGGACGTGTGTGTTGAAGAACGTGTGTGTGTTGAAGGACGTGTGTGTTGAAGGACGTGTGTGTTGAAGAACGTGTGTGTTGAAGGATGTGTGTGTGTTGAAGGACGTGTGTGTGTTGAAGGACGTGTGTGTTGAAGGACGTGTGTGTTGAAGGACGTGTGTGTGTTGAAGGACGTGTGTGTGTTGAAGGACGTGTGTGTTGAAGAACGTGTGTGTTGAAGAACGTGTGTGTTGAAGAACGTGTGTGTTTAAGGACGTGTGTGTGTTGAAGGACGTGTGTGTGTGTTGAAGGACGTGTGTGTGTTGAAGGACGTGTGTGTTGAAGGACGTGTGTGTGTTGAAGGACGTGTGTGTTGAAGGACGTGTGTGTGTTGAAGGACGTGTGTGTTGAAGGACGTGTGTGTGTTGAAGGACGTGTGTGTGTTGAAGGACGTGTGTGTTGAAGGACGTGTGTGTGTTGAAGGACGTGTGTGTGTTGAAGGACGTGTGTGTTGAAGGACGTGTGTGTGTTGAAGGACGTGTGTGTTGAAGGACGTGTGTGTGTTGAAGGACGTGCGTGTTGAAGGACGTGTGTGTGTTGAAGGACGTGTGTGTGTTGAAGGACGTGTGTGTGTTGAAGGACGTGCGTGTTGAAGGACGTGTGTGTGTTGAAGGACGTGTGTGTGTTGAAGGACGTGTGTGTGTTGAAGGACGTGTGTGTGTTGAAGGACGTGCGTGATGAAGGACGTGTGTGTGTTGAAGGACGTGTGTGTGTTGAAGGACGTGTGTGTTGAAGGACGTGCGTGGTGAAGGACGTGTGTGTGTTGAAGGACGTGCGTGTTGAAGGACGTGTGTGTTGAAGGACGTGTGTGTGTTGAAGGACGTGCGTGTTGAAGGACGTGCGTGTTGAAGGACGTGTGTGTGTTGAAGGACGTGTGTGTGTTGAAGGACGTGTGTGTTGAAGGACGTGCGTGTTGAAGGACGTGCGTGTTGAAGGACGTGTGTGTGTTGAAGGACGTGTGTGTGTTGAAGGACGTGTGTGTTGAAGGACGTGTGTGTTGATGGACGTGTGTGTGTTGAAGGACGTGTGTGTTGAAGGACGTGTGTGTGTTGAAGGACGTGTGTGTGTTGAAGGACGTGTGTGTTGAAGGACGTGTGTGTTGAAGGACGTGTGTGTGTTGAAGGACGTGCGTGTTGAAGGACGTGCGTGTTGAAGGACGTGTGTGTGTTGAAGGACGTGCGTGTTGAAGGACGTGTGTGTGTTGAAGGACGTGCGTGTTGAAGGACGTGTGTGTGTTGAAGGACGTGCGTGTTGAAGGACGTGTGTGTGTTGAAGGACGTGCGTGTTGAAGGACGTGTGTGTGTTGAAGGACGTGCGTGTGTTGAAGGACGTGCGTGTTGAAGGACGTGCGTGTGCGACCTGTTTAAACATTTCGAGTGACTGAAACGTTTTATTTATTTATATGATGTTCATTTTCACATTTGAACGACATGTTTTTACAATTGCTGGTTACTACTACTATTATTACTACTATTACTGGTTCTCTAACTGGTTCTTTAACTGGTTCTCTAACTGGTTATAACTGGTTATAATTGGTTCTCTAACTGGTTATAACTGGTTATAACTGGTTCTTTAACTGGTTCTCTAACTGGTTATAACTGGTTATAATTGGTTCTCTAACTGGTTATAACTGGTTATAACTGGTTCTTTAACTGGTTCTTTAACTGGTTCTTCAACTGGTTATAACTGGTTCTGTAACTGGTTCTGTAACTAGTTCTCTAACTGGTTATAACTGGTTATAATTGGTTCTCTAACTGGTTATAACTGGTTATAACTGGTTCTTTAACTGGTTCTTTAACTGGTTCTTCAACTGGTTATAACTGGTTCTGTAACTGGTTCTGTAACTAGTTCTCTAACTGGTTATAACTGGTTATAATTGGTTCTCTAACTGGTTATAACTGGTTCTCTAATTGGTTCTCTAACTGGTTATAACTGGTTATAACTGGTTCGTTAACTGGTTCTCTAACTGGTTCTAACTGGTTCTTTAACTGGTTCTCTTACTGGATCTCTAGTTGGTTCTGATTGGTTCTAACTGGTTCTTTAACTCGTTCTAACTGGTTCTCTTACTGGATCTCTAGTTGGTTCTAACTGGTTCTTTAACTGGTTCTCTAACTGGTTCTCTAACTGGTTCTTTAACTGGTTCTAACTGGTTCTTTAACTTTTCTAATTGGTTCTCTTACTGTATCTCTAGCTGGTTCTAACTGGTTCTCTCACTGGTTTCCAGCCCTCATGTGGTGCGTTACTATGGAAGCTTCTTTAAGAACAGTGACCTCTGGATCGTCATGGAGTACTGCGCCGCCGGCTCCGTGTCCGACATCATACGACTATGCAGCAAGACGGTAAGGCGCTATTTTCACCGACACACAAATAACTGCCATGAACTAACGAATGAATTTAAAACTAAGTGATTGAATTGTATTTTTTGTTGGTGTAATGTGTGTGTAGCTGACGGAGGAGCAGATCTGCACCATCCTGCAGTCCACGCTGAAGGGCTTGGAGTATCTGCACTTCATGAGGAAGATCCACCGCGACATCAAGGCGGGAAACATCCTGCTGAGCGCCGAGGGCCAGGCCAAACTAGCCGACTTCGGAGTGGCAGGACAGCTGACTGTGAGTCAGCAACATGGGAATATTTTGATTGTTGCAAGGATTAGGCAGGACTCTGTGGACTACAGGAAGTAGACTGGGACCTGACAGGAAGTAGACTGGGACCTGACAGGAAGTAGACTGGGACCTGACAGGAAGTAGACTGGGACCTGACAGGAAGTAGACTGGGACCTGACAGGAAGCAGACAGGGACCTGACAGGAAGCAGACAGGGACCTGACAGGAAGCAGACAGGGACCCGACAGGAAGCAGACAGGGACCCGACAGGAAGCAGACAGGGACCTGACAGGAAGCAGACAGGGATCTGACAGGAAGCAGACAGCCAACTTCTCATTTCTAGGATAAAGTCACAACAAACAAGTGGATCTTTGTTTTAGTAATTCAGTGTCGCCAGGACTCACCGTGTCGTTACCTCAGCTGATGCTGCGTTCAAGGGAAACTTGGAAAATTGTGACTCGTTTTCGATGTAATGCTGATGTAAAGACGAGCGAAAGCACTAACTGATGCTACGTTCCAATGCAAGCTCGAAAATTTGTAATTGATGTCGATATTTATTTATAATTTTAAACTTAATTTCTTTATTCTTCTTGGCTTTCGTTTTACATTGTTTTTTTTTTAATATTTCATTATTTTTATCATGTGTGGACAATTTGAGTGTCCTGCAAATGAATGTTAGGTTGTTAAATTCAAAACGTCCTCCCTGCCCCGCCTCCTCCCTCCAGGACACCATGGCGAAGCGCAACACAGTGATTGGCACTCCCTTCTGGATGGCTCCTGAGGTCATTCAGGAGATCGGCTACAACTGCTTGGCTGACATCTGGTCCCTGGGCATCACGGCCATCGAGATGGCAGAGGGCAAGCCGCCCTACGCCGACATCCACCCCATGAGGGTGAGGTGCTGTGTGTGTGTGTGTGTGTGTGTGTGTGTGTGTGTGTGTGTGTGTGTGTGTGTGTCTGTGTCTGTGTGTGTCTGTGTGTGTGTGTGTGGTCCAGTTGTCATGTGGGTCAGTCCAGGAAGACATAAGCTCGGGGTGCACACCCTGATAGAAAAGCTAGTGCTGACATGCTCGTCATGGGTGGTCTTCCAACACTCTGGAGCTCCGTCAGCTTCCTGTCGAAGTGGGGGTGAGGGGTTGGGGGTGGTGGTGCTGGTTGTCTTGTTTCTCTTCCTTGCCCCCAGAGCACACTTCCCAGCAGTGAAGAAGTGGTGTCGGAGCAAGCGCATCACCTTTCGTCACTCTAATTAACTTTTACTGCTTCAGTGGAGATCCATCCAGATTCTTACACCACTAGTCTGCTGGCGGGTGGCGCTTGGTGACGGGGCAGGACTGAACGATCTGGAAGCTCCTGGCCTGGCTCCTGCACAGTTGCGGCACGGGGCTGTTACGGCCGTCATTGGTTGGGATTCGACTCCCGGCAGATCCCCGTGTCTGAACAGTGCTGTTAAGGATTCACACTACTCAGATGGGGAAAGGTGTAGAAAAGGTGACCTAAATATTGCCCGCTGTAATCTTCCTGGATAGGCTCCCGAGCACACCAGGACAGTGGTCAAAAGCAAACGCAGTATATCCCTACGACTGGTACCCGATCCCCCTGATCAGGACTCTGTTGGACTCCAGCTGTGGCACAGGTGTCCCCGGGTGGAGAACTGCACTTAACACAGAGCTGAAGCAATATAACATCAACATGGCACATTCCAGGCTGAAGGCTCACTCAGGGAGGGTGGAGAAGGCTACACCTTGTTCCCCAGGCTCATCATCCGGTTCCCTTCATTCCTACAAAAGAGCCCTTGAAAAGAATCGTGTTTCTATGGATTTATAAACATATATATAAACATATATATATATATATATATATATATATACATATATATATATATATTTTTATATTTATTTATTTATTTATATATTAATTAAAAAAAAAAAAAATTATTTGTTATTTCTGATTAAAATAATAAATAATTGTGCACCAGCAACTTGGTGAAAAATCTTTAAAATGAACAGGAATTACAATTCAAGTCTAAAGCTTTTCATGCAGTAACAAATGAGGAATTTAAATTCCAGTAGAAAACAATACAACTGCACCAAATGAGAACAACATGTAAACATCAAATCACGATCAAGTCATAAAAAGTAATTAACTCCAAACTTGATCAATTAAATCACAATTGACATGAGTAGTATAAATAAAAAACCTTCAAACTAAACAGGAGCAAAGTTCTTTGTAAACATTTAGTGAAATTGGAATTAAATATAAAATAAAACAGCAGCTGATGTGACATTGATGTGATGGCTGTCTGCTTCTGAAAAGAAACACTCCGTTTCACCTCCACCCACCTTCTCACGGCCCGGGGGCAGTGCCCCGCGGCCTGGCACCGGGCCGTGGGCGGGCAGTTGGGAACCCCTGGGGGGATGACACTGGCTTCAGGTTGGGTGGGAACCTGGTGACAGGAGGCTCCGCCCTGCACACATACCTGAGCTCCAGGATGCAGACGACGTCCTCCAGAAGACCCCCAAGCCACGCCCATCCCCCCTGAAGAGCGCGGCGTCGACCGGGACGTCCAGAACCAGACGGCGCCTGGTCCGGTTCTTTTGGGTGGTGTTGGTGTCTTTGACCACAACCACCTGCAGTCTGCAAATCTCCACTTCTGCGTACGCTTGTGAAGCGTGGACTGTCTACAGCCGCCGCCTCCACTTGCTTGAGTCCTTTCACATGAACTGCCCCCAGTGCACCCTGAAAGTGACGTAGCAGCACCGCCTTCCACATCCAGAGATCCTGCAGAA
>NC_137192.1:35571370-35581370 GCF_960531495.2 Zeus faber | reverse complement strand
GACGGGGGACTCGGGGACCGTTCGCTCCATAGGCCCGGTGGGGACGTTGGGGCCCCTCGGCACCATGGTGGAGCGGCAGGACGACGGAACCATGGTGTCCCAGCTGGGCACCATGGTCATCAACTCTGACGAAGAGGAGGAGGAGGAGGAGGGCGGCACGATGAAGAGTAAGAAACATGCACACACACACACACACACACACACACACACACACACATCCTGTCGTACGCTGTACTGTGCACCAGGGGGAGGCCTTGCACCACGGTTGCCACAAAAAGTCTTATGTCTTTCAAATCAGACTTGAGAAAAAAAAATAATAATCAAGGATCTGAAACGTCTTTAATAGTTGTATTTTCTTACAGTGGCAGGTTTTCAGTTTGGTGGTGGTGAGTGTAACTGGGAATATTTTCAATAACAGTGGATTTATCAAGAATGATCAGGAACCAGATTGAGTGAAACCAGTTGAAGATCATTTCTTTAGAAGGAAACTCAAGAACTGAAGTGAAGTAAAAAGCAGGTTAAAAAGCAGGTAAAAAGCAGGTTAAAAGGTTAAAAGCAGGTTAAAAAGCAGGTTAAAAGCAGGTTTAAAAAGCAGGTTAAAAGGTTCAAAGCAGGTAAAAAGCAGGTTAAAAGGTTAAAAGCAGGTTAAAAAGCAGGTTAAAAGCAGGTTAAAAAGTTAAAAGTAGGTTATAAAGCAGGTTAAAAGCAGGTTAAAAAGCAGGTTAAAAGGTTAAAAGCAGGTTATAAAGCAGGTTATAAAGCAGGTTAAAAAGCAGGTTGTTGATCTGTGCTCCGTGTCCCTGCCACTCAGTGAGGCTTGAAGCTCTTGGTCACTTTCTCCATTGCGACGCGAGGGTGCGGGAATAGCCGACACCAACTTGGGACTTGTGTCCATTCGAGGCTAGGTACAGGCAAGGGTCACCAGTCTTCTTGCCCGACCTGTGACCCAAGGCAGGGGGGCTCAGGGGGTACTATCACTTGCCCAAGCTGGACCCCCAGACTAGTGGAGGGAAGGAGTTGTCTTACTTCTCCATTCTAGCTCACCTTCTGCCAAACTAGCCAGAGTTGTTCTACATGTTTTTGGTGGGGGTCCTTACTGACGTTAGGTGGAGGAAACCCCATGTGAGCACGGGGAGAACATGCAAACTCCACACAGAGATGACCCTCATCGGGAGATAACCCACCGGAGCACGGTGCCTACAGCGCCCCAGGCGGGAACCCAACCCAGGGCCCTCTTGCTGTGAGGCAGCAGGAAGGTCCAATGCGCTGTGCCACCGTGCCCTTTCTCCATTAATCTCAGCTTAAAAGCTTCATCAACATGAAACAGTATTTACTTCAACTCTCATGGAGTCCAGGTGGTGATGGAGGTGTCAGCAGGGATGTTCCTCACACCTGGCTCATGGCTGCACAAACTATAAAAATGAGCAGAGAGAGGGGAGGGGGAGAGGCCGGGGCTCCTCGCTCAGCTGGGCATGGCTTCACAGACCCCGCCCAGTCGCTGTGGGGCGATGAGTGGAGATTGGACCACACCTATTTTTCCTTTTCTCCAAAAAATTGTAACGTGTGACGCAGAGTACTAAAGAGTTTGATGTAGATACAAAGTACTAATCTACATCAAAATGCAGCAGGTGGTGCTGACCACGCCCACTATTTGAGAAGTGTCACATGTTTCAGTTTGCAGCTCAACTTGAAATGTTTATCTTTGTTCAACTGACAAAGTAAACGTCTGCACATTTCCACGTCTCAAGTCTCTGTTGTAGTTTCTGTGTAGCGTCACCAGCTCGTGTTAAAAAAAACAATACATAGAAAAACAGAATTCATACCATGTATAAAGTAAAAAACAATACATAGAATGAATAAAGTAAAAAAAATAGAACACATACTGCCTAACACACACACTGAGAAACCTATATGTGCACCATGCAGTATACATTTCAAGAACTAGATACACAATTGAGTCATCAGCGCGTGCGCCCACACACACACACACACACACACACACTCTCTCTCTCTCTCTCTCTCTCTCTCTCTCTCTCCAGTCTAATGCTCTGCTATTGTGTTAAAATTGATCTTTCCTCTTTGCAGTTAAATCTACATTAACATTTCGACTTGATAATTGCGTTACCTCTCCAATTTCCATCAGGTGTGTGTGTGTGTGTGTGTGTGTGTGTGTGTGTGTGTGTGTGTGTGTGTGTGTGTGTGTGTGTGTGTGTGTGTGTGTGTGTGTGTGTGTGTGTGTGTGTGTGTGTGTTTGTGTCCTGATGGCTTTTTCAATAAGAACCCTTTTCATTTGGGGTGCCTGGCCCGGCGGCTGCATGGTTTGGGAGGATTCATCATGATAATCGTGAGATTTGACTCAATGGTGATTGAACATGGTGCATCTGACTGGGAGGGATGTGGATACAGCAGACAGGTTGTGGTGTGAGACCAGAAAGCGTCTGGGATGCTGGTCCTTGTCATGCGGTAACGGAGTTAAACGTTGTCTCCAAGGAGCGTCAGAGAAAAGTGCTGCAGCCTCCTAAACTTTAATCAAGGACATTGGTCCAGATTGACTTTTATTGTTTTTTTGGCTTTCGTTCAATGTGCGTGCGTGCGTGTGCGTGTGTGTGCGTGTGTGTGCGTGTGTGTGTGTGTGTGTGTGTGTGTGTGTGTGTGTGTGTGTGTGTGTGTGTGTGTGTGTGTGTGTGTGTGTGTGTGTGTGTGTGTGTGTGTGTGCGCGCGCGTCTCTTCCCGTCTTGAGGGAACCTGTACTTTTAAATGATCCATTAAGTCGACTTTATTATATTATTCATGCAGTAGCTACAGAAAGTAGCTTCACGGTGTCCTCCAACCGTCAAGCCTTTTGCTTTATAGACTAAATGCACTTGTTGTGATTACATTCCACGTTGACGCCGTAGCCTCTTCCACGTTGACGCTGTAGCCTCTTACACATTGACACTGTAGCCTCTTCCACGTTGACGCCGTAGCCTCTTCCACGTTGACGCTGTAGCCTCTTACACATTGACACTGTAGCCTCTTCCACGTTGACGCCGTAGCCTCTTCCACGTTGACGCTGTAGCCTCTTACACATTGACACTGTAGCCTCTTCCATGTTGACGCTGTAGCCTCTTCCAGGCTTGTTTTGCAACCGCTTCAAGCTGCCTGCAGGAGGCGAGCATAATGGTTTAATGTGGATTGTTGGATGTTGACGTTCCTCTGTCCTGTCGATTGACAGTGTGGGATTAACTGCAGTAGTTTCCACATTTGAGATCGGTAGTGGACACATACTGTATTTACAGCCTGAAAACACCTCCAGACCATGTGATTGTTCTGCAGATTTTAGCCCGTTGTAGTGAGAGTCTCTAGGACGTTTATGTGTTAAGTATCAGCCAACCATCACGGCGTTCGGCGGCCAACAAAGAACTGTTTTAAACTGCAGTTCAGCCATTGACCATTAGATTCTGGTTCAGAAAACCTCAGACTGATTGGAAGTCTATGGAAAAAGAAGAAACATCTGACTTCAAATGTAGAGTCACTACATTTTTAGGCTTCAACGTCTCCATATCTAAGTTTACTCCTTGTAATGGGTGCCTAGGCTGTAATTGGGGTTTATTATGTGCATATCTGGGGGCGTGGTTGCCTGAATGACAGGTGTCTAGTTCGTTGGTGACCTCAAACTCGAGGCTACAAATTGTCTCTTCAGAAACCAAGGGGTGACGTCCGACACCACGCCCATTTTTTTCCCACAGACGATGGTTTGACGTGTGACTTGTCAGTAAGTTGCTTAAGGGCACTCAGGTAGGACATTGATCAGGGATTGAACAATGCCTTTTTCGATCACCAGACTCGTTGAGGTTGTGGCTTCTTGTCGGTATCAACAAAACTTTAAAAGTGCACACAGACATTGAAATATCAGATGGAGTACCTCTTTAAGTATTCATGGTGTACTCATCTGCCAGGGAGGCCTGGAGAGGCTTTAATGGCCGTGTTTCTCAAGAACATTACACTGTATTTATTCTAGGTTTCCTTGACAAATCCAAGTCATTAAACTGACGAGTGTCATTTAATGACCAAGTAGCGTATTTAATGCGTTCTAGTTTGTAAAGTCTTACTTTTTGTGAGTCTGACCTTTGTGTGCGTCTGGTCATTTTGATATTCCAGACGTATTATGAGTAGTGCAGCTGGTTTCCGTTTCACTCTGACTTTCTCAAGGTTGATGCTCTTGGCAGCCGAGGCTGGTGCTTAAGGACCTGGCATCAGCGAGGTTCGGACATTACTCAGCAAGCCAGTGCTTCTAGCTGCTTTCATACGTAAAGAAGTGCAAAACAGGAGGCAGTTCTCGTCAAAAACTGAGCCGAGGTAATCAGCAGAATGAAAGTGTGTCCTATGAAAGATTAGTGTCAGTTTCTTTGCTCCACACAACAACAGAAGAACTGAAAACTGTCATCTGTCCTGTTTTAAATAGGATTTAAAAAACAATTGTTGTAACCTATTTCTGTTTCCCAGTTTTTTCTGTTCGTGTCAAACAAGACAGTTATGTCACCAACACTCACGACTCTAAACTATAAGTGATGTGGCTGAGATGACACAATTTAGCGCCATTGACGAGAAAAGCACCTGCCTCCTTGATGCACCACCCGCAGCTTCTTTAAAAAGGTTTTGCCTTGTTGTCGGGAGACTTGGTTGCCAACAGTTCACAGCTTCCTGATATCAGACATTTTTCTTCAGGCGGTTACTCAGACCGCCTCCCAAGGTGGTCTCAGTCCAATACGCTTTTTGGAGGTTTCAGTTCACTTGGATCTTCAACACGTGACGAGTGAGTCCAAAGGTTAAATTCGGGGTTGATGCCAATTTGGGGATGGACGCCTTCAACCAACCTTTGGTAAATAAATACATAAGACCGATATTGCCGACGTCGCCTTATTGTTTCCTGTATGGACCTTCCGGATCAAACCCATGAATAACTTTAAGTGAGCTGTAGTCTGAGAAACCCAAGTTCCACCGTTCCCCATTAAATCTTTTCTCCGCTGCTATTAGTGCATTTATGATACTATCTAGATCGATGGATAGGTAGACGTTTCTCATTAGGTGTGCTGATTATCAAAGTGGATTCCTGGATTTTTCAAGATGTTTTGACCCTTCCTAAAAACATAACAAATTGGTTTACTTCAAATTAAAATTTGGGCCCACCCACCTCCCCAAACCCCAGTTGAACCCGACTGACTCCACTTAAACTGCCTGAAGCGAGCCCTGGATGAAGCACCCTCGGAGACAAGAGAACCAGGGTGTGGCCCTTGTAACCTTGATGACTTGGGTGGTGCTGTGATCGGTTGCCAAGTGACTATAGCGTTGACCGTCACATATTGTCTCGGCACTTTAAAGCCATTCCTCAAACAGAATTTGAGCGTCTCCCATTTAAAGGTGACAAGAGGCCGGAGATGGAGGCTGTAAAGAGACATCGATCGCTAGAGCTTTCCATCGACTGCGGCATAGCGCTAGCAGGAAGCAGGTTTCCTGCTCATGCGCTCCCTGCGCTGTATGTGTTGTATTGCACATGACCACGTAAAAAACGCTTTAGTTTGCTGTGATATTTCACAATGGAGCATGTCACTGTATGCATTGGTAGTGTTGCTCAGTGCAACCCCACAAAGCACGAGCTGCAAGAGCAGGATGGTGTTTGTGGATGACACAGCGGTCCATCACAGGGAGGCGGGGCTTCGTGCTCTTCAGGGTGTCTGCAGGTCCTTCAAGTTCTTCTGCATCAGTCCACATTACTGACGTTCTAAAATTCCAAACCTACTGCTGAACCTCATACTTACCTTACGCTTACATGTTCTAGGTGAACCAACTCACTTCTTACTTGCCAATAGAGAGGAATCCCAGACAATCAGTGAATTTACGTAACTCCTGAGGAAAAAAGTAATGGTTGCATTTATTCCAGTTCCTAATCGCTTACCTGGCTATCTGACCTGAAGGAAATACTGTTCTAATAACAATCTTCAAACGGTTATCCTGTTCTACCTGTCTGGAGGTGGAAGAACAGAACATGGATATTCCACGTGGATCTGAGATGGGGAATCGGACCAATCAGTGTTGGGCCGTAGAGTTGTCCGGGGTGTAACAATGGTGAAGACGTGATCTCCCGGCTGCAGGATCCGTCTTCGCTGCAGCGCTGAAGCGCAGATCACGGTGGCTTTGTGAAGTCATGCATCAAATGCTAAAGCTTCACATTGGTCTGGCGGCTTGGCTCAGCACCAAGCCTCGTCTGGGCGGGATTAGAAACGCAGACTGACCAAACAAAAACCAAACTGTATTTATTGATTCTGTTTGGCTCTTTGTCATTCTGTTTATTGCACCAAGGCCGCCAGATCCTTTGATATGATCCTATTGGTGCAGAATATCTTCAATGATATTTTCTTTAAATGAAGATATTGACAGCTCTGGTCCTCTGGAGGAAGAGTGCCTCAAAATTTTTAACATAGTTGAATAAGTACTTGAAATAACTCCATTTGTGTGTTCTGTGATTGAGATAAAAGTAAAGAGCACATTTACCAACCTCCATCAATTGCCTGTGTATGTCTGCCGCCGTGGCTGCACGTGTGCATGTGTTGTGGTGTGTGCAGTGACATATAAAGGCCAGGTATCGTTATGGATTAATATGTAGTGCCAACGTCTCTTCATAAACGCTTGTAAATTGTTAATTGGGTGCCTGTGGAATGATTTTGTGTTTCAGGGAGGGATGACACTCTGCAGCCCGCCAAGCCGTCCTTCCTGCAGTACTTTGAGCAGAAGGAGAAGGAAGACAACAGTCGCAGCAACGGAGGAGCGGAGAGCCAGGCGGAGCGTCGACGACTCCCTGCAGAGGGCGATATGGAGGTGGTGAGTCCCCGAGGGAATCCTTACTCTGGGTTTTGTGTCTTGTCTGAGGCGGAGGCGGCTCCAGGTTCACAAAGCAAAACTATCATGTCTTTGTTCCAACCCCTGCACGGAGCCAGCGGATATCACTCATGCTGCATCTGTACTACATACTATGTACTATTTACTACATACTATGTACTACATACAATGTACTATGTATGTAGTACATAGTACATAGTATGTAGTGAAGATGCAGCATAATATGCTAATATGCTAGAATGCTAGTATGTGATTTTGGACGCGGTTTCATGAGTGGGACCCTGTGTTCTGCTCATCGCAGTCCAACCTTCCCTGTTCCAAGAAACCAGGAATGGTTACCGTGACGACAGCCGTTCCATGAGCTATGTTTGTTATCTAACAGATGTAAATGTCCGTGTTTTAAATTTGAACACTGGAAGAGCAGTGCACTGATGACCTGCCCAGCTCTATTAGTTCACCCCCGCCCCCCTATATTCAGTACATTGGCAGGAGTTCAATAGGTGAGTGAGCTCCTTCATGTTGGAAGAGTCCTTCTTCCCGGGAGGGATCCAAACAGCGCTCGCGGTCCTGGGTGTGTCCTGGCACAATCTCACGATTCAAAGTCACGGTGCAATCTGAGGTGCGTCACAAAAATGTTTCGCGGAACAAACGCCATCGGAGTTTGGACCCCCCCCCTGCACCGTGCACCTCCACCTCCCAACGCTGAAGGTGTGATTTGAATGCAGATGAACAGGGTGGTGTTGCTTTGAAGCAGTTTGCCGACGTCTCGCGTCTCAGTTTAGATGTTGTCAGCTCGGCCGCTTTGATGTCTCTGGAAGTGTTTATTTTTAAGCATGGCCGATGGATGATGTGAAGGAGCGGTGCCTCCATCAGCGTGGTGGAGCCTTCACAAGCTCACAACACATTCTTCCTTCTCAACACTTCCTTCTTATGTTGAACTGCGTTTTCTTTTAATAGCTTCCCTTTTTATTCCTTCTATTTCTTGCGTTGACGTCCTCCAGAGCGTCCCAGTGTCTGCACCACAGGAGCTGTCTGATGTAACGGCCAAATCATCCTCTGATTGCAATGATTTCAACTGACAGCGATTGTTTTCTAAAATCGTTGGATTCCACACTCCCATGTTTTTCAAACTAGCAACATTCAAATGACGAGACGAGCGCTCCACCTCCGAGCTGCTGCACCCGAGAGCTTTACCGTTCTTCATCCAACTAAGTGTCAGTCAAGTCAAGTAGAGTAGGACACGAGGACGTTCTGAAAGTAAAGACAACATTGTCCTTTAATTATTTACATTATTCAGGGAATAAACACGTTCCAGAGAGATGATGTAGAGTGAGAGAAACAGGAATATAAAGATGAAAAACATGATAACAATCATATCATAAACAAATCATAATAAATATAAACCATGTTAATAATAAAGATAAACCATGTTAATAATAAAGATAAAACATGTTAATATTAAATATAAAACATGTTAATATTAAAGATAAAACATGTTAATATTAAAGATAAAACATGTTAATAATAAAGATAAAAACAAGATAATATTAAATATAAAACATGTTAATATTAAAGATAAAACATGTTAATATTAAAGATAAAACATGTTAATAATAAAGATAAAAACAAGATAATATTAAAGATAAAACATGTTAATATTAAAGATAAAACATGTTTATTGTAAAGATAAAGCATGTTAATAATAAAGATAAAACATGTTAATAATAAAGATAAAACATGTTAATATTAAATATAAAACATGTTAATATTAAAGATAAAACATGTTAATATTAAAGATAAAACATGTTAATAATAAAGATAAAAACAAGATAATATTAAAGGTAAAACATGTTAATATTAAAGATAAAACATGTTAATATTAAAGATAAAACATGTTAATAATAAAGATAAAAACAAGATAATATTAAAGATAAAACATGTTAATATTAAAGATAAAACATGTTTAATGTAAAGATAAAGCATGTTAATAATAAAGATAAAACATGTTAATATTAAAGATAAAACATGTTAATAATAAAGATAAAACATGTTAATATTAAATATAAAACATGTTAATATTAAAGATAAAACATGTTAATAATAAAGATAAAACATGTTAATAATAAAGATAAAACATGTTAATAATAAAGATAAAAACATGTTAATAATAAAGATAAAACATGTTAATATTAAAGATAAAACATGTTAATATTAAAGATAAAGCATGTTAATAATAAAGATAAAACATATTAATAATAAAGATAAAACATGTTAATAATAAAGATAAAAACATGTTAATAATAAAGATAAAACATGTTAATGTTAAATATAAAACATGTTAATGTTAAAGATAAAACATGTTAATAATAAAGATAAAACATGTTAATGTTAAAGATAAAACATGTTAATGTTAAAGATAAAACATGTTAATAATAAAGATAAAACATGTTAATATTAAAGATAAAACATGTTATTATTAAAGATAAAACATGATAATAATAAAGATAAAAACAAGATAATGTTAAAGATAAAACATGTTAATATTAAAGATAAAACATGTTAATATTAAAGATAAAACATGTTAATATTAAAGATAAAACATGTTAATAATAAAGATAAAACATGTTAATAATAAAGATAAAACATGTTAATATTAAAGATAAAGCATGTTAATAATAAAGATAAAACATGTTAATATTAAAGATAAAACATGTTAATATTAAAGATAAAAACATGTTAATAATAAAGATAAAACATGTTAATAATAAAGATAAAACATGTTAATAATAAAGATAAAACATGTTAATATTAAAGATAAAACATGTTAATATTAAAGATAAAACATGTTAATAATAAAGATAAAACATGTTAATAATAAAGATAAAACATGTTAATATTAAAGATAAAACATGTTAATATTAAAGATAAAACATGTTAATAATAAAGATAAAACATGTTAATAATAAAGATAAAACATGTTAATAATAAAGATAAAACATGTTAATATTAAAGATAAAACATGTTAATAATAAAGATAAAACATGTTAATATTAAAGATAAAACATGTTAATAATAAAGATAAAACATGTTAATATTAAAGATAAAACATGTTAATATTAAAGAT
>NC_137192.1:35453870-35566370 GCF_960531495.2 Zeus faber | reverse complement strand
GGAAGCGATGTCTGTTCCAACTGTTGTGAATCCATGATTTAGTCGATATCTTCAACAAAATATCACGTGATTGTTTAATTTGCTCCATATAAACACATCCTATAATAAACAACACGTAGTTGACGAAATTGGGACACATTTTTTTTCTCATGAGCTTGTTGTTTGAAAGGCCACTACGCTAACACGCTACACCCTTCCTGCTGGGACTGGCTGTTTGGGTCGGAGGAAGGAGGCCTTCGGTGCGGTTTGAGTTTGAACCGGGTCTGAACTTCACGGCAGCAGCGTTTCAGCTCGCCGGGCCTCATCAAGGCGGATGAAGATGTTTTCGGCCCGTGTTTCGTGACGCAGCCCCCACCCTCCCATTCAAAAGTCGTGGTTATTTTTAGGGAGGACGCCGTGTTATTTTAGCTCCATTGATCGTGGGTAATAAATAGCAGGAGAGTGCGGTGCCGCCCCGGTGAGGGGGGGGGGGGTGTTTTCCCTCGGGTGGGCCAGAGATGGCCTCACGTCCTCATCCGGCCTCCAGAAAACACAGAACATATTGAATAACGGGCGGTAGATACAGACCTCCCAACCGGCAAAATACAGCACTTAGGCTTCCGTGACCTCTCGGCCATAAATATCAGAGGACGTCCAGGTTTAAAGGCGGTGTAAGGATTCCTCTAAGTGGCCGTTAATGGACTGTGCAGACATTGATCTTTGGCTCCTCGTTGGAAGTGTTCTGCTTTGGTGATTAGGGCTGGGCTGGGAGCCAGCAGGCCGGGGGCTTTGTGCTTTGCTTGATGGCTGCACAGGTTTGACACCTCTGTCCGTCTGGGAAATTGAGATTCGCCATAACAATAATTAAGGTGAAATTCGAAAGCGAAAACGATGTGTGCAAAAATGTTTGCGGTTGTTTCAGAGAATCTTCTTCATTAGTAGTAGTTTGAAAAAAGTCTTTGCAATTGCAGTCTTGCAATTTTTGCCAATTCCTGCCATTTTACGGCAAAAACACTCAAAGTTGACAAACGGCATCGCAGGTCGCCGCCATCAACATTTCTCTGCGTGTGTTCCCGTTCTGATCTCCATCTCACAGGGTTTTTTTCGTCAAGTCCGATGAGTTTGCCGTTAAATGTTGTTTTTTAATACCTAGATGCGATCGTGGACCGTGGAGGAACTGCGTATGCGCTTGGCCTCCCTGGACCCGCAGATGGAGCAGGAGATCGAGGAGATCCGCCAGCGCTACCAGGCCAAGAGGCAGCCCATCCTGGACGCCATCGAGGCCAAGAAGCGGAGGCAGCAGAACTTCTGAGACCCCCCGTACCACCCCGCCTGCCTGTAGAGCGCTCACGGAACCGCCCGACAGCTCCACGTTCTTCAGGACTTGACGTTCACAAAACTATCCGTGTAGCTTCACGCTTCTCCGGGGGTCACCGGGAACCTCCGCATGTCCTGCAACAACCCTTCACAAAGCGTGAGCGATGGACCCGGGAGGTTCTGACCCGAACCCCTGGAAAGGTCCAACCTGGTCACTTGTGTGTGTGTGTGTGTGTGTGTGTGTGTGTGTGTGTGTGTGTGTGTGTGTGTGTGTGTGTGTGTGTGTGTGTGTGTGTGTGTGTCGTCTCACCTGCTGATTTCTGGTACTGGTGGCTTGGTGGTTGCTGCTCTTGCATTTTGGGGAAAAGTACGGGGCATTTAATATATTTTGGGTTTATGACTAAGATTTGGTCGGAGTTGCCGAAAAGTTCAAAAGAGTAAAGTTTTTCTGGGTAACTTTGTAGTTTACATTCTACCGTGGTTCACATTTTCGTTCTTCAAAGCCAGCGTGGGACGGTTAGTAACGCGGGGATAGATGGATGGATGGGTGGATGGGGCCTTGGGTTTAACCTGGGGTGCTTGGGGAGGATATGGGATCCAATGGGAGGGGCTGGCGTGGCTCTGGGGGGGCACGCCGGCGTCCCCTCGGTGCTCCTTCTCCTCGTGGCCTTTTGTGTCGCTCAGTGTGTCCTGCACGAGGAGAGATGACCTCACTCTTGGCCTTGTACGGTAAATTATTTCTGGCTTCCTTCCTGGTTCTGTTGCTGCTTCCAGTAAAACCGGTTGGTTCTCAACCACGAGGTGGATTTCAACGTCCACGGAGCTTCCTGAGGAACAGCGTTGTTGTTTATTCGGGGGTGTCACCATTTTGGCTCAAGAACCAAACAAGCGCTCAATTTCAAACTCGAAAATCACAGCCAGGTTCAAGACTCTCCCCGTATTTCTGTGGGCGGTGTTGGGCGTGGTTGCCATGTCATGGTGGTGGAATCCTCCGCTGAGCAGACGCAGCGCGCTCTGGGAGGGTGGGGTCGGGAGTTGGGCGAGGCTTCGCCCAACGCCTCCCCCGGCGCATGCTGCGCCGCGCCGCCCGCCGGCGGATCTGTACCGGGAGCGTCTGCACGTCCGCCACAAGAAGGCGGACGTGCAGACGCTCCAGGTGAGCGTGGTCGACTGCGTCCTGGCTCCTCCTTCGGCGCCGGCACTTCCCCTGCGGCCGCGCTGCGCCGGCGTCGTGAGCCACTTGTTGTTTGTTGTTCTAAGGTTTGGATGCAGCTCTTCACTGTTCAGGTGTTGTTTGAATGTTGTTTGTCGTCGTTGTCGTTCAAATTAAAATGAGCTGCTCATTTTTCCCCGCCGATCTTAAAACGTCTTGAGAGGCGTTGAATTCAGTCGCCTAAAATGAAGCCGGCGCTGAAATGTCTTAAATCGAAGTCTTAAAAATGTTGAGACGAACTCCTCCACCTCCCCAACGGTGCAGTTTGAAGACCTGGAGATAGTTGTCATGGTTTCTCTGAATGTGAGGGGCCTGGACGCTCGGAGCGAACGGGGCCGGCCACACCCCAGGACGCACAGCATGAAGAGCAGGTTGGAGGCATGTGGTGCAGGAGGTGTTTCAAACTCCAAAATGTCAGGTTGAAGTCGATCAAGTTGAAGAGACCAGAGGAAATTGTGTTTAATGTTGCGATAAACATTTGAGCCAAATGATCCCAAACCACAAGTGTCTGACGTCAGTGGATTCTTCACTTTTCGTTGTTGTGAAGTTGTTCAAGTCTTAAAAAATGGATCCTGATTGAACCTGATTTTGAGAAACAAGTGTTTTTCTTTCCAAATCAAGACTCAGTACTCTGACTCAGTACTCTGACTCAGTACTCTGACTCGGTACTCCGACTCGGTACTCCGACTCGGTGCTCCGACTCGGTACTCCGACTCGGTACTCCGACTCGGTACTCTTGGATTTGGAGAACGGCGACGCCGCTTTTAGTGACACGTCATGGAAACTCCTTCAGTTGTCGCCGCCAACCACTGTGGTTTCGGTTGCTATGGGTAATCAGGACAAGTTGAGGAGTCAAGGGCGCGCTGTCTAGAGCCCTGCGCTGGACGACCGTCTGATCTGTGCGTCCAAGTTGTCCTGAAGGCACGTAATGTCCTCCTCCTTTAAAAACAAGATGGCGGCTCGTGAAGGGCACTTCAAAGCAAGTTGAGTTTTCCTGTCGAGGCTTCAGCTCCGACCTGGATCTGGATTTAAAAACGTGTCTCCGTTCATCGTGGATAAGTGGAGCTACAGGTGGAGTAACCTGCTGCAGCTCTGCTTTTCAGGAACCAGTCAAAGGGATTTGTTGGTTTCTCCTTTAAACATCAAGCTGGATTCAATATTCACATAAACTCCACTATTTTGGGCTGGTCGCTTTTGTAGTTTGGGGACCGTCGGGGGCCCGGGTGGATGGGGAGGGCTCCAGTTGGGTCAGCCCGCCCCCCCACCTGCGAAACCGTGGCAACCGGGCACTGCGACCACGCTGAAGGGGGTTCTTGTAGTTTTTTGTTTTTGATTTGGTGTCTGTGCACGCTAAGCTAGTTAGCGCAGTACAAGGCTGCAGAGGGGTTCAGCTAGCCTAGCTCCTGTCAAGCAAGCTGCAGCGTCCCTTTAAAGAACACGTTTTGCCCCAGGTTGAAACGACCGGCGGGCGGAGCTCAGTCTGCGGGCGGAGCTTGGTCTGCTGCGAACAAACCTCAGCCATTGAATCACCATGATCTCGTCGTATTTGTTGTGTTTCACATGTTTATCGCCAACAGCACAGAGTCAGAGTGGAGTGAAGGAAGGAAGGTGACGCCTCAGCACCTGGGCACCTGAGCACCTGAGCACCTGAGCGTTGACCTGCCACAGGATCTTATTCTGTTGTTGTTCGGAGTCATCTTCAGCATTTGATTGTAATTATATTATTTCCAGTCGTGGTTTGATGCTGTCAACCGGGTCGAATGAAAGACGCAGATTCAGCGATGTGGAACGTACGTCTACCAAACCAAACGCCTTTAAGGGCGGGACATCCATCCCATAATAATATTTTGAGCTTCGTAGCGTGTTTGATTTCCACTTAACGGCGTTAGTTTCACTGTTCCCACGCTGGGTTTGGTTTCTTGCTGTTTTGTGGTTTCTCGGTCGATGCCACTGGAATGTTAAAAAGATAAAAGGGTGTGGTTCCTTCTTTCTTTTTACTTATTTTAAATCTTATTTTAAATCTTATTTTAAACCTGTGATCTGAACCAGGAATGTTGTTGTTATTGTTTTTGTGTGTTTTCTTCTCATGGTTAATGCTTTCACCACGATGTTGGAACGATGCACCGTGATGTTTGTTCATTTCTCTGATTCACCTCGACGGGCGCGGCTGGAGGACTTGTCGGCGGCGGACGCTTGAGATCACCTCGGTCCTCTCCCACTTCCTGTGGAAAAGGTGGCCGGGCGTGGCCGGGCTCCGACCCGGACCCGGTCTGTTCCGTCAGTACCGCTGTTCTGCTTTGTTTTTTTAATTCAGATGTTATCGATGAATATCCTGAAGACCAAGCTCTAGGTGGTGTTTCCTGGTACGGTTCTGGTTCTGGTCCTTGTTCTGGTTCAGACCTGGTTCTGGTTCTGGTCCTGGTCCTTGTTCTGGTCGCTCTGCGCTTGAACCTTTTTTTAAAATGTTTTTACTGTTGGAGAAACAAGACGTTCGGAGTATTTTATCATAATAAAAACAAACTGTGGAAACGCTGTTGTCCTGTCTTCATTACAAGTCTTTGATTATTTTCTCTTTATTAGAAGTTGAACTGATCAGTTTTTCCTACATTAATATTATTATGGTCTGCCAACAGTGACAGTGAACACGTCCCTCGTCAGGATCCCGATCTCAGAAATGAGTCGAACTTTTCATCATTTTCTTTGTTTTCTTTCTGGTTGAAATGTTTTTACCGTCGAGTCAAAGATGTTTCTCAAAGAGTCGTCGTGCAAAGTCCTTCAGCCGAACAGGAAGCTGCTGTGACGCCTTTCGTGGAGGAAAGCTCCATATCGAGCCCCAGGTTTGTAGGGGCCGGTAGAGTAGGTCAATAGGGTTCCCTCGTCCCCCTCGTTCCCTTGTACACTCATCCCCTCGTCCCCTTGTTCCCTCGTCCCCCTCATTCCCTTGTTCCCTCGTCCCCCTCGTTCCCTTGTACACTCATCCCCTCGTCCCCTTGTTCCCTCGTTCTCCTCCTTCCCTCATCCACTCGTTCCCTTATCCCCCTCCTTCCCTCATCCCCATGTTCCCTCGCCCCCCTCATTCCCTCGTCCACTCGTTCCCTTCCTTCCCTCATCCCCTCGTCCCCTCATTCCCTTGTTCCCTCGTCCCCCTCGTTCCCTTGTACACTCATCCCCTCGTCCCCTTGTTCCCTCGTTCTCCTCCTTCCCTCATCCACTCGTTCCCTTATCCCCCTCCTTCCCTCATCCCCTTGTTCCCTCGCCCCCTCCTTCCCTCATCCCCATGTTCCCTCGCCCCCCTCATTCCCTCGTCCACTCGTTCCCTTCCTTCCCTCATCCCCTCGTCCCCTCATTCCCTTGTTCCCTCGTCCCCCTCGTTCCCTTGTACACTCATCCCCTCGTCCCCTTGTTCCCTCGTTCTCCTCCTTCCCTCATCCACTCGTTCCCTTATCCCCCTCCTTCCCTCATCCCCTTGTTCCCTCGCCCCCTCCTTCCCTCATCCCCATGTTCCCTCGCCCCCCTCATTCCCTCGTCCACTCGTTCCCTTCCTTCCCTCATCCCCTCGTCCCCTCATTCCCTTGTTCCCTCGTCCCCTCGTTCCCCTCTTCCCTTGTGCCACCGTCCCCTCCTTCCCTTTTCCCCCATCCCCTTGTTCCCCCGTCCTTCCTTTCCTTTGCCCCTTGTTCCCTTTTTCCCCCGTCCCCTCATTCCCTCATTCCCCTTTCCCATCCTTTCCTTTTCCAATTGTCCCCTTGTTCCTGTCCCCTCATCCACTCGTTCCCTCATTCCCTCGTTCCGTCGTTCCCTTGTCCCCTCGTTCCCTCGTCCACTCACCCCCTCGTTCCCTCGTTCCCTTGTCCACTCGTTCCCTCGTCCACTCACCCCCTCATTCCCTTGTTCCCCCTTCCCTCCCTAAGAACAACACAATGTCGCAGCCAAAATAGCACAGATTAATTATTCATCTGCCAGGAAACTGATCTTTCATTCTATCGATTGATCCGTTGGGTTCTCTTTTTTCCTGTCTGTCTGTCTGTCTGTCAGTCTGTCTGTCTGTCTGTCTGTCTGTCTGGCATGAAGAGTTGGTGCTCCTGCGGTTCAACGTGTGTGTGTGTGTGTGTGTGTGTGTGTGTGTGTGTGTGCCCCCTGCTGGTTATAAATACATGAACCTTCTGGTTTGGATCATACTTGGGGTGATTTGAACGTGTCAGAACACATGGGCGTGGCCCTGCATCCTGCCACTTACTGAAACAGGATGAGATGGGACTGTATTGACCAGCACCACCCACCACCCGACCGCCCCGTGGAGAAACCTTTGAGTTGGGTTCAGTCTGCTTTTCATATCCATCACTTTGAACGACAGAGCACAACAGTGATTCTCAGTCTTAAAATCTTTAAAAAGGTTCAATCGAAGTGAAAAAACAGTGAAGGACTTTATCATAATTCGTATCAGACATGAATGATTTACACTCACTGCTTCTTCCTAAAGGAAGGTTTTGACAGAATGAAAAGACTCCATTCACTCTACTGACTCCAACTCACTGACCAACTAACTCACTAACTGATTCACTCACTAACACACCCACTGACTAACTTACCAACTCACTCACTGACTACCTCACTCGCTGACTAACTTACCAACTCACTCACTAATTCACTCAATAAGTGACTCACTGACTAACTCACTGACCAACTTACCAACTCACTCACTAATTCACTCACTGACTTACTAACACACTCACTGACTAACTTACCAACTAACTGACTAATTCACTCACCGACTAACTCACTGGCTAATTCACTAACTCACTGACCATCTCACTCACTGGCTAACTCACTCACCTACTCACCAACTAACTCACGCACTAACCAACTCACTGACTAACTCACTCACTTACCAACTAACTCATGCACTAACCAACTCACTAACTCACTCACTGACTAGCTCACCAACTAACTCACTCACTGAGTAAGTCACTCACCAACTAACTCACTCACTGAGTAACTCACTCACTAACTCACCAACTAACTCACTGACCAATTCACTAACAAACTGACTCAATCACTAACTAACTCTCTAGCTGACTCGAACTAAATTACTCGAACTAATTCACTGACTCACTGACTACCTGACTAACTGACTAACTCACCAACTCCCTCACTTACTGACTGGTTGACTGACTGAGTAAGCTAAACTACTGATCAATACAAATAGTTAGTCACCAAAAGTTCCTTTAATGAATCTTTGTGGATCACTTTCATTCTTCACTCGTCTTTTATTTAAGGTTTGACTCAGTACAATTTTCCAGTTGCAACCTCAAAACATTATGGTCTGTTTGTAGTTAGAAGCACCGGTGAGTCCATTCCAGTCCAGTGTGTTCCAGTTCAGTTCTGATTGGTCCAACACCGTCTCCTCTGGTCTGGTCTCGCTCCGTCAGGCTGAAGTCACCCTGCTCCAGAAGCTCCTTCACAGTTCCTCCTTCCGCTCCATGGCGGTGTAGGACGGATGCTCCACGTAGCTGTAGTTCACCAGCCCTCCTTCACCCTCAAGGTCCACGTCATCCTCCTCCTCCTCATCCTCCTCGTCCAGGCAGCGGCTGTCTCCACCCGACTCGTCCTCCTCGTCCTCCGCCCGCTTGTGGCAGCGGAGGCTCAGTTTGCGCCGGTGGTTGCTCCGCACTGACGCCTCCAGCGCCTTCTGCTTGCGGTAGAAATGGGAGAACTTGTTGAAGATGATGGTGATGGGCAGCGCCACCACCAGGGTCCCGCCCAGGATGCAGCCGCTGGCGGCCATCTTGCCGGCCACTGTGACAGGCACCACGTCGCCGTAGCCCACGGTGGTCATGCTGACTGTGCCCCACCACCAGCAGGCTGGGATGGTGTCCAGGCCCACGTCCTGGAGGGAGGGAGGGTGAAGGGGGGAGAGAATCGTGAAAAGCGCCAAAGAAATCAAATCAAAGACACTTCAATACAGAGACTTGACGGGAGACAAAGAGAGAGAGAGACAGATGGGTAGAGGGATAGATAGACAGACAGGCAGACGGGGACAGACACAGACAGACAGACAGACAGACAGATAGACGGACAGGCCGACGGGGACAGACACAGACAGGCAAATAGACAGAGAGCGTGAGACAGACATGTACCTCCTCATACTCGGCGGTATAGGCCATTCCAGAGAAGACGGACACGCCCACAGCGAGGTAGAGTAGAAGGATCCCCACCTCGCGGTAGCTGTGCTGCGGAGCCAAGATGGAGGACAGGGGTCACATGCTACATGCTACCTGCTACGAGCTACACGTTACGAGCTACACGCTACGAGCTACACGTTACGAGCTACACGTTACGAGCTACCTCCTACGAGCTACACGCTACGAGCTACACGTTACGAGCTAACTGCTACGGGCTACACGTTACGAGCTACCTGCTACGAGCTACATGCTACGAGCTACATATTGCGAGCTACCTGCTACGAGCTACACATTACGAGCTACCTGCTACGAGCTACATGTACGAGCTACCTGCTACGAGCTACACGTTACGAGCTACCTGCTACGAGCTACACGTTACGAGCTACCTGCTACGAGCTACACGTTACGAGCTACCTGCTACGAGCTACACGTTACGAGCTACCTGCTACGAGCTACACGTTACGAGCTACCTGCTACGAGCTACACGCTATGAGCTACACGTTACGAGCTACCTGCTACGACCTACATGTTACGAGCTACCTCCTTCGAGCTACACGCTAAGAGCTACCTGCTACGAGCTACACCCTACGAGCTATACATTACGAGCTATATGCTACGAGCTACACGCTACGAGCTACACGTTACACGTTACGAGGTACAGGCCTATGCTGTCGTCGAGCGTACTTTAGTATGTGGGTCGAAAGAAGGGAGGGAGGAGAAGGCTTGTGTGGCACTAGCACCAGGAGCAGATGAAGAAGCTTCTTAAAGCTTTTAAAGATTTTAAAGCTTCTTAAAAAGGCTTCTTAAAGTGTTTGTTGCTGCTTCACCCTTAGCGTGGCTCCCAGCGAGCGGAGGCCGGTGGAGTGTCGAGCCAACTTCAGAACTCGGAAGATCCTCATCAACCTGAAGACCTGGAGACAAATCAGATCAATAACATGAGATGAGACAGTACGAAACGTAATAATCACAAACTGAGCAAAAACTAAAACAACTGAATGAAATAAAACTGAACCAAGAAAACAAAAGGTCACTTCAGAAAAACAACATTGAACCAGAGCGAAGCAGCCTGAGGGTGGAGCGGGTGGAGCTGCCGACCTGGACGAGCCGTCCCAGGATTCCCAGGTCCGACTCGGATCCCAGCGTGAGGTCAAAGGTCAGCGTGACGTAGATGGGAGCCACCGACACCAGGTCGATCATGTTGAGAGGAAGTCGGAAAAACTTCTTCCTGTTTGGAGCGAGCAGCAGGCGTGCCACCACCTGTGTGTGTGTGTGTGTGTGTGTGTATTATTTACCATTATTATTTAACATTATTCAATTCATTTTTATTTTTAAACAACATATTTTAGAATTTATTCAGCTGCACTTTACAATGAGTGTGGGAATTTAGGGTAGAGGTGGAGTAGAGGTGGTGTCGGGGTAGAGTAGAGGGATAGTAGAGGGAGGCTGTGGTGGAGTAGAGTAGAGATAAAGTTGAAGAAGAGGGAGATACAATGGAAGTGGAGAAAGGGTAAAAGTAAAGTGGAGGTAGAGCAGAGGTGGAGTCATGGTGGAGTAAAGGGAGGTAGGGTAGAGCTAAAGCATAAGTAGAGGTGAAGCAGGCGTGGAGTAGAGTAGAGGCAGAGCAGTGTATCTCGTGACCTCGAAGGTGAACCAGCAGGTGCAGAAGACCTCCAGAGCCTGGGTGGTGGGGTCCTCCATCTGCCTCCCGTCAGCGTCAAAGCTCTGGGCGGAGAAAGGAGAGTTACACCTCCGTCACCCCTGCAGGGCAATCCATCCAACCGTACCAGTCCAGTTTACCTCTACTCACCTCTACCCCGCCTTCCTCTACCTTCACTCTATTTACCTCTACTCCACCCGTACTCGTCTCTCTACTCTACTCTCCCCTACCTTCCCCTCCCTCTATTCTACCTCT
Source organism: Zeus faber (assembly GCF_960531495.2). Taxonomy (NCBI): domain Eukaryota; kingdom Metazoa; phylum Chordata; class Actinopteri; order Zeiformes; family Zeidae; genus Zeus; species Zeus faber. Next base: position 35,555,767 of record NC_137192.1, on the reverse strand, counting down.
ACTCGACCTCTCCTCCACCTCTACTCTTCCTCTCCTCCACCTCTCCTCTTCCTCACCTCCTCCACTAAGGTCATGTGGTTTGGTAGAAACAATGTCTCCCGACTGGTGCACCACGTCCTCCGTCGGCCGTGAGCTCCAGTCGTCTACACCTCCACAGAGTGGTCAAGGTCAGGGCATGGCTTCCTGTGCAGTAACAGCTCATCTCTCACCGCACCTGCCGTTTTTAGGGAGGCTGCCACTATCAACCATCATGTCAACCTAACGGAATATACTGAGTCTGTGACAGGCTATGTGTACAAATGCATGGACAATGTGACCGTCATCAAAAACATCACTAAAATAGCCAATGACAAACCCTGGTTCACCAGGGAGGTACGTGCACTCCTGAGAGCACGGAACGCTGCCTTCAAGTCCGGGGACAAGGACGCCCTCAGAGCTGCTAGGGACAACTTGAACAAGGGCGTAAGAACAGTCAAGCGTGCCTATGGACAGAAAATCCAATCACACCTCACAGACACAAAAGACTCCAGTCGCCTGTGGCAAGGCATCCAGTCAGTCACCAGTTACAGGCCAACACCCCCACCGTGCGAGGACAACACAGACTTCCTCAACACACTTAACACATTCTTCAGCCAGTTTGAGGAAAACAACACCACCACACCAACAAAAGCCCGGACCTGCCTGGACAATGTAACACTTGACCTGGACCGTGCTGATGTGCGGAAGACCCTACTCAAGGTGAACCCCAGAAAAGCTGCAGGTCCTGACAACATACCGGAGCGTGTGCTCAGAGACTGTGCTGACCAACACCTCTCTGAGCCAAGCCATCATACCAGCTTGCTTCAAAGCCACCACCATCATACCGCTACCCAAGAAATCCCCAGCCTCAACACTGAACGACTACCGACCCATAGCACTCACGCCCATCATGATGAAGTGCCTTGAAAGATTGGTCAAGGCCCACATAACATCCAGTCTCCCCACTACACTTGATCCATTCCAGTTTGCATACCGTCCCAATCGCTCCACTGATGACGCCATAGCAACAGCACTCCACCTATGCCTGGCTCATCTGGAAAACAAAAACAGTTACGTGCGGATACTGTTCATTGACTTCAGTTCCGCCTTCAACACAGTCATCCCCCAACACCTGGTAAATAAACTCAGCGAAATAGACATCAGCGACCCACTCTGCAACTGGCTACTGGACTTCCTTACTGATAGACCACAGACAGTAAGAGTTGGCAAAATCTCCTCAGAGACCATCACTGTGAACACTGGAGTCCCCCAAGGATGTATGTTGTCCCCTCTGCTGTTCACACTGGCGACGCATGACTGATGTGCCAGATACAACTCGAACCACTTTATTAAGTTTGCAGATGACACAACAGTTGTGGGCCTCATCAGTGACGACAACGACTCAGCCTACAGAGAGGAGGTACATCAACTCATCAACTGGTGTGACAACAATAATCTACATCTCAATGCAAACAAGACAAAATAAATAACTGTGGACTTTAGAAAGAAACACACATCACACATCCCACTCACCATCAATGGCAGTGCAGTGGAGTCTGTGAAGAGCACCAAGTTCCTGGGGGTGCACATCACAAACGACCTGACCTGGTCAATCAACACCACCTCCCTAGTAAAGAAGGCACAGCAACGCCTCTACTTCCTTCGCCGGATGAGGAGAGCTGACCTCCCCCCTTCTGCCCTCACCACCTTCTACAGGGGAGCTATTGAGAGCATTCTCACCAGCAGCCTCTCAGTCTGGTATGGCAGCTGCTCAGCTGCTGACCACAAAGCCCTACAAAGAGTGGTGAGGACAGCAGAGAAGATCACCTAAACAGCACAACCATCCATCCAGGACCTGTACCCGTCTCGCTGCCGCAAGAGAGCCACCAATATCATCAAGGACCACACCCACCCAGCACACAAACTGTTCACCCTCCTACCTTCTGGCAAGCGCTACCGCAGCATGCGGTGCAATACCTCCAGATTCAGGAGCAGCTTTTTTCCAAAGGCCATCAGACTACTAAACTCACCAAATACGACATGGACACGACACCCACAAAGACCAACTGACTGCACAATATTTACATTTTACAATACATATGTATCCCCTTGGTATACATATGCATCCTCTTGCTGCTAGCTTTGTACTGCACCTTATTACCTTAATAACATACCTCATTCGACTTCTTGAGTATATTAAGACTAACCTTAGTCTTGTTGTGTTGTTGTGTCTATTGTTGTTGTCTTTTTGCACTTTTATCTTATATATTGTGCGTTACAAATATTACTGCACATTTGGAGGGTATGGGGAAACGCAATTTTGATCCTTTGTGTAATCACGTGTTGCATGGTACGATTGACAATAAAGTACACTTTGAACTTTGAGCTGGCTCTGGTCGCCCTGGTTGCTCTGGTTGCTCTGGTCACTCTGGTCGCCCTGGTTGCTCTGGTCACTCTGGTCGCCCTAGTTGCGACGACTCTCCTCCCTCTGTTTGACCACGGTGACGTCGTTTACAGATGGGCAGGCAAGGCAGCTCTGGGTGGTGCCGTGTCCTCCATGACGCTCATCGCGCTGCTCGTCACACTTCTCTGTAAAACCGGTCGCCCTGAAACTGAACGCACAAGTCCACCGGCGGATGTTTGTTTGCCAAACACTACGAGGTCTCACTCCCCCTGCCTGCCACGATGGAAACCTTCAGCCCGCGGCATACGACACTCCTTCTGCTCAAGGTCTTCAAAGCAGATCGGCCCCTGGGTCGCTCCACCTTTCAGTTCGCTGCAGCCGACGACGTTTCTTCCCTTTCTCTGCTGCTCCGTCCACTACTCGTCCAAAGCCTAGTGCTCGAGCCCTCTGGCGTTCTCCTCTTTGCTCTGGGTGGTGGTGTTCCTGTCGTGCTGTGCTGTCTGTTGTGCTGGGATTTGCCCGTTCATGGGGTTCGGTGTTGTTTTTATTTAATCCCAACCCCTGTTCCCACAGGGGGTCTTTTACCTCTTGCACGCCCTTATGGTAAATACAAATTAGTTCTTAATTAAGCTGCTTGGTAAAATCAAGGTTGATGATGATGATCCATCTCTACTCAACATCCACTCCACCTCTACTCTACCTGGTACTCAGGGATGCTGTTGATGCACGTGGCGGTGATGGAGGTGAGCACCACCCCGATGGAGAGCAGACTGAACAGCTTGCTGGGGATGGAGTAGCCGGGGTTCTCCACCGTCAGCCACAGACACTTCCGGATGGTTCCATAGCGAACGTCCTGGAAGTGCTGCAGGTCTCTGCACGGAGCCACCGGAGGGACGACCCGCAGAGAAGTTAGAAAGTTAAAAAGTGAGTAGGTTACTACTGCCATGACCTGTAAAGGAACTCCATCACTCATCCCTTTAGATGCGTATGAAGATGCACTGCTCGATAATGTTTGACCAAATTGAACTGTTTGTAGCAGAAGGATTAGCTTGGGAACAAGGGTACATGGCTGCTTTCCAAAATGGAAGCCGATTAGATGAGTGCCTCTAGTGGCTGCTTCCAGAACATCGCTGTAACTCCGCCCACATTGATGCAGGTCACTGGAGGACAGGCCAAACAACAATTCAAAAATATACAATATTCAATACACTTTTTCCCTCGAGGGTACCTCTTCCAATAGTCACTAGTCTGAATATATGACATTTATTGAAGATATTTGATGATATTCAAAGAGGGTGTGGTCAGGTGTGGTCAGGCCTGGGGATGAGCTGACTGACAGGTCTCACTGACAGCCTGTGTCTGCTTTGATTACTGCGCAGTAAGACGGCTACAACTAGGCCGCCATGTTTTAGGCTTCAAAACACTGCGTCGTACAATCCTTTTTATTTACAGTGGCAGGTGGGAAATGCTGACTCAGCAATATGACGGCGTTTGGAAGGTAACTGTTTCCCAAACTTCCAAAACATGAATAACAGTGAAATTGATTGGAATATTTGGATACAGCCCCATTTCAGCCCAGACCAATGGGATTTCTGGGCATGTAGGAAGCAACATCTCAAATTATTCTGTCGCTTAGAAAACAGCGAGGAATTTGAATTTGGTCTTGACATCCCATAATCTCCCGTGCTGAGCTCTCCCCCCTCACCCCTCCCCAGACCCCCTCTGTCTGTCCCACCTGTTGAGGTCAGAGATCTCGTCCACCGAGGTGTCCACGCTGCTGACGTCGCTCTCCTCGTCCCAGCTGCGGTGCCGGCTGTTCTCCAGCTTGCGGTCATGGTAACGGTAACTACAGCAACTGTCCAGGAAGAACTCGTTGATGCCCCAGTACTCCATCTCCTGGCTGCTGCCGGTTGGGACCAGAGGTTGTGTTATTAACTGCTCCTGTTTCCTGGTTCCCCCCAATGGCTATAAATGATTGAACCAACCAAGACCTTTAATAAGACTAGAAACAGGAAGTAAGATAGTAGAAGCGGGAAGTAAGAGACTAGCAACAGGAAGTAAGAAAGTAGAAGAAGGAAGCAAGAGACTAGAAACAGGAAGTAAGAAAGTAGAAACGGTAAGTAAGAGACTAGAACCTGGAAGAAAGAGACTAGAATTAAGTTTGCAGATGACACAACAGTTGTGGGCCTCATCAGTGACGACAACGACCTACAGATTGGAGGTACATCAACTCATCAACTGGTGTGACAACAATAATCTACATCTCAATGCAAACAAGACAAAAGAAATAACTGTGGACTTCAGAAAGAAACACACACCACACATCCCACTCACCATCAATGGTGAGTGGGATGTGAAGAGCACCAAGTTCCTGGGGGTGCACATCACAGACGACCTGACATGGTCAATCAACACCACCTCCCTAGTAAAGAAGGCACAGCAACGCCTCTACTTCCTTCGCCGGATGAGGAGAGCTGACCTCCCCCCTTCTGCCCTCACCACCTTCTACAGGGGAGCTATTGAGAGCATTCTCACCAGCAGCCTCTCAGTCTTGTATGGCAGCTGCTCTGCTGCTGACCACAAAGCCCTACAAAGAGTGGTAAGGACAGCAGAGAAGATCACCAAAACAGCACAACCATCCATCCAGGACCTGTACCCGTCTCGCTGCCGCAAGAGAGCCACCAATATTATCAAGGACCACACCCACCCAGCACACAAACTGTTCACCCTCCTACCTTCTGGCAAGCGCTACCGCAGCATGCGGTGCAATACCACCAGTTTCAGGAGCAGCTTTTTTCCAAAGGCCATCAGACTACTAAACTCACCAAACACCACATGAACAGGACACCCACAAAGACCAACTGACTGCACAATATTTACATTTTACAATACATATGTATCCCCTTGGTATACATATGTATCCTCTTGGTATACATATGTATCCTCTTGCTTCTAGCTTTGTACTGCACCTTATTACCTTAATAACATACCTCATTTGACTTCTTGAGTATATTAAGACTAACCTTAGTCTTGTTGTGTTGTTGATTCTATTGTTGTCTTTTTGCACTTTCATGTTATATGTTGTGTGTTACAAATATTACTGCACATTTGGAGTATGGGGAAACGCAAATTTGATCCTCTGTGTAATTATGTGTTGCATGGTACGATTGACAATAAAGTACACTTTGAACTTTGAACTTTGAGAAACAGGAAGTGAGAGAGTAGAAACAGAAAGTAAGAGACTAGAAACATGATGTAAGTCTAGAAATGGGAAGTAGGAGAATAGAAACAGGGAGTAAAAGAGAGAAAGATAGTAAAATAGTAGTAAGATGGTAAAAACAAGTAGTAAGACAGTAGAAAAAGGAAGTGAGACAGTAGAAACATGGATTTAGAGACTATAAATCTTAAGTAAGAAACTAGAAACATGAAGTAAGACTTTAGAAATGAGAAGTACAAGACTAGAAACAGGAAGTAAGAAAGAAGAAACAGAAAGTAAGGGACTGGAAACAGGAAGTAAGAGACTAGAAACAGGAAGCAAGAGAGTAGAAGCAGGAAGTCAGAGACTTGAAACAATAAGTAAGAGTCCAGAAACAGGAAGTAAGAGGGAGTTAGGGTCAATTTGGCATAACATTGCAAATGTATTGGCATTGGTGGAAAGTAAGAAAGCAGAAGTACTTGTAACTGTACTTTTTGTACATTTTAAGTGTCTATCTCTTTAAGTAAATTTCACTTTTGAATTTTCCTCAAAACTTCAAATATCTCTATTTTTACTCTTCTACTCTTCTTTATGTAGTTTTATAGGCTTGGCCTAGAGGGCACTGCATATGACAAGTACTTTTCCTTTGAAACTGCAACTATATTTATTTACTGAAGTAGAAATGTCAATGTGGTACTTTACCTTTGAGTCATTTTGTGTCAGGGTGTTAGTACTTCCATGTGGACGGCCTCAGTGTCGAAATCATGAACATCCATCAACCCAGAAAGTGACTTTAATAGCCTGAGTGGATGTGAAGGTGGAGGTCCCACCTGAAGGAGAAGACGCACAGCTCCTCCATGATATGCAGCTTCCCCGTCTGGTAGAACTGCAGGACGTAGGGGAACAGGGCGGGGTTCCTGTCGAAGTAAAACTCCGCCTGCTGGACATCGTAGTCATCACACACCTGCAGCAGGAAGTACAGGCGCAAAGACACGTTTCCATGGATACGTCGACGGCGTCACTTCATTCGTCCAAAATCAAATCTCAGCTCAGTCTCCACTGACTCAAGACAAGACCAACGCACCCTCCGCTCGGAGGCTGCCCCCGGTGGCTGCTGGAGGAACTGTCTTCCCTTTTTATACTTCCATCCTTCCATCCATCCATTCATCCACCCACCCATCCCACCGTCAATCCATCCACCCATCCACCCATCCATTCATTCATCCATCCATTCTTCTATCTGTCTATCCATCCATTTATTCTTCCATCCTCCTTCAATCCATCCATCCATCCATCTGTCATCCACCCATCCATCCATCATCAATTAATCTGTCAATCAATCCATCCATCCATCCATCCATCCATCCACCCATCCATCCATTCATTCATCTGTCCATCCTTCCATCCATACATCCATCCATCATACATCCATCCATCTGTCCATCCATCCATCCATTCATTCTTCTATCTGTCCATCCATCAATGTATTCTTCCATCTTCCTTCCATCCATCCACCCATCCATCATCCACCCATCCATTCAACTGTCCATCCATCCATCCATCCATCCATCATCAATTCATCTGTCAATCAATCCAATCATCCATCCATCCACCCACCCAACCATTCATTCATCCATCCATTCTTCTATCTGTCCATCCATCCATTTATTCTTCCATCCTCCTTCCATCCATCCATCCATCCATCCACCCATCATACATCCATCCATCCATTCATCTCTCCATTCATCCACCCATCCATCCATCCGTCCATCCATCATCCATCCATCCATCCATCCATCCATTCATCCATCCATCCATCCATCATACATCCATCCATCCATCTGTCCATTCTTCCACCCATTCATCCATCCATCCACCCATCCATCCATCATACATACATACATCCATCCATCCATCATACATCCATCCATTCATCTGTCCATCCATCCATCCACCCATTCATCCATCCATCCTTTCATCCATTCATCATCCATCATCCATCCATTCTACCTGCCTACCTGTAAAATAGCTTCTTCAGAGTCGCAGGCCAGTAGTTTTCCCAGTCTGGTGTCTGGAAACCTCCTCAAGGTGCTGGAGCAGAGGCTCCTCTTCAGTCCCCCGACATTGATGTGGACCGGGCCCTCCTTGTGGTCCTCGTGGACCCAGCTGGGCAGGTTCTCCTTCACCATTATTATCTAGCACCAAGGAAAAGGCGTGGCACAGGAAGCTGAGGGGCCATGACCCCAACCCCAAACCCTAACTCCCAACCCCAACACCAACCCAAACCCAAACCCCTGACCCCAATCCCAAACACCAACCCCAACCTCCAACACCAACCTCCAACACCAACCTCCAACACAAACCGTCAAAACCGACCCAAACTCCCAACCTCCAACCCCAATCCCCTGACACCAGCCCCAACCCCCAACACAAACACCAACATCACCCAACCCCCACCCTCAATCCCGAACCCCCAACATCCCCAACCCCTACCCTTAACGCCCAACCTCCAACCCCAAACGCCTACTCCCAACATGAGACGCTCAGAGCTTTGATTTGTACCAGACTTACTACAGGTTTGGAACTTTCCTTTCATATCAAGATTTCGGAGCTTGGTTCAATTTATGAAATGAAACTTTAAACCAGTTGAATCTGGTCTGGTCTGAACTGGTCTGAACTTGTCTGGACTGGTCTGGTCTGAACTGTCTGGTCTGGTCTGAACTGGTCTGGACTGGTCTGAACTGTCTGGACTGGTCTGGTCTGAACTGGTCTGGCCTGGTCTGAACTGTCTGGTCTGAACTGGTCTGGACTGGTCTGAACTGTCTGGTCTGAACTGGTCTGAACTTGTCTGGACTGGTCTGGTCTGAACTGGTCTGGTCTGGTCTGGTCTGAACTGTCTGGTCTGAGCTGGTCTGGACTGGTCTGAACTGGTCTGGACTGGTCTGGACTGGTCTGGACTGGTCTGGTCTGGTCTGAACTGTCTGGTCTGAACTGGTCTGAACTTGTCTAGACTGGTCTGGTCTGGTCTGAACTGGTCTGGACTGGTCTGAACTGTCTGGTCTGAACTGGTCTGAACTTGTCTGGACTGGTCTGGTCTGAACTGGTCTGGCCTGGTCTGAACTGTCTGGTCTGAACTGGTCTGGACTGGTCTGAACTGGTCTGGCCTGGTCTGAACTGTCTGGTCTGAACTGGTCTGGACTGGTCTGAACTGGTCTGGACTGGTCTGGACTGGTCTGGCTGGTCTGAACTGTCTGGTCTGAACTGGTCTGAACTTGTCTAGACTGGTCTGGTCTGGTCTGAACTGGTCTGAACTGGTCTGGACTGGTCTGGTCTGAACTGGTCTGAACTGGTCTGACTGGTCTGGTCTAAACTGGTCTGAACTGGTCCGAACTGGTCTGGTCTTAACTGGTCTGAACTGGTCTGAACTGGTCTGAACTGGTCTGGACTGGTCTGAACTGGTCTGGTTGGCCGAGGGAGTCTCACCTTGGGTTCAGTGGACGCCTGGTTTCATTTGGGGAAAATATCTCAGGAAAGAGACTCTTGGTGCTAAAGTGATGTTGGTCTAATGGAGTTAGAGTTGGTCTCTATCTCTTCTTCCTTCCCTCCTCCCTCCCTCCTCCTCTCCTCCACCCTCCTCCACCCTCCCTGTCCTGTCCTCCTCTCTTCTGTTCTCTCACATCCAGCGATGACCAAATCAGGAATATTAAACAGTTCTGTCAAAAATAATATCAATAAACTTCATGTACAAGCATCATGTCAAACTGAGCAGAGTCCGTGCGACGTGTGACGAGAACCTGAAATAGAGAAAACTGAACAGAGTGGAGATAAGATCAAAAACAGGTTGTCTCACTTCCTGCCCCCCCCCTCACCACACAGACCCCCTGCTGCTCTGGAGCCTCCTGCATCAGCAGCAATGAAGTTGATCTATAATTCAAGAGAAAAACAGAATCACTGTGTTGACTTGCACTCATTCATCATCATCATCATCATCCTCATCATCATCATCATCATCATCATCATCATCATCATCATCATCCTCATAATCATCCTCATCATCATCCTCATCATCATCATCATTCTCACCATCATCATCATCATCATAATCATCATCATCATCATTCTCATCAACATCATCATCATTCTCACCATCATCATCATCATCATCATCATCATTCTCATCATCATCAACATCATCATCATCCTCATCATCATCATCATCGTCATCCTCATCATCCTCATCCTCATCCTCATCACCATCGTCGTCATCGTCATCATCATCCTCATCCTAATCATCATCCTCATCCTCATCATCCTCATCATCCTCATCCTCATCATCCTCATCATCCTCATCATCATCATCCTAATCATCACCCTCATCCTCATCATCCTCATCATCATCATCCTCATCATCCTCATCATCATCATCATCATCCTCACCAGCTCCTTCAGTGAGGAGGAAACCAGTTAGTTTGATTGACAGAATGTAAAGGAGTTAAAAGCAGCAGATGAAGGTTGTTTATTATTTATTTCTTGTTCTGATGTTAAATGAAGATCAAGCTTTTACCTTGAAGTTTCCTCACAGAGCTGCTGGATGTCTGCTCCTCCTCGGTGCGTCCTCTCAGCTGCCTTTTCATCCCAGGATTGATTTCTATTTCCAGGTCTGTGTCCGTGGTCATGCACTGTCCCCGGGTCACTCCGCTCCTCACTCCGCTCCTCACTCCGCTCCTCACTCCGCTCCTCACTCCGCTCCTCACTCCGCTCCTCACTCCGCTCCTCACTCCGCTCCTCACTCCGCTCCTCACTCCGCTCCTCACTCCGCTCCGACTCTCGGAGCCTCAAACTCCGGTGCGCGTCGTGCGTCCCGTGGATTTAAAGTGGTAATCCATGAGGTTATTTTGTAAAAAATAAACAAAATTAAATATAATCCTCTATTCATTTCATCAGCCCCTCGTGTCCATTACGCACATTTTTGTATTTTTACAGCTAGTGTGTGTAATCTCCGGGTGTGTTGCTAAGACATTTCACTGCATATATGTATAAAGTATGTATATGTAAAGTATGTACAGTATATGTATGTGACAAATAAACCTCTTGAATCTTGAATCAGCTGGCACTTATGGGAAACTTCCATTCATTGTGCTTTCCCTATGCATTTGTGCATGTGTTCTGAAATGACTTAAAGCCCTTCAATGTACTTAAAGTAGTAAAAGTAAATGAATAAATGATAAGCAGTTTGATAGATCCAGTACCTGATTTGTTCTCTTTCTATTTTTGTTGCTTTGGCTTGAAAAGCCAAAACTTGATTCATCATCTTTCTGTTTGATTCACTTTGAATAAAAAGGGAAAAGTGATGAGAACATGTATTCTTATGTGTGAACGGAGTAAAATGAAATACCCTAAATAGAAAAACACTGTATTTTTTATTTGTAGGAACGGGGCAAGGGGACGCACAGCGGAGCGCATCACTGGCGCTGATGGGAGGGGGCCCTAGGGGCCACTGGGCCCCGGTGCGGCCGCACCCGTCGCACCGTCGATGGCCAGTGACCACTGCAGGGAAATAGAAACACAAAGGCAGTGGTTACTGGCTAGAATTGCTTCAGAGGAATATTCTATTTGTAACTGCATTTAACTACACACGACGAATCAATCATTCTATGAAAATAAAAAGTTGATATATATCATTTTTAACTCAAAATAAAGATTTGATCAATCACTTTAATCCAAATTGGAACTGCAATCATGTAAGGTGGTGCTGCTATCTAGTGGCCAAACCTGTTAGAACGCAAGACAGACAGACAGACAGACAGTCAGACAAACAGATAGATAGTTAGATGGATAGACAGATAGACAGATAGATAGACAGATAGACAGACAGATCGATAGATAGATAGATAGATAGACAGACAGACAGACAGACAGACAGACAGATAGATAGATAGACAGATAGATAGATAGGTCTGGTCATGGTGTGCATGGCATATGTATATGTACATTCCTTTTCAAATTCCATTCTCCCTGAAGGTGTTTTTATTAAAAGTAACAGGGTTGACGACAACCTGGGCACCCAACAAAATCGTTGTTTTTCAACATTTGGCTCAAATCCAATCCCATAAGTTGAATATGATAATTTGACCTTTAAAATGTCAAATGTTTTATTTGTTGTTTTGGGCCCTGTGGCAGAGGCACCTGGGGAACCCTTGACTGGGGTGTAAGGGTTTGACGCCCTTGGGTTGATGGAATTGAACTTCAACTTGTGGGGGGTTGTAGTCCAATGCCGTTTCAGTAGAAATGGGGGTTGGCATGGGGAGGATTTGAAAATTGGGTAAAATTGCCACTTAGACTGAGAAACACCTGGCCTGGCACACAGGATGTGCCATAAGCGGAATCAAACACCAGTAAAGAGATGGATGTTAGTGCCTTGGTCCACCAGCTCAGCTACACATGGAACATAACCCCTGACCCTAACCCTAACTCAAACCCTGACCCTGACCCTAACCCTAACCCTTACCCTGGCAGTGTCAATGCTTTGCTGTACCTGCTGAGTGACTGAGATTTGATCGGGAACATATCTTGTGTTTTTGCTTCATGTTAATACCTCCTCGTGTTGGAACAAAAGTATGTCACAATATATATAAATATATAATGACATAAACATATATGTACACACATAACGACGAACACAACTTCATATAACCCCAGTCACCGACCCTTGTACAAGTAAAACCAGCGTCTGTCTGCCTCTTTATTTCAAACCAGCGACTGACAAACCACAGATTAAACCCTCATTTGGAGGACCGTCCTTCGGTGGGACTCCGGGGCACTGCCTCGATCTACGTTCTGATTATATTGAAGACCACCGACTGACAAACCACAGATTAAACCCTCATTTGGAGGACCGTCCTTCGGTGGGACTCCGGGGCACTGCCTCGATCTACGTTCTGATTATATTGAAGACCACCGACTGACAAACCGCAGATTAAAGCCACCCTTTCATTTCTGTCACGGTGTGACTCAGTAGCTTCTGATCTGCCAGACGGTAGATGAGCGAGATGAGCATTGGAGGCACGATGCTGAGAAGCACCAAGCCTGTGAGGAGGATGTTGAGCATGTGGTGGGGTAGTACAGCTGGCAAATACTGGGACAACAAGGAGCATGAATAGGACAGCAGAGAGGGGAGGAGATGAAATCCATGAAGAAGGAGGGTGTTCCTGGCTTTTATGGCAGAGGCCTGTGGAGGAAAGGGAGTATGGTAACAGTAAACTGTAAATATACTCAGATAACCTAAAAATGAAAACATCGCAAACATTGCTGTCAGAGACCTGACAAAGAGTACATGGTACTAAACGCAAGTCAAAATGTTGATTTAAGCCCAGAGAAGAAGATTTGATTTGGATGCTTTCAGGCCAATGCTTGTGCCCAATTTAAAGCCTAAAAAAATCTCTCTTATTCTGTTCCTCATATAGTGACATGGGCCTTTTAGAAGAAGAAGCAGTCTTTATTCGTCACACAACACACCACACGCACATGCTTTTGATGGTGCCGGTGAAATGGATCCTCTGCATTTGACCCATCCTGGCTTGTCCTTCCTCTGGGGGCACAGTGGGCAGCCTACGTGGACGCGCCCGGGGACCAGGTGATAAATGTCCATCGCTGGTCAGACGATGATGAGTGCATATTTTGGTGGGGGTCCTTACTGACGTGAGGTGGAGGAAACCCCATGTGAGCACGGGGAGAACATGCAAACTCCACACAGAAAGGCTCCTATTTGGGAGATAACCCACCGGAGTACGGTGCCAACAGTGCCCCAGGCGGGAATCGAACCCAGGACCTTCTTGCTGTGAGGCAGCAGAGCAGTGCAATGCACTGTGCCACCGTGCCAACGGTAGTGGTTGCTGGGTGGATGATTCTACCCAGAATCATTTCAAAGATGAGGTTCTCCATTTACTTCTCTTCAGAATCAGAATCAGAATCAGAAATACTTTAATAATCCCAGGGGGAAATTACTTTCATTACAACTCCAATCTACATTCAACATATTAACATACAACATATAATAATTATTAAGAAACATATTTATATATAAATAAATATATAAACAAATCTATATACACATGGTAAAGTGTAAAATGTACAATTAAAAATGTGCAAGAAGAAGAAGAAAGTGCAGATGTGGAAGTCCGTGTTTTGAGGTCAGGTTACAGAGAGGTGGTGTCTGACTCTCTGAGGGAGGCGTTGTAGAGGTTGATGACCTCAGGCAGGAATGATTTCCTGTGGCGCTCTGTGGTGCATCTGGGTAAGAGGAGTCTTCTGCTGAAGGTGCTCCTCTGCTGGGCCAGTGTGTCGTAGAGAGGGTGTGAGACGTTGTCCAAGATGGACTGAAGCCTGGACAGCATCCTCCTCTCTGCCGCAGTCGTCAGGGTGTCCAGCTCCTCTCCTACGACATCACCGACCCTCCTGATTAGTTTGTTGAGTCTGTTGTTGTCTGCGACCCTCAGCCCACTGCCCCAGCATGTGACATCAAGAAGATGGTACTGGCCCCAACAGACTCATAGAACATCCTCAGCATCGTCCGGCAGATGTTAAAGGACCTCAGCCTCCGTAGGAAATAGAGTTGGCTTTGGCCCTTTTTGTAGACTGCCTCTGTGTTTCTGGTCCAGTCCAACTTGTTATTGAAGTACACCCCCAGGTACTTGTACTCCTCCACAGTGTCCACGGGGACCCCCTGGATGGTAACAGGAGTCACAGATGTTTTTGCCCTCCTCAGATCCACTATGAGCTCCTTTGTCTTCGTCACATTGAGCTGCAGATGGTTCAGCTCACTCCAGGTGACAAAGTTGCCCGCAGCAGTCCTGTATTCACTCTCATCACTTCTCTTGCTCTCAAACAACAAGCTCAAGAACATTCTTCTGGTTTTAGTTCTATCGCTGTGGGGCACATACAGTCACATGTTCTAAAAAACATCCATATTGCTTTAACTTTGACAGTAGGTTCCTTAGATTTTGATCAACTGAAAGGCTTTTGCTTCCGCCCTAAGGAGTTTGGATGTTGTGGAACAATTTTGACATAACACACCTAGGTGCTCATATCTCTTTTTAAATAGTTCGGAATTTCTGTAATGGAGCCTATTACTATACATATTACTACAACATATTACTGAGCAGCTGTAGTCTTGGTTCCATTGAGACGACTGATAGTGAAATGATCCCTTAGGACCTTTCCCTCTCTGTAAGGTTTGGTCAAGTGCTGACCCTTAAGATAACGCACCTTATCAGAAGTAGAAGAGACCCTAGCAGCGAGCACAACCTTCATGTAGGTGTAGATCAGAGTCAGAAGCAAAAATGCAGTCAGCTCACCTGACTTGACCTTGAGGTGGTTATTTTGACCTTGAGGCAGTTACTTTCACCTTGAGGTGGTTACATTGACCTTAAGGCAGTTGCTTTGACCCTGAAGTGGTGACATTGACCTTGGGGCAGTTACTTTAACCTTGAGGCGGTTACTTTGACCTTGAGGCGGTTACATTCACCTTGAGGAGGTTGTTTCAACCTTAAGGCAGTTACTTTGACATTGAGGTGGTTACTTTGACCTTAAGGCAATTACTTTGACCTTGGGAGGTTGTTTTGACCTTAAGACAGTTACTTTGACCTTGAGGTGGTTATTTTGACCTTGAGAAGGTTACTTTGACCTTAATGCGGTATCTTTGACCCTGAAGCGGTTACTTTGACCTTGAGGTGGTTAATTCGCCTTGTGGAGGTTGTTTCAACCTTTAGGCAGTTACCCTGACATTGAGGTGGTTACTTTGACCTTAAAGCGGTTACTTTGACCCTGAAGCAGATTTCTTTGACCTTGAGGTGGTGACTTTGACTTTGAGGCAGTTACTTTGACCTTGATGTGGTCACATCAAGGTGGACCTTTAGGAGGTGTTTCAACCTTAAAGCTGTTATTTTGACCTTGACGGGGGTTGTTTCGACCTTAAGGCAGTTACTTTGAACCTGATGCGGTTACATTGACCTTGAGGTGGTAACTTTGACCTTGAGGTGGTTACTTTGACCCTGAAGCGGTTATTTTGACCTTCAGGCGGTAACATTGACCTTGAGGAGGTTGTTTTGACCGTAAGGCAGTTACTTTGACCTTGAGGCGGTATAATATAATATAAAATATTATATTATATTATATTATATTATATTATATTATATTATATTATATTATATTATATTATATTATATTATATTATATTATATTATATTATATTATATTATATTATATTACATTATTTTATATTATATAACACAATACAATACAATATAATATAAGATAACAATATAATAGAGCCAAGAAAGGGCCCACGTCACGGTCCTAGGAGTATTGACGAGATCGACGAGATCGACAAGATCGGCTAGATACTGCTAATCCTATCACCACTACAAGCAACAATTACAAGCTACAAGCTACGCTGAAAGGTGCAAGCTACAAGCCACAAAGCTACAGAACACAAGAGAAAACATCATGCCTGGAGATAGACACAAAGGTCGATGTCGGAAACGAGGAACCTCCTCAAAACCAGCATTGACAGTGATCTCTGTGAACATTGAAGGGTTCTCCTCTGCAAAACAAACCATCTTAGCCGATCTATGCAACAAGCAACACTGTGATGTTCTCTGCTTGCAAGAGACTCACAGAGGAAGTGAAAATAACCGCCCCACCATACCAGGAATGGTCCTGGCCACTAAGCGACCTCACCGGCAGTACGGCAGTGCTATATTTGTAAAAAACGGCGTTAGCTATAGAAAATACAGAAATGTCAGAGGACCATGACATCGATGTCCTATCCGTTGAGCTAAGCAGTGCTGTAGTAACATCTGTCTATAAACCACCACCTGTAGACTTTATATTTTCCCAGCCAATCCCTAAAGTACACAGCAAACCACAGATCATCATTGGGGACTTCAACAGCCACAGCACCCAGTGGGGCTACCCTGAAATGAACAAAGATGGAGAAGCAGTAGAGGACTGGATGGATACCAACCAACTAAGTCTTATCCATGACCCCAAGCTACCACACTCGTTTTTCAGTGCTCGCTGGAAACGTGGCTATAATCCAGACCTCACCATGGTCACAAGTAACATCGCTGGACTGTGTAAAAAGACTGTGCTGGACCCTATTCCATCAAGCCAACATCCCATCAAGCCAACATTAATTTGGATCCCATTGGTATCCAAATTAATGCAGCTGTAGTCCCAACCATCGTGCCCTTTAAAAGGTGTTTCAACTACAAGAAAGCAGACTGGAAAGGCTTCACCAACGAGCTGGAAGAGAAAATCAAAAATATAATACTAGTTAGCAAGAACTACGACTAATTTGCTAACCTGGTGTTGAAAACTGCTCGGAAACACATCCCACGAGGCTGTAGAGTTGAATATATACCTGGGCTTTCAAAGGACTGTGGAGGACTCTATTACAACTATTTCAGCATGTTTGAAGCAGATCCCTTTTGAGATGAAACATCTGCCCAAGCTGAGAAGGTGATGGAAAACATTGCCCAAGAGCGAAGCAAGACCTGGAATGCTCTTATTGAGTCCACAGACATGTAACAAAACAGCAAGAAAGCATGGACACTTATTCACAAGCTAGGGGGTGACCCTAAAGCAGCTCATCAGCACCCAAAAGTCACTGCCAACCAAGTTGCCAACCATTGCTCTTGAATGGAAAGAGTGGAAAGAGAGGGAAAAAGACCAAGCTGAGCCGTAAGAAATACATCGAGGACCCTGCTTTTACAAGACAGCTTACTATGGAAGAGCTGGAAGGGGGAATCTCTACCCTCAAACCAGGAAAGGCAATCGGATTGGATAACATCGCAACCGAACAGATCAGGCACTTCGGTCACAAGGCAAAAACATGGCTTCTACAGCTATACATTGACTGCTTAACAACACACAAACTCCCTAACATCTGGAAGAAAGCCCACATTATAGCACTGCTGAACCCTGGGAAAGATCCATCCGCTCCCAAGAACTTCAGACCAATCGCACTTTTGAGTCATACCTACAAGCTTTTCGAATGTCTGATCCTCAACAGAATTGGCACCTTTGTTGACAAACACCTCATCCCTGAACAAGCAGGTTTCCGCCCTGGCAAGTCAACAACAAGCCAAGTACTCAACCTCATTCAGTACATCGAAAAGACGGCTATGAGGAAGGGATGGTAACTGGTGTGGTGTTTGTCGGCCTCTCAGCTGCTTATGACACAGTCAACCACAGACTTCTCCTCAGCAAGATCCTGGAGACCACAAGGGACATCCGTCTGACAGAACTGATCGAAAGCATGCTTGAAAACAGGAACTTTTTTGTTGAGCTTGGAGGAAAGAAAAGCAGGTGGCGAAGACTCAAGAATGGCCTTCCACAGGGAAGTGTGCTTGCACCACTTCTCTTTAACATCTACACCAACAACCAACCAAAAAGTGCAGACACTATGCAGACGACCTTGGCATAGGTGCACAAGCCACTGACTTCAAAGTTGTGGAAGACAGACTCTCCAATGCTCTGGCAGAGCTAACACCTTACTATGAAGTGAACCACCTATGTGCAAATCCATCTAAGACACAGGTGTGTGCCTTCCACCTGAGAAATCGTGAAGCCAAGCGCCAACTGAAGGTCAACTGGTCAGGAACCTCCCTCAAACACTGTGAGCAGCCGGTGTACATAGCGGTTACCGTGGACAGATGCCTCTCTTTTAAGACCCACATTGAGAAGACCAAGTGTAAATTGAGTGCGAGGAACGACATCATCCGCAAGCTCACTGGAACAACCTGGGGTGCTAACTCACAGACTCTGAAAGCAACTGCACTGGCTCTCTGCTACTCAGCTGCTGAGTATGCCTGCCCAGTATGGGAGCCAGCTGCCCATGCCAAGAAGTTGGACCCTGCCCTCAATGCTAGCTGCCACCTTATCACTGGCTGCCTGAAACCAACACCTACAGACCGGCTATACATCCTGGCAGGCAAAGCCCCACCAGAGATACGACTAAATGCAGCAAGCAAGAAAGAGCGGCAACAACAGTCCAATGATCAAAGACATCCTCTCTTCAGCCATGTGCCAGCCTAAAGCTGCCTTAAATCCAGGAAAAGTTTCCTGAAGGCGTCCTACCTCTCAGAACACCGAGCACAAGCAGTGAAAGAGTCACTCGGTGGGAAGAAAGACTTGACAACCTCCCACCAGAAACAACAATGGAGCTAAAGGCGAGCGAGGCACTGCCCCCTGGAGCAGACACCAACTACGCAGTGTGGAAATGCCTTAACAGACTAAGATCTGGTGTTGGACGTGCAAGAGCCACTCTTGCCAAATGGGGACACCTGAATGACGGGGACGCTGTGTGTGACTGTGGCACTGGACCACAGACCATGGAGCACCTCCTGATATGTCCCCTGCTGGAACAGCCCTGCACAGCATTGGACTTAGCAGAGTTTAATGAGAAGGGACAGCAATGTGTTCAGCTGTGGCTGAACCACATCTAGCCAAGCCTTGTAACTCACTGTTTTGTGGACACGACAAGAAAATAAAACATAATATAATGTGATATAACATAAAAGAATATAATATAATATAATATAATATAATATAATATAATATAATATAATATCATATCATATCATATGATATCATATAATATAATACAATATAAAATCATATAATATAATATCATATAATATAATATCATATCATATAATATAATATCATATAATATTCTTTATTACAATGTAATATAATATCATATAATATCATATAAGATAATATAATATCATATAATATCATATAAGATAATATGCTATTGTGTCATGCAGCTGTATTTCTAAAGCCGCAAAACATTTTTACAAAACTTTTCCACACATGCAGAAAATATTTCTACAGCTGCAAAACTTTATTACACATTCACAAACCATTTCACAAGCTCAAAATATTAATGACCATCATTTTATTCCATAAAGAAAGTACTCCTAGGTAGGTAGGTATGCTGTCAAGAGGAGGAATGTGGAAGGAAAGATGTGGTGGATTCTACGACAAGGACAGAAATGGCTGTGGTGAATACATATTTCAAGAAGAGGGAGGAGCACAGGGTGACGTATAAGAGTGGAGGAAGGTGCACACAAGTGGACTGCTGTATGTCTTATGCAGGAGGTGCAACCTGAAAGGGATTTGAGACTGCAAGGTGGTGGCAGGAGAGAACATAGCCGGGCCGCATTGGATGGTGATCTGTACGATGACTTTGGAAATCAAGACGAGGAAGAGAGCCAAGGCCGAGCAAAGGATCAAATGGTGAAAGTTGAAGAAGGAAGACTGTTGTGTGGAGTTCAGGGACGAGTTAAGACAGGCGCTGGGTGATAGGGAAGAGATGTCGGATGGCTGAGAACTTGGTGTGTCATCTGGACAGAGGGAGGAAGACAAGGACACTGGGTGGTGGAAAGTATATGGAGGAAGTAGTTGGCGCAGAAGAAGAGGGATGGTCAGAGATAGGAGACAGGAGTACAAGGAGATGAAGCATCAGGCAAAGAGAGCGGTGGTGAGGGCTAAGAAAAAGACGTATGGCAAGTTGTATGAGAGGTTGAACACTAAGGAAGGAGAAGATGACTTGTACCGGTTGCTGGAAAGGAGCAGCATCACCATCAGCAGAAGAAGGATGCTGAATTTAGAATCTTTATTCGTCACATGACCGCACCACAATACATGCATATATATATATATACACACATGCTTTTTGGGTGGTGGCCAGTGAAATGCGACCTCTTTATTTTTGCCATCCTGGCTTGTCCTTCCTCCAGGGGGGCAGCCAGGAGCAGTGGGCAGCATTCGTCGACATGCCCCGGGACCAAGTGTCCATCGCTGGTCAGACGATGATGTGTGCATGTTTAGGGTGGGGGTCCTTACTGATGTTAGGTGGAGGAAACCCCATGTGATCAGGGGGAGAACATGCGTACTCCACACAGAAAGGCTCCTATTTGGGAGATAACCGGCGCACGGTGCCAACAACGCCTCAGGCGAGAATTGAACCCTGGACCTTCTTGGTGTGAAGCAGCACCGTGCCAGGCTCCAAGATGGGGCTGCCAGGCAAGAGGAAAAGAGGAAGCCAAAGAGAAGCTTTATGGATGTGCTGAGGGAGGAGATGCAGGTGGTCGGTGCGACAGAAGAAGATGCAGAGGGCAGGAAGAAATGGAGACAGATGATCCACTGTGGCGACCCCAAACAGGAGCAGCTGAGAGAAGAACGAGGAGATAATATGATACGTCTCTCTAACTGGGGATGGGGCCAAAAAGGTATAAGAAAAGTAAGGAATAAAATGTCTTCCATAGAAATGTTTGGCAGGGAGTGTGAATGGAGTTGAAATAACTGAACATTAAACTGCATTTGGGAGTGGAACGTGAGACCAAACTATACTTCATCATGGTGAATATTATATTAAGTGATGCTTTTAATGTTGTAGCTGATCGTTGAAAAATCGAATGAGAATCAGGATTTTCGTGGTTAGAATTGAGATCACAGATCTTTGTGACACAGCCCATGGTCTGTTGACATCAGAGAACCTGCTCATTCAGTTTAATGAGTTGAATGCATTGAAGGAATTGACAGCTGTGGAAGAGATATTCTGACATGTATTTCAAAAATTGAAAACTACTCAAGTAGAGTTATTATAGAGTAATATACTAATTCGTTCCAATTATGAAGTTGCACACAACACAATACGATGCCAAAGCTAGAATTAGCAGAAAAGGTTGCTTGCCGTATCCCTTTATTGTAATGTTGTTTTATGCAACTAATATCCCAAATGCAAATGCAGCAACATCATGTATGAATGAGATTGCACAGAGGTATAAATCCAGATAGAGATTATAATGCGATTAATTGCGCAGCCCTACCAAGAATCAAAGCAAACCAAAGTGTTCTGACATCTGTAGAAGTTTCTCCACAGCCCCTCAGGAATCTGCCTGGTCAGAGATCTGGTGTGATTTGACCCGACATTTGCTCACAAAATGCCTCCTCAGGTACTTCCTGAACTTCCTGTCGCGGACGCCGTAGATGATGGGACTCAGGAAGCGTGGCAGGATGTAAACAATCAGGTAGTTGGCGAATCTTATTTCCAGTATCCGCCCAGAGAAGATGAGGTGCAAGACGACCTCCACGCTGGGCGAGACGTAGGAGAGCATGCACATGGCCAGCTGCGCACCGTGCAGCAGGATAGTGTTCCTGGCTCTCTGGGCAGACATCTTTTCCGAGGCCAGCGCCCGTGCGGCGAAGAGGATCCTCAGGTATGTGTAGACCAAGGTGAGGAAGACACAGGAGAAATAGAGGGCGTCGAAGGCCTGCCGCTTGTAGGCCAGCACCGGGTCCTTGAACACGTTGTGACGCAAGCAGAACACCGAGTCGTGGAAGAAGCCGAGGGGCTCGGTGGCGAGTGTGACGAACAGGTCGGTGATGTCGGGCGCCACCGAGATGAACCAGATGAGGCCGATGAGGGCGTAGGTGCGCCTCACTGTGCAGATCTGGGTGTGGTGCAGGGGGTCGCAGATGGCGATGTAGCGCTCGATGGCCATGCTGGCCAGGTTGACCGGGGTGCTCCTGGTGGTGAAGACTGCCACGAGGATGAAGAAGCAGCAGAAGGAGACGTTGATGGTGAAGAAGACGTAGCTGAGGATGAAGAGTGTGATGGTGACGGTCAGCTGGATGGCATCATTGATCACCATGTGGATAAACAGGATGTAGCGAGGGTCTTCGTAGAACACCTGCGGTAGGAAGAGGAAAGGATTGCATTACTATGGAGACTGCCAATCATGCAAAATGCGACCATTTTATCAACTGTTTCTAGATCAGGGATGGACAGATCAATACTGAAGAATGAATCCTTTTTTCTCCTCTTGGGAATTGATCACTTAATTATTGATCTTAGTGTGTGTTTGTGTGTGCGTGTGTGCCTGGTGTCTGAAGAACGTCGCCACCACACTGCCGTTGATGTAGCTGAGAATGAGCCAAACGAGAACGACGATCAGGTTCTTAACGAAGGCCATGGTGAAGGTGTCTCTGATGAGCAGGAACTGGTCGAGAGACAAGAGAGAGAGAAGGAGAGAGAGAGGGATGGGGGAGGAAGAGAAATAGAATCACTGTTTCAGGTCCTTTCAGAAACTCCCAAATCTGAAGTTCTGACCAGGAAGGACAGTGGAAACTTTACTGTCATAAAACAGTGAGATAGTTAGATGTTAGGTATATAGTTTGGTAGTTAGTGAGATGTAAGGTTTATAGTTTGGTGGTTAGTTAGATGTTAGGTATATAGTTTGGTAGTTAGTTAGATGTTCGGTAGACAGTTTGGTAGTTAGATGTTAGGTTTATAGTTTGGTAGTTAGTTAGATGTACGGTATATAGTTTTGTAGTTAGTTAGATGTTAGGTATATATTTGGGGAGTTAGAGAGATGTTAGGTATATAGTTTGGTAGTTAGTTATATGTTAGGTATATAGTTTTGTTGTTACCGGGGACGGTAGCTCAGGAGGTAGAGCTGGTGGTCTAGTGATCTAAAGGTTGCTGGTTGGATCCCAGGCTCCTCCTGCTAGCACGCTGTAGTGTCCTTGAGCAAGACACTTAACCCCTAATTGCTCCTGATGGCTGCGTCCGTCGGTGTTTGAATAATTGTAAGTCGCTTTGGATAAAAGCGTCTGATAAATGACGTAATGTTAGTTAGATGTTAGGTATATAGTTTGGTAGTTAGTTAGATGTTAGGTATATAGTTTGGTAGTTAGGTATATAGTTTTGTTGTTAGTTAGATGTTAGGTATATATTTGGGGAGTTAGAGAGATGTTAGGTATATAGCTTTGTAGTTAGTTAGATGTTAGGTCGATAGTTTGGTTGTTAGTTCGATGTAGGGTTTATAGTTTGGTAGTTAGATGTTAAGTATATCGTTTGGTAGTTAGTTAGTTGTTAGGTAGAGAGTTTGGTAGCTAGTTAGATGTTAGTTATATAGTTTGGTAGTTAGTGAGATGTAGGGTTTATAGTTTGGTAGTTAGATGTTAAGTATATCGTTTGGTAGTTAGTTAGATGTTAGGTTTGTAGTTTGCTAGTTTGTTAGATGTTAGGAACAGTTTGGTAGTTAGTTCGATGTTGGGTATATAGTTTTGTAGTTAGTTAGATGCTTGATAGATTGTTTGGTAGTTAGTTTGATGTTAGATAGATTGTTTGGTAGTTAGTAAGATGTTAGGTATATAGTTTGGTAGTTAGTTAGATGTTACCCAGATAGTTTGGTAGTTAATCAGATGTTAGGTAGATAATTTGGTAGTTACTGAAATGTTAGGTAGATGGTTTGGTAGTTAGTTAGATGTTAGGTAGATAGTTTGGTAGTTAGTTGGATGGTAGGTATATAGTTTGACAGTTAGATGTTAGGTATATAGTTTGGTAGTTAGTTAGATGTTAGGTAGATAGTTTGGTAGTTAGTTAGATGTTAGGTATATAGTTTGGTAGTTAGTTAGATGTTAGGTAGATAGTTTGGTAGTTAGTTAGATGTTCGGTAGATAGTTTGGTAGTTAGATGTTAGGTATATAGTTTGGTAGTTAGTTAGATGTTAGGTATATAGTTTTGTAGTTAGTTAGATGTTAGGTATATAGTTTGGTAGTTAGTTAGATGTTAGGTATATAGTTTTGTAGTTAGTTAGATGTTAGGTATATATTTGGGGAGTTAGAGAGATGTTAGGTATATAGTTTGGTAGTTAGTTAGATGTTCGGTAGATAGTTTGGTAGTTAGATGTTCGGTAGATAGTTTGGTAGTTAGATGTTCGGTAGATAGTTTGGTAGTTAGATGTTCGGTAGATAGTTTGGTAGTTAGATGTTCGGTAGATAGTTTGGTAGTTAGATGTTCGGTAGATAGTTTGGTAGTGAGATGTTAGGTATATAGTTTGGTAGTTAGTTAGATGTTAGGTTTATAGTTTGCTAGTTTGTTAGATGTTAGGAATAGTTTGGTAGTTAGTTCGATGTTGGGTATATAGTTTGTAGTTAGTTAGATGTTAGGTATATAGTTTTGTAGTTAGTTAGATGTTCGGTAGATAGTTTGGTAGTTAGTTAGATGTTAGGTAGATAGTTTGCTCGGTAGTTAGATGTTAGGTCGATAGTTTGGTAGTTAGTTAGATAGATAGTTTGGTAGTTAGTTAGATGTTCGGTCGATAGTTTGGTAGTTAGTTAGAGCTGGAAAAATATTAATGTGAAAGATTTTTATCAAACCTGTGGATAAGTTATGTTGGTTCCAGTCCCCAAGGAAGAGTTCATTCTAAGAGTTCAAGGGAGAGAGTGGTTGAAGAGAGTGAGAGAGAAAGAGATAGAGGTAGGGAGAGAGATAGAGAGGGAGAGAAAGAGAGAGGGAGAGAGAGAAAAAAAGTGGCAGAGAGAAAGAGAGGGAGATAGGGAGAGAGGGGGAGAATGAGAGAGAGAGAGAGAGAGAGAGAGAGAGAGAGAGAGAGAGAGGGATTGACAGAGAGACAGACAGAGAGAGAGACAGAGAGAGACAGACGTTATCGTATCATTGCTGTGTAGCCTCCAAGCTGCTTCTCTTCTACTGAAAAACACAAACAGGTGTCAGAAACAAATCAGAAAATAACCTGAATTCTGTTTGAATTTGCAGAACTTCTCATCTATTTCCTGTGACTTCACAACTGTATTTTTGTGTTCGGGTCTGTTTTTTGGACGACACCACACCACTGACACTACTCCTGTCAAGGTCTTCAATGACATCCATCTTAACACAGACAGTGGCAGAATCTCAGTCTTAGTATTACTGTATGTCAGTGCCGCATTTGATACAGTTGACCACAACATATCACTAGACAGACTGGAAAACTGGGTGGGACTTTCTGGCATGGGACTAAACTGGTCTAAATCCTATTTAAAGAACAGGGGCTACTTTGTGTCTATAGGTAATGACACATCTGAGCGGGAAAAAACAAATGACATGTGGAGTTCACCAAGGCTCCATTCTTGGGCCTCTTCTGTTTAACATCTACATGCTCCCACTGGCTCAGATTATGGAAAACAACAAATATGTTTCCATAATTACGCAGAAGACACAAATTGACATAACCATATCACCAGGGTGCTAATGTCCAATACAACCACTAAGCAAATGCATTGAACGAATCAATGATTTGATGTGCAGGAATTTTCTCCAATTAAACAAAGACCCTCTGTCAACATCATCTGTGATGTTAAAAAATACAAACCAGGCTAGAAATTTTGGTGTAGTCATGGACACTGACCTAAATTTCAACAGCCACATTCCTCCTTAAAAGATCCATCAGACAGTTCATTCAAAACAGTGCTGCTCAAGTCCTCACTGAGACCAGCAACATCGATTGTATCACTCCAGTTCTCACATCTTTACGCTGGCTTCCTGTCGTCAAATAACTGATTTCAAAACACTGCTGTTGGTTTAGAAAGCACTGAATGGTTTAGGGCCAAAATCAATTTCTGATCTTCTTCTACACGATGAATCATCCAGAACTCTCAGGTTGTCTGGGACAGGTCTGCTTTCTGTCCCCAGAGTTAAAACTAAATATGGAGAAGCATTGTTCAGTTTGAATGCACATATCTGGAACAAAGTCCCAGAAAACCACGGCTCTGCCGCAACTCTCACCTCTTTTAAATCAAGGCTGAAGACTTAATATTAAACCTAATATTAATTTCTTGCACTGCACGGTAACTTTTATGACTTGATTTTATGCATTGTATGCATTCGATTTCTTAACTTTGTTCTTTCTTTCACAATGTGTTTCTTTTTCACTTTGTCTTGATGCTTTTGATGTTTTATTGAATGCACTTTCAATAGCCTTGTTGTTGAAATGTGCTATAAAAACAAACTTGCCTTGCCCAAATTTATTTAACACATTTAACACATTAAACACATTAAACACATTTAACACATTTAACACATTTGACACATAAGACACATTAAACACATTAAACACATTAAACACATTTAACACATTTAACACATTTAACACATTAAACTAATTAGACACATCCGACACATTTGACACATTAAACACATTAAACACATTAAACACATTTAACACATTTAACACATTTAACACATTTAACACATTTTACATATTTAACATATTTGACACATTTAACATATTTGACACAGTTAACACATTAGACACATTTAACACATTTGACACATTTGACACATTTAACACATTAGACACATTTAACACATTAGACACATTTAACATATTTGACAGATTGAACACATTTCACACATTTAACACATTTGTCACATTAGACAGATTTAACACGTGAAACACATTTAACGCATTTAACACATTTAACACATTAGACAGATTTATCACATTCAACACGTCAGACGCATTAAACACATTAAACACATTTAACACATGAGACACATTCGACGCATTTAACACATTTGACACATTTAACATGTTTAACACATTAGACACATTTAACACATTTAACACATTTAACACATTTGACACATTTAAGACATTAGACAAATTTAACACATTTGACACATTTAACACATTAGACACATTGGACACATTTGACACATTTAACACATTTAACACATTAGACGCATTAGACACATTTAACACATCAGACAAATTAAATGCATTAAACACATTTAACACATTGGACGCATTCGACACATTCAACACATTTCACACATTAGACATATGAACACATTAAACACATTAAACACAAGCACATTAAACAAATTTGACACATTCGACACATTCGACGCATTTAACACGTCAGACACATTTAACACATTTAACACTTTAAACAGATTTAACACATTTAACACGTTAAACACATTTAAGACATTTAACACATTTAACACATTTAACACATTTGACACATTTAACACATTAAACACATTTAACACATTAGACCCATTCGACGCATTTAACACGTCAGACACATTTAACACGTCAGACACATTTAACACATTTAACACTTTAAACAGATTTAACACATTTAACACATTAAACACATTTAACACATTTAACACAGACACATTCGACACATTTAACACATTTGGCACATTTAACACATCAGTCACATTTGACACATTAGACACATTTAACACATTTGACACATTAGACACATTAGACAGATTTAACACGTGAAACACATTTAACGCATTTAACACATTAAACACATTAGACAGATTTATCACATTCAACACGTCAGACGCATTAAACACATTAAACACATTTAACACATGAGACACATTCGACGCATTTAACACATTTGACACATTTAACATGTTTAACACATTAGACACATTTAACACATTTAACACATTTAACACATTTGACACATTTAAGACATTAGACAAATTTAACACATTTGACACATTTAACACATTAGACACATTGGACACATTTGACACATTTAACACATTTAACACATTAGACGCATTAGACACATTTAACACATCAGACAAATTAAATGCATTAAACACATTTAACACATTGGACGCATTCGACACATTCAACACATTTCACACATTAGACATATGAACACATTAAACACATTAAACACAAGCACATTAAACACATTTGACACATTCGACACATTTAACACATTAGACACATTTAACACATTTGACACATTTAACACATTTAACACATTTAACACATTAAACCCAATTGAAAAATTAGGCACATTTAACACGTTAAACACATTTAAGACATTTAACACATTTAACACATTTAACATATTTGACACATTTAACACATTAAACACATTTAACACATTAGACCCATTCGACGCATTTAACACGTCAGACACATTTAACACATTTAACACTTTAAACAGATTTAACACATTTAACACATTAAACACATTTAACACATTTAACACAGACACATTCGACACATTTAACACATTTGGCACATTTAACACATCAGTCACATTTGACACATTAGACACATTTAACACATTTGACACATTAGACACATTAGACACATTAAACACATTAAACACATTTAACACATCAGACACAATAAACACAATAAACACATTAGACACATTTAACATATTTGACACATTTAACACATTTGACACATTAGATATACTAGACACATTTAACACATTAGACACATTTAACACGTGAACCACATTTAATGCATTTAACACATTGAACACATTAGACAGATTTAGCACATTTAACGCATTTAACACATTTGACATATTCGACACATTCGACACATTTAACACACTTGACACATTTAACACATTAGGCCCATTTAACACGTTAAACATGTTAAACACTTTTAACACATTTAACATATTCAACACATTTAACACATTAAACGCATTAAACGCATTAAACACATTTAACACATTAGACACGTTTAACACATTTAACACATTAGACACATTTGACACATTTGACACATCAGACACTTTATACACGTTAAACACATTTAACATGTTAAACACATTTAACGCTTTTAACACATTCAACGCATTAGACAGATTTAACACATTTGACACATTTAAAACATTTAACACATTTAACACATTTAACACATTGAACACATTAGACACATTCGACAAATTTAACACATTTGACATGTTAGACACATTTGACACATTTGACAGAACAATTAGATGCTGTATGTGACACTTGTCCAACATCCAAAAAGCTCCATACGTCTCTAAACTGTTAGAGACAATATCTGTAATAACTTATTTTGTACATAACAATAATTTATCATTCATACCCTATATACCCGAACCAATAAATTATGCTGTGCATTTTTCTAAATCCTGTATATTTTTATATATTACACTATTTCTGTTTTGTATTTGATGGTTATTTATGTATATTTGGCCATTTTGTTCTAGTTTTTCATTAACATGAATTTATTTTTCAGAATTAAACTTTTCAATACTAATTGTTGACTAATCTGTTGATAAACACACTGATCCTCACCGCGACAAATTCCTTATGAAAATGTAATTGACACAATAAACTTAATTGTTATTAATGGTCATTAAAATATTGAACATTATTCATAATAATAATAATAATTATTATTATTATATGATAAATATAATACACATTAGTTATAATACATTATATGCATTATAGAATTATGTGGATTGCATTTGATTAGGAGGGGAATTGTGATGTAACAGCAGCACACAGTAGAACAAATAGATCACAATAAAATCGTAAAAATATCAATACATTGGTATGAAACAAAACAATTTAAATAGAAAACGAATTGGCAATAAATCCAAAAATATACAATAAACCAGGAAATCTCTGTATCAACCATTTGAAATGTATAAACAGCGGTGTGTGTGCATATATATATATATATATATATATATATATATATATATATATATATATATATATATATATTTACTGTTAGTACCTTTTTAAAAGCATCCCTTCTCTTTTAACATAAATACAATTTATTTTCACATTTCAAACATAATCTCAGGAAAGCAACAATCTGAACCCCTGGTTAAGAGAGTTAAGTCTCTGGTCCTCCAGTCCTGCGGCAGCCTTCTCAGTATGCACCTCTCCTCCCCACTCACCTGCCTCCAGGTGTGTGACGCGTGGGGGTCAGGACACAGCGGCTTTTATTCTCACAAGGAGTTAGGGCGTCACCTGAGAGAAAAAAAAATGCCTTCCAACCAAACAAGTATTTCAGGGACAACTTCATTATAGCAAATAATAAATGCGAAAACTCCAATAATCGCAGTTTAATTTATTTAAGCAGTTTAAAGGCTTTATAAATTCTCTTTTATTACATTGTGTATATTTCTCAAGCTACATATTTTTATTTTGCATGATATTATATTTTTATTTGTATTTATATGTACGAGAAGTCCAATTAGTTGACTCAGATTTGCAGCTCGTGGCCTCAACAACATCTGGAGGATTTAATTGGAAATGGTGCTTTATAAGGGTCACAGTCAGGAAAAAAATTTAAACAAATCTTCCACCAATCTTCCATTAAATCATCATCTAAATCACCGCTGGGAAAGCTTTTGTGTCTTTCTAAAGGTTGGTAGTTAGATAGATAGTTAAGTTCCTAAAAATGTTAAGTTTAGTGATTGACAAAGAACAGCTGAGAACACATAAATGTTCTCAACATTCTAATAAATGTATTGATTTCCAGTAGAACATTATCGTGGTATCCAGAACAGAACAGAACTTGGAATAAAATAGAATTGTATACAATTATGACATAAATACTACTCTGTACTGTCTATATTTTAATTTATAAAATTTTTCAGCTGGTTTTAATGCCACCAAGCATGTTAGAATAACAATGTTTTTGTCATTAAGTGAGTTCTTGTGATGTGTTTGTTTAGATTGTAAATGTGTTTTGATCATCACTGAACCATGTGGATATCAGCCACTAGATGGCGACAACGTCTGTGTTTTCGGATGTCTGTGAGCAAAACATACTGTGGCAGTTTCTCCTACCATGTGTCACCCAAGTGACGTGTTCAGGGACCTCCGGGACAGAGACACAGAAGACAGGGGTTGTAAAGAGAGGGCTATTTGGAATTAGCCCAGGAGCAGATAGAGATGTGTCATGACACAAATCACACCATCCCCACACCAGATACCTGCGACACCAAACTGAGGCCAGGGAGAATACCTGGCCCCCCAACCCCAACCCCACCCCCACCCACAAAACCACCAACCAAGCAGAGAACAAAAAAAAAAAAAAGCCTAAAACACACTTAAACAGGATTGCTATACCTGAAAAAGACTAGACTCTGACACAGGGTTCCTATATCTTTAAATATTAAAACACTGGACTCTGAAACAGGGTTCCCTTACCTTATATAACCAAATATGATCCTTGCTTTTCTGTTAAAATGTGACTTTAGAAGTCACAAAGGGGGGAATGTTGTGGTTAATTAGTAACCCCACATGAAACGGAAATAGTACATGTTATACTAAACCACCAATACTCAAGATATATGTACCAAAAAAAACTTTTAAACTAAGAAATAATGAAACAGACTAAGAAATAATGAAATAATAAAAAATAACTGGAGTCTTAAAATGTACACTATAAAACCAGAAGAGGGAACTCAAGTCTTCCAAAAAAATGGAGGGGAAAAAAGCCTACCCAAAGTTTACTGCTGTATTTGTGCCTTTGATACACAATAAACATTTTCGCATCAGATTTTGTTTGGTTCCAGTGTTTTTTCTTCTATGTTTTTTGAGGCCAGAACCGATAGAAACATCTTACAGAGATCCAGACTTTTCACTGACCTAAGGCTGAACCTCTTTTTTTTTTTGCCACGACACCCTTCTAGGGGACCTAGTTCCCCAGAACACCACGGTCAACCGGCTTCCTTACCCCCGAGCAACCACAGTCTGGCCCCTTCTCCTTTACGGAGCATGGGGCCTCGGGCTGCTGTGCTGGCTGGTGAAGGCGTGGCTGGACTTGGCTGTTGGGGGGGCTGCTTGGAGGGGTGGCCAGAGGAGCTAGCTGCAGGCGGTTACCCATGGTGGCTGCTACGGCTGCTTCTCCCCCTGTCCTCCACCGGACATCCTGGGTGCTGCTGCTGCCAGTCAGGAGAGGGTTGATGCTGTGGCCTCCTGTTGACCCGCTGGTGGCTCCAGGGCATCTGTCCAGCCCCTCTGTGTCCCTTCCCTGTGCCAGAGAGTCCCGATTCAGGTGCCAGTGTGGCAGTTTCGCCTACCACATGCCACCCAAGGGGCATGTTCAGCGACCTCTGACACAGAGACATAAAAACGACGGGATTGTAGACTTACGAGTTTATTGTAGAGAGTGGGCTAGTGGAGCAGATGGACATGTGTCATGACACAGGCTCCTCTCTTGCGTGTGTGTGGGGGATGGAGGTTTTACCTGCTGCTCGTGAGACCAACCAACAAGCAACAGGTATGCAGCCACTCTGATCCTGGGCCCCCAATTATCTAGATCCAGGGCAGGTGTGGCTGCTCAAACAACACCATCCCCACACCACACGTACACCAAGTTAAATGGTGCTTTTACCTGAATCGCTCTTTATGTTATTACTGATAATTGCAGATGTCTATTTCTAATCAAATTGAGCTATTAATACATCCAATTTGATGTCTAGCTAATGGCGATACCTCTCATTACATAGTTGTATAGTTATTAATGTTGTCAAAACAACAGAGCACTACTCAGAGCGGGAGAATTGCAAACCATCTGACCACCATAAATTCAATGCAAGCTGAGATTGGAAGCCAGTAAAGTAATTGGAAAAGGGAAATTACATGAGATAATGTGGTTTGGTTGAACACTAGACTGGCTGCTGCACTCTGGATGCTGTAGAGGTCTAATGGAACACTCAGGTAGTTCAACCAGAAGAGCATTGCAGTAGTCTAGGGCCTAGACCAGGACTAGCATCACTTCTCTTGGCAGGACAGCCAGTTGTCCAGATAGAGGTAGAACTGGTCGTCCAGTAATCTAAAGGTTGCTGGTTCGATCCCAGGCTCCTCCTGCTAGCATGCTGTAGTGTCCTTGAGCAAGACACTTAACCCCTAATTGCTCCTGATGGCTGCGTGCATCGGTGTTTGAATAATTGTAAGTTGCTTTGGATAAAAGCGTCTGCTAAATGACTTAATGTTAATGTAATCTCAACAACATAGGAGATAAAACCAAGGTATTAAGTGTACAAGGAGAACAGCAGAGGTCCCAGCATGGAGCGCTGAGGGACACCAGTGGATAGAATTCAAGGTTTGGACAGTGATCCTCTCTATGAAACCTGAAATGAACGGTTGGCCAAGTATGATATGATGCACACTCAGGAGTGCACCATCTAATTAGGGAAGTTGCTAAGCTGATTAGGGGGGCAACATCACAATGTTAAGTGCAGTAGGAAAAGGTACAGAATTTGCATGGAATTAGAATGTTCCAAGGTGTGAAAGAAGATTTTAGAGTGAAATGAAAAGGCCTGTGGACCCTCCACGACAAGGGAGCCTGCGGGTGTAAGAGTCAAGGTGTTTGCTTGTATCATACATGTCTCTGTGAGGGCCAGAAGATTGAGAAATTCAGACCATTTTTTTCACTGCTGACTAGCAGTTCCAAAGTCCTCCAGCAGTGATATGGTAGGGACTGCAGGAGGGAGTTGGGTAGGCCTGGTTAGAAGGGTTTCTGTGCCTTAAATTCATCAGTCTCTGCGACTCCCTAGTCTTGTGCTTGAATGTTGCAGTGGCTCCACATGACTGACAACTTGCATCCTTACCTACCCACTGTTTTTTAGGCTGCAATGGGCCATTGGTCAAAAAAAACAGCTATGGGTACGATGATAGGCCTGAGTACAGAGGCAAAGTTCTGATCAAGGAGCTATTTCTTCTTCTTCTTGTTCTTCTCCTTCTTCTAAGGAGAAACTACACACTTCCAGACTACAGCTTGGTGTAGTGGACAGGATTGGTTATAGACAGATGGCAGTGAAGAGTCGTTGTATATATGGAACATGTAACAGAGTGGAGAGGACGTACTGGACATATTTAAGGTACTGTAGGATGGAGGTATTGTAATGTTTTGTTATGTTGTAACAGTGCATCTAAGTGATGTTGTCTTAATGCTTTATGATAGATACAAAGACAGAGTGATTATTGTAATTGTCATTATTTATGTACAAGGTCTGTATTTTGGTACACCACATCAACTAAAGTCATGAACTTTTACATTGACAAAAATGGTTTTGTTATAAACTGCTTTGGTGATGCTAATACATTCACAGCAAATTTGGGGGACTCAGGGACCTGGTTTTAAAAATTAACTGTAAAAGGGTTGAAATTTATGGACTGTACAAAATTCATTACAATGCCATAGCATAATTTGACCGCCACTGCAAGTCTAGATAGGGAATGTTCTATTGGTACAGTCATGTGAGTTACCGTCCTCCAGGGGTCTTCCAATTGAATGGAAAATTGTAATAATTACGAGTGACACAACAACAAAAACAATAGTAAATAATAATAATAAATATGCAAGTGGCCTTTTTGCACTCAACAGAAGGAAGCAGCTCAATTAAAGCCCAAAAAATTAAAAGTGCAAGCAGCAACGAGCGGGTTTCAGGCTTAGCAAAACTGAGCAAAGTCACTTCAGCTAGTTTATTACTATTTAAAGAAGGAGTGAGAACAATCACACACTTGTTATCATGACAATGAATGCAGTCCTCAATCCTGCAATGGTGTATACCAAACTTGGTGTTGATAGTCAAACTCCAAAAAGCCTCTTGGACCATAAAAGTCCACCATGAACGATGTTTTCCTCATTTGCATAATGTGAAAAACACTAATGTCAATAGACTTTTTAGATTTTGACTTTATAAACCCAAATTTGGTAAAGAGCATTGTGGGACTGAGAACGGTCCAAAAATGGTGCCATCAACCAAAAAGATATTGTGCACGCACACATGCACCAATTATTATGTGTACTATTATGTGTATTATGTGTATCTCAGTCTCGCGAAAATGTGGTGTTGATGCAGTCAAAATCCTGAAGATTCTAAACACATTACTGTTTTTCAGATTACGCAAATTAGATAAATACATCATGGCGGACTTTTATGGTCCAGGAGGCCTTTTTGAAGAGCACATTGAGCTGGACTTGTGTGTCAAATTTCAAGTCAATCAGAGTCACGGTGTAAGGTGCGTGGAAACCTGTATGGAACAGTGAAATCCTCCAGTAGGACCTGGTGGTTGTTGCAGTTTGCTAGCGGCTAAGCCATTTGGAGACGGTTTATGACAGCACAGCCTGAGGTTCTCTTTCAGCGTAGGGACAGTGTGTGAAGATCTTTGGCTTGACTGGACTTCTGTGTGTACCTCCCTAAATATCAGCACAAGGCAGTTAATTATCAAGGTATTTAACTTATTTGTAATCCATACACATGAACCTTATATTGTAATATTTTGATCACGAGGCCAGATGGGACTCAGTGAGCTGTCTTCTTGGTAATTTATGCTTCACTACCATTGTGCCTTTTACAAAGCAAATGCCTCTTCAGGTACTTCCTGAAGGTTTTGTCTCGCAAGCCATAGATGATAGGACTGATGAGGCGAGGCATAATCTGGATCAAAACGTAGACAGTAAAGCGAATGGACGGCAAACTCGCTGGAAACAGGTACGTCAGCCCACTGGTCACCAGGTGGGGGACGTAGGTGAGCATGCAGAGAATCAGCTGGATGCCGTGGAGCAGCACTGTGTTTCTGGCCTTCCTGGCATCTGCTGCCACCGCCTTGGCAACGAATAGTATCCTGAAGTAGGTGTAGAAGAGTGTGAACCAGACCAGGAGCAGGAAGACAATGTAGGAAACGTCTCTCTTCTTGTTGATGATGGGGTTTGAAAAAACTGTCTCACGGAGACAGAAAACCCTGGAATGGAAAAACATGCGAGGCTCCGTCGCCAGGGTGACCAACAGATCGGGAAGGAGCGACAGCCCGCTTGTCACCCAGATCAGACCGATCGCGATGTAGATTCTCTTTATTGTGCAGATCTGGACGTGGCGGAGGGGCAGACACACAGCGATGTAGCACTCCATTGCCATCATGGCCAGGTTCAGCGGAGTGTTCAGGTTGACCTGGACGGCCACCAACACCAGGAAGATGCAGAGTGACACATTGATGGTGAACACGATGTAGCTGAGGACCTGAATGATGATGCACATGGTCAGGAGGATTATGTCGTTGATCACCAGGTGGATGAAAAGGACGTAGCGAGGGTTTATGTGGAAGATCTGGAGGGAACAATAGACGGAACATAAGAGGAAAATTGAGTAGAACAACATAGAACATTTGAGATTCCAATGGAGTGTTATTATAAAAGGCTTCTAATACAGGAAAGAAAAAGTACTGTATTTATAATATTATTAAAAAGGGCAAATTAATGAATGGATATTAATGAACTCTACAAAGCTTCTTCCAGTCATTTAGACATTGTCTAGAACGTTTTCAATTAATCCTTTCAGTCTAGATATACATCGATCAGCCACAACATTAAAACCGCTGACAGGGGAAGTGAATAACATGGATCATCTGGTTCCAATGGCACCTGTCAAGGGGTGGGAAATTTTAGGCAACAAGTGAACAGTCAGTTCTTGAAGTTGATGTCTTGAAACAGCGTAAGGATCTGAGCCACTTTGACAAGGACCACATTGTGATGCTAGACGACTGGGTCAGAGAATCTCCAAAAGCACAGGTCTTGTGGGGTGTTCCCGGTATGAGGTGGTTACTACCTACCAAAAGTGGTACAAGGAAGGACAAAAGGTGAATGGGTGACAGGGGGCGT
This sequence comes from Zeus faber, assembly GCF_960531495.2. Taxonomy (NCBI): domain Eukaryota; kingdom Metazoa; phylum Chordata; class Actinopteri; order Zeiformes; family Zeidae; genus Zeus; species Zeus faber. The sequence continues at coordinate 35,518,836 of NC_137192.1, read as the reverse complement.
TGGGAGGGCAGCTGGTCTGGTTCGATCCCACAGAAGAGCAGCTGTATCACAAATTGGTGAAAAGGTGAATGCTGCTATGATAGAAGGGTGTACAACACACAGTGCATGGCAGTTTTCTGCGTATGGCAGCGCTCAGAGTGTCCATGCTGATCCCTGTCCACCACCCAAAGCACCTACAATGGACGTGTGAGCATCACAACTGGACCATGGAGCAATGAAAGAAGGTGGCCCAGTCTGATGAATCACATTTTCTTCTACATCAAGTGGATGACCTGGTACGTGTGCATCATTTAACTGGGGAAGAGATGGCACAAGGATGCATTGTGGGAAGAAGACAAGCCAGTGGATGCAGTGTGATGCTCTAAACAATGTTCTGCTGGTAAACCTTGGGTCCTGACATTCATGTGGATTTTACTTTGACATGTACCACCTACAGAACATTGTTTTATACCAAGTACACCCCTTCATGGTGACGGTATTTTTTTTTCAGGAATGGTTTGAGGAACATGATAAGGAATTAAAGGTGTTGACTTGGCCTCCAAATTCCCCAGATCTCAATCCCATAGAGCATCTGTGGGATGTGCTGGAACAACAAGCCCCATCCATGGGGGCCTTGCCTCCAACTTTCAGGACTTAAAGGATCCGCTGCTAATGTGTTGGTGCCTGATACCACAGGACACCTTTAGAGGTCTTGTGGAGTCCATGCCTCCACGGGTCTGAACTGTTTTGATGGCATGAGGGGGAGCTATACAAAATTTGGCAGGTGGTTTTTATGTTGTGGCTGATCGGTGTACAGTGTATATTGGTGTCAAATTGAGTTTTATCCCTTTTACGAATCTGCGTACACATTTCACATAACATAGCTCACATTTTTAACATTGTCTCTATTTTTGGGTTTTGGGAAATACAAACAATATGTTGAGAAACCTTCCTTAAAATCATATCCTGATCCACATCCTCCATGTACCACATATTTTGTTATTTCTTAAAGCAATGGCACAAGTTAGTTTCATCAATGCAGAATCAAAAGTATACACTTAAAGTCATTAAATATTACTATGATTTCTCTCAGTGTTCAGATCAGTATTAGTTGTATTAGCAGCAACAAAAGGACTGTCCAACCTGGTTCTTGTGGAAGGTGTGCACCAGAGTTCCATTGATGTAGATGATGGAGACGCAGAGGGCGACGGTGAACACATTCTTGATCATGGCTGTGCTGAGCCCGTCTCGGCTGAACGCCACGCTGGTGGCGTTTGTCTCAATCCTTAAATAGTTTATGGGTCCAACGTCTCGGTTCTGGAAAGCTGAGCAGAAAAGTTGTGCATTTTTAGTCTGAGGGATTAAATGAGGCAATATATGCTCTAAAAGTGAGCTGATACTAACACAATTACAATAGTATGCTGAGTTGTACATCATCAGTAAGGACATTGACATCAGATTTTTACATTTGTTTATTCAAACATAGTTTTTACAATTGGTTTATCTATTTATCATGTACTTTTCTTTTTTGACTATCTTTTGATTAGTATTTGAATGAATATTTTTTCTCAATACATCAATTAGATTTAGAATTAGGCATATAGAGATGCAATTACTAAGTTTTCCAGTTGACATGCAAGTTTTTCAATGTCCAAACTTAGCCCATTTAGGTTTCACAATATGATTTCATTCTCCCAGCACGGTGTACAGTCCACAGAAGCAGTCAATGAGTTAAATATCAAAAACTGTTTTATCATCAGCAAATCTCTGAAGCAGCGTAGTTCACTAATGATGTGAACTCACTAAGTAAGGCACCAGAGAACAACACAGAACAACACAGGTCATACATCACATTCACAAGATGAAGAGAATAATTAAAGAGAAATAACGGGGATTAAAATATCTCCAATTCTATAAAAGTGAATGGGTGTAGCTGAAAAACATGTCCAGCTGTATTCGTCACATAAACCATCCTGTTTTTGCCATTGAATCTACCTGAAGTTAAGACCACGCCATCGAACAATCTCAACCAGGATATTTAAGAAGAATCAGAATACAGGGACCATTTCCAGGGAATTTGAGTTAATCTGCTGAATCCTGCTTCACCAACCTGATGCTTCTGCTCACCAAGCAGATGCTACAGCGTGTGCATGCTGTGCAACAGGAGTTTAAATACAGGAGCTCCGTCCAAAAGTCATGGGATTCACTTCAGACAGCGCTGTGCACGTGACATGTGCATGTGGGAAAACAATTTGTACAGAACGCAATAGAGCCCATATTGATATAATATTTTGCCCAACATGCACGTCCCCTTTGTGTGTATGTACTGTGCTCTAAACCCTGGAGATTTTACTTCTCAAAGCTAGAAATTAAACAATTGAAGGCTCAAACTCAAAAGAAACATTGAAATGATGATAATCACAGCGAGACGTGTATGAATACACCAATCAGTCACAACATTAAAAGTACAAACAATAACCACTAATATTGTTTCGCTCGACCCTTTGCCACCAAAACAGCTGTGACCCGTCGATGCATGGACTCCAAGAGACTCTGAAGGTGTCCTGTGGTATCTGGCATCAAGAGGTTAGCAGCAGATCCTTTAAGTCCTGGAAGTTGCGATGTGGGGCCTCCATGGATCGGGCTTGTTGTTCCAGCACATACGACTGATACTCTACCGGATTGAGATCTGGGGAATTTGGAGGCCAAATCAACACCTTGAACACATGTCAAAGTAACATCCACGTGAACCCCAGGATCCAAGGTTTCCCAACAGAACATTGCCCAGAGCATCACACTGCATCCACCGGCTTATCTTCTTCCCAGAGTGCATCCTGGTGCCATCTCTCTCCAGGAAAACGATGCACACGTACCTGGCCATCCACATGACGTGTAAAAAAACGTGATTCATCAGATCGGGCCAACTTCTTTCATTGCTGCATGATCCAGTTTTGATGCTCACGTGTCCATTGTAGGTGCTTTTGGCAATGGACAGGGGTCAGCAGGGCATTCTGAAGAGTCCAATACACAGCAAGCTGCCATGCACTGTGTGTTCTACACCTTTCTATCTTAGCAGGATTAACCTTTTCACCAATTTGTGCTACAGTAGCTCTTCTGTGTGATGGAACCAGACAGACTTTACTTCACTCCCCACGTGCATCAATGAGCCTTGGGCGCCATGACCCTGTCGCCCGTTCACCGGTCGTCCTTCCTTGGACACTTTTGGTAGTAACCACTGCATAGAGGGAAAAGCCCACAAGACCTGTGCTTGTGGAGATGCTCTGACCCAGTCGTCCAGCATCACAATGTGCTCCTTGTCAAAGTGGCTCAGATCCTTACGCTGCTTCAACACATCAACTTCAACAACACTTGCTGCATAATATAATAATAATATATCCCACCCCTTGACATGTGGTATTGGAACCAAATGATTAATGTTAATCACTCCACCTGTCACTGGTTTTAATGTTATGGCTGGTCAGTATATATTTCTGTTTTTTATATGACTTCCATGATAAACAGTAAAGCCAATTCAGAAAGATCAGATCCCTTTGGTTTTACCATATTATACCTGATGATGATAAAGCAAAAGCAGGCTTTGAGGATGTTTTGCAGACTTGTGAAAATGAAAAACTGCAATATCACAGACACATCAAATGGAGTTCAGGTGCATCCTGTTTCCATTGATTATCTTGAGGTGTTTCTCCACCTTGATTGGACTTACCTGCAGTAAATCAATTGATTGGTCATGGTTTGAAAAGGCCACTGTCAATGGAAGTTCTCACAATTGACAATGCATTTTATGATGTATACTGGCAATTGAACTCAGATGTAGACACGGGAGGCAGACAGAGGTTTTAACTGAATTTTTACTACAAACTGGGGAATGATCCAGGGGATCCAGGTGAAACAGGCAGGGAGGCTGTCAGAGGAAGCTCGCGGTTGACAAACTGGAGCTGGACGGACTGGTAGATCCAGAACAGGTAACACAGGAACAGGGAGGCTAAAAGCAAGCGTGACGCGATCTGGCACCAGAGGTAGGGAACAGCAAAGGTTAAATGCAGGTATTTAATAGCTGGCAGCTGCCATTCTCACAGTGGCGTGGGCCTGATTACTGATCACTATCAGCTGTGGAAACAGGCCATGAGCAGAGGTTAGAGAGAGAGAGAAAGAAAGAAAGACAGATATAAAAGCCACCAAACACTCACATTCACATCAAAACTGAAAAAGAGGAACACCAAAGAAAACCACACGCACAATGCACACATGGGGTTCATGGGGGGCAGGCTGGGCAGGTGTGACATTATGTCTGGGCAAAAACCAAACCATGAGCTCTAAAGAATTGTCCATAGACCGCCAAGACAGGATTGTGTGAAGGCATGGATGTGGGGAAGGGAAGAAAAAAACAATTCTACAGCTTTGAGGGTCACAGAGAACAACGTGGCCTCCATTTGAATGTCTTCCTGAGACTCTTCCAGGATCAATAGGAAAGGTGAACAGAACAAAGTACAGAGGGATTCTGAACCAGATGAAAAAGATTGAAACTCAGATTAAAACCCTCCACAGCAGGTACATTAGACTGAGGTGGAGGTTCCCCTTCCAACTGGACAATTACCAGGAATGGCTTTGGGACAAGTCTGACAATGTCCTTGTGAGGACGAGCCAGACCCAACCAGAACCCTAACCTGAGAATGCTTCCCCTAGAACCCTGACCTGAGAACGCTTCCCCTAGTACCCTGACCTGAGAACGCTACTCCTAAAACCCTAACCATAGAATGTTACCCCTAGAACCCTAACCATAGAACAATACCCTGAGAACCCTAACCCTAGAAAGCTACCCGTGAACCCTAACCCTTGAACACTTCCCCGAGAACCGTAACCCTTGAACGCATCCTCTAGTACCCTGACCCTAGAACGCTATCCTTAGAACCCTAACCATGAAAAGCTACCCTAAGAACCCTAACCCTAGAACGCTTCCCCTAGTACCCTGACCTCCATGTGTTTGTATTCAACTACTGTATGTCTAACAAACACTTTAGAACTTGGTTTACAATGCAATGTGTAGCGACCCTGAGCAAGACTAAGCTCACGACCTGACAGGATGTGGTTTAGTATACCTTTGGCAACACAAAATTGACAACTTGCATCTTTACCCCCCTCTGGTTTTTAGGCTGCAAGGGACCATTGTTCAGCAAACACAGCCATGGGTACGATGGAAGGCCTGAGCACACAGGCAAAGCTCTGATCCAGTAGAAACTACACACTTCCAGACTACAGCTTGGTGTAGTCGACAGGGTTGGTTATCGTATCTCCGGACAGATGGCAGTGAGGAGTCGTATATATGGAACATGTAACAGAGTGGAGACGACGAACTGGACATATGTCAGGTCCTGTAGGATGGAGGTATTGCAATATTTTGTTATGTTGTAACAGTGCATCTAAGGGATGTTGTCTTAATGCATAATTATAGATAGAAAGACAGAGTGATTATTGCTATTGTCTTTCTTTATGTACAAGGTCTATATTTTTGTTAACACCACATCACCTAAAGATATGAAATTTTCCACTGAAAATAAATGGTTTGGTAATGAACTGCTTTAGTGATGCCAATACATTCACAGTTTCTAAAAGAGTGTACATATTTACACTGAGCAGCAAATTTGGGGACTCAGAAACCTGGAGTTATACATAAATTGTGAAAGGAAGTCAATCAAAGAACTTGCCACTGCAGCCGAGCGGAGCAGTCACTGGCCGTGGCTGAAACGGAGGGACGCAATATGGGCTGCCAAATAATCATGTTGGTGCCATCGTGTGACACACACTCAGGCCTGATCAACCTGTGACGGGCCAACATCGGCAGAGGGTGTCTTGTGTTAAATGGCTGAAACACCCAATGAAGACGGGGCACACAACTGAAGATGTGTCGCATTGGTGGCCCGTGATCTGCGCAAAACTCACCCCACCCAAGATGACATTCTCAACCATCTCAATTGTTTTACTGAAAATTTAGGGATTTTAACAACTGGTCCTATGAAGAATCCTGATATATGGTGTCAAAACCAGTGACCGCTGGGAAAGGGCAGCTGGCAACCCGGGAAAGACCTGGTGACGGCCTGAAGAGACTGCTGGCAGGAGGGAACAGACCCCAACAGGGCTGGCATGGGTTAGGTACCCATGTTAGCAGGAGCCTTTCACCACACAGTGTCTTGGATCCACCCAACAATGGCTACGAAAAGTTCAAAATGAAAAACACCCCTTGAGTCTGCGAGAGCGGGGGCGGAAGATGACTCGTTGGCGGACCACACGGTAACAGACCCTGGAACGGAAACGACAACGAAGCAAATGTTCAGCACGGTAGTTGACGGAATAACATCACTGGCGGGACACAAGCTACAAAGCTGCATCTGTGGCTGGAAAAAGGTAACATCAGAGAAGGGTCTCAAGATCCACCAGGGCAGGAAAAAGTGCCTGAGAGAGCTTTGCGAGGGGCCTCGCATTGACCACTACTTCCTCAGAGGTAGGGCAAATCAGTCGAGTGAAGCCCAGCGGCAGGATATTCACCACAGTCCACAGGGTATCAGAACCCCAGACGAAGCTCAACCAAGCACAGATCCACCAACGGACATGAGTCCAGAGCCCACCCAGCCACAGACAGCAGTAGAGAGGAAGATGAATGGACGGAAGCCTCTAGTCTTGTGGCCTAAATCCTGCCAGAAAAATGAGTGGGAAAGCATAGACACAGACCTTGTCCATATTCTAGAAGGTCTGAAAGGCTGCGTGGAAAGAGAGCTGGACAAGATTGGAGAGATCATTTACAGCTATGGAGCGGAGAGATTTGGGGTGAAAACTACGAACCTTCAGACACAGAAAGATCCATCAGCAAATCTCAAGTCCAGGAGACAACAAGAGATCGAGCGACTTGTGAAATGAAAAAGGAACCTGAGGAAACAATGGAGGAAGGCCACAGCAGTGGAAAGGAAAGGACTTGATGCACTACAGGGCAACATCAAGCAGCGTCTTGCAACACTGCGAAGAGCAGAATGCTTGAGAAAGCAACATAACAAGAAAGAGCGAACGAGGACTGCCTTCTACAGAGATCCCTACAAGTTTGTCAAAGACCTCTTTGTCAAGGAGAAAAGTGGGACCCTCAAAGTACCCATAAGGGAACTAGAGGAGCACCTGAGGAAGACCTACTCCGACAACCAGAGGCATGTGCCAGCCAGCATTCCCGATGACATGCCACCAATTCAACCACCTGAGTACCAGCTGGAAGCAAGGCCCCCTAGTTGGAGCGAAGGTGAGAGCACAGTAAAGCGGGCAAGAACAGCCTCAGCCCCTGGGCCCAATGGCGTTCCATATAGGCTCTATAAGAACACGCCGGGCGTCTTGAAGTACCTCTGGAAGCTCATGAAAGTGGCATGGGGAAAAGGAATTATACCAAAGGCATGGCGACGGGCAGGAGGGATCCTGATTCCCAATGAGAAGAATTCCTCAACCATCAAACAGTTCCACCAGATCAGCCTCCTGAATGTGGAAGGAAAGATATTTTTCAGTGTTGTGGCCCAGAGGCTCTCAGTATTCTTGCAGAAGAACAACTTTGTCGACACCTCAGTGCAGAATGCAGGGATAAGTGGATTCTCAGGATGCATGGAACCCACAAATGTCATCTGGCAACAGGTACAGACAGCCAAGAAGGAGAAGAAAGACCTGCATGTAGTTTTCTTTTTCTTACCAATGCCTTCGGGTCAGTGCCTCATGAGATTTTGTGGACGGCGTTCAACTTCTTCCAAGTCCCAGAGGGTATCATAAGGCTGGTTAAAGCCTACTTCCAAGACCTCCAGTTCTGTGTTACAGCACAGGCCATTACAACTGCTTGGCAACACCTCGAGATAGGCATAATGGCGGGCTGCACCATCTCTCCACTGGCGTTTACCATGGCAATGGAGCTTATTATTCGAGCATCCCGATGGGTGGTTGGAGGGGAACGGTTGAAGAGCGGGCTGCATCTTCCTCCAATCAGGGCGTACATGGACGACATAACAACAATAACAACAACAAACGCATGCACCAAACGCCTGCTGGATAAACTCCAGGGAAAAAATCAAATGGGCCCGAATGGAGATTAAACCCAGCAAATCCCACAGTATCCCCATTGTCAAAGGCCAGCTCGCCAATGAGAGGTTCCATGTCAACAACGAGCCAGTACCAACAGTTCTGGAGAAGCCTATCAAAAGCCTTGGCCGCTGGTATAGCGCAGAACTCAAAGACTCGAAGCAGGTGGAACAACTCAGGCAGGATACAATCAGTGGCCTCAAGCAGATCAACAACACTGCTCTCCCCGGGAAGCTGAAGCTGTGGTGCTTTCAGTTTGGGCTGCTGCCCCGTCTCATGTGGCCAATTTCCATCTATGAGGTCACTCTATCCCATGCCAATCGGCTAGAAAGGCTAGTAAATGCACAAGTGAGGAAGTGGCTTGGACTGCCGAGATGCCTTACCAGCATTGGCCTGTATGGCAGCGGAACCCTCTCCCTGCCAATCTCAAGCCTGGTGGAGGAGTACAAATGTGCCAAATCAAGGCTGGAGATGACTCTTACAGAATCCCGGGATCCATTTGTCAGAGGTGCTGCTCTAATCCTAACAACGGGGAGGAAATGGAAGCCATCGGCAGCAGTAGCGGTGGCAAAGACGGCCCTCAGGCACCGGGATGTAGTGGGGCATGTCCAACATGGCAGAGGGGGCCTAAACTTGGCAACAACAACATCCACATGGCAAAAGGCTACTCCAATCGAACGGTTGTAGAGGAGGTGCACCACCAGGAGGAAGCAGCCAGGTGTGCCAAGGCAGTCTCTCAAGTCCAGCAAGGCCGCTGGATGAAGTGGGATGGCGTGGAGAGGAGGAAAATTACATGGAGCGAGATGTGGGGCATGGAGTCGAATAAGTTTCATCGTCAGAGCCACTTATGATGTCCTGCCCTCCCCAACCAACCTACATCTCTGGTATGGAGAGGACCCAGCCTGTCTCCAGTGTGCAGCCCCAGTAACCTTCAAACACAATGTCTTCCTGAGACTCTTCCAGGATCAATAGGAAAGGTGAACAGAACAAAGTAAAGAGGGATTCTGAACCAGATGAAAAAGATTGAAACTCAGATTAAAAGCCTCCACCGCAGGTACATTAGACTGAGGTGGAGGTTCCCCTTCCAACTGGACAATAACCAAAAATGGCTTTGGGAGAAGTCTGACAAACCCAAGTATCTCCATTGTCAAAGGAGATACCCATCTTGGTGGGTTGCAACCCATCCTGGTGGGTACCTTCCCACGGAGAACAACCTTCATGCGGGAAGGGAAGAAACGGCGGACCAAGCCATCACTCCCAGACTCTGGCCCACTGAACGCAGCCCGGGATTGGGAAATGCAGGTAGACCTGCAAATTGCAGTTAGCAACCTGCGCCCAGATCTTGTCCTCTGGTCCAAGTCCTGCTGGCGAGTCTTTATCGTTGAGCTGACTGTCCCATAGGAGGAGGCCATCGATGAGGCATTCGAACGGAAGAGGCTGCGGTATGCCAACTTAGCAGCAGAGGCAGAGGGGCGGGGCTGGAATGTGAAGATGCGGCCAGTGGAATTGGGCTGCAGAGGTTTTGTAGCCAAGTCCACCACAAGGCTCTTGAAGGAGGTAGGGATCAGAGGGCAGGCCCAAAGGAAGGCAATCAAAGAACTTGCCACTGCAGCCGAGTGGAGCAGTCACTGGCTGTGGCTGTAACGGAGGGACGCAACATGGGCTGCCAAATAATCATGTTGGTGCCATCGTGCGACACACACTCAGGTCTGATCAACCTGTGGTGGGCCAACCTCGGCAGAGGGTGTCTTGTGATAAATGGTCGAAACACCCAATGAAGCCGGGGCACACAACTGAAGATGTGTCGCATTAGTGGCCCGTGATCTGTGCAAAACTCACCCCACCCAAGATGACATTCTCAACCATCTCAATTGTTGTACTGAAAATTTAGGGATTTTAACAACTAGTCCTATAAAGAATCCGTGAAAGGGTTGACATTTATGGACTGTACAAAATTATTTACAATGCCATAGCATCATTTCTTGAACTTGAACTTGTACATTTGGCCTGTGAAATAAAATGCAGCTGATCAGTGCTTTGAATTAGGTTTCATGTTCTATATAAGACAATAGTTTCTCAATGTATGTTACGTAGCTTTAAGAAGAAAATGTCTTGGGTTTTAATGAGTCACTCGATGTTCACATGAACAGACACTTTTCTTTAAGATAATGACATCCTGTATTGTAAAGATCAGATCACATTCCATCTTCACTCAACCTTGTTTGGAGCTAAGAGTAACACCAGGGGGCTTGATAGAGCATTGTGGTTTGTTTTATAGGGTTAGGGTTAGGGTTATCTTTCTCTTTATTCTGCAGAATATCTTTAATACTCTCAGTTTTTTTTTTTTTGTAGTGAACAGATTTACCTCACCGAACACACAGGGAGAGTTCTCCAACAGACTGCCACCGCGAGTCTAGATAGTTAATGTTCTCTTGGTACAGACACGTGAGTTACTGTCCTCTGGAGGTTTCCCAATTGCATGGAAAATTTTGATCATTACTATTGACACAACAACAAAAGTCTTCGTAAATAATAATAATTAATATAGCTGCAAGTGGCCTTTTTGCGCTCAACTGAAGGAAGCAGGTCAATCGCCCAAAAATGCTGCGAGCAGCAACGATCGGGTTTCAGGCTTCACAAAGCTGAGCAAAGTCACTTCAGCTAGTTTATTTCTGTTTATAGAAGGAGTGAGACCAATAACACATGTTTTCATTACAAAGTATGCAGCATTTCAATAATGGCCCAATCAAAGTTTTGCCATTTGCGACCCCATTATCAGATTTGAGCAAGATTTGGTGTGTGTGCATTCAGGACATAGTGTGGGATGTCTCCTCTGAGTTTGATCAGGATTGCTCTGACAGGTTGGGTTATGGCTTATTTCCTGCAAAGCCTCGCCTTGTGCAAAGATATTTTTATTGATGTCTTTAGACTGATCTTGCTAATTTATAATATCATTGTGTCTATCAATCCTGCAACGGTGTATACCAAACTTGGTGTTGATAGACAAACTCCAAAAAGCATCTTGGACCAAAAAAGTCTGCCATGATGGATTTTTTGCAAATTTGCATAATGTGAAAAACAGAAATGTCAATAGAAATTTTTAGATTTTTTCCATAAAAACACGAATTTTGGTACAGAGCATTGTGGGCCGGAGATCGGTCCAAAAATGTGGCCATAAACCAAAAAAATGTGTTGCCAGCCCACATGCACCAGTCAGTATGGCACTTCAGATTTCAGTAAATACTGGTCCTCACAGGTCCACCAAATTTGGTGAAAATCTGTCCTCTAGGTTTTCAGATATATATGTCTGTGACATTTGTGGCGCACCCTATGGGATGGGCTCAAAATGCTTTGGTCGACCTATTCTCAAACGGGGACTGACGACCAAGCTTAATAATGATTGGACAAATGGTTTATCAGTAATGGACAATTTTCTGCTCTGACCCGCCTTGTGCAAAGATTTTCTGTTTTTTGGTGTCCATGTTTTTGGACTGATCTTCCTCATTAATTGTAGAAATGTGTATCTCAGTCCAGCAATGCTCAACACAAAATGGTGTTGATATAGTCAAAATTTAAAAAATGTCTATACACATAACTGTTTTTCACATAATGCAATTTACCAAAAAAATACATCTTGGTGGACTTTTATGGTCCAGCAGGTACTTTTGAAGAACACATTGAGCTGGACTTGAGTCTCAAACTTCAAATCAATAAGAGTCACGGTGGAGGTGCGTGGAAACCACTACGGAACAGTGAAATCCTACAGTAGGACCTGGTGGTTGTTGCAGTTTGCGAGCAGCTAAGCCATTTGGAGACGGTTTATGACAGCACAGCCTGAGGTTCTCTTTCAGCGTAGGGACAGTGTGTGAAGTTGTTTGGCTTGACTGGACTTCTGTGTGTACCTCCCTCAATATCAGCACAAGGGAGTCAATTATCAAGGTATGTAACTTATTCTAATCCATACACATGAACCTTGTATTGTAATATTTAGATCAGATGGAACTCTTCGAGCTGTCGTCTGGGTAATTTATGGTTTGCTACCATTGTGCCTTTTACAAAGCAGATGCCTCTTCAGGTACTTCCTGAAGGTTTTGTCTCGCAAGCCATAGATGATAGGACTGATGAGGCGAGGCATAATCTGGACCACAACGTAGACAGTAAAGCGAATGGCCGGCAAACTCGCTGGAAACAGGTACGTCAGCCCACTGATCACCAGGTGGGGGACGTAGGTGAGCATGCAGAGAATCAGCTGGATGCCGTGGAGCAGCACTGTGTTTTTGGCCTTCGTGGCATCTGCTGCCACCGCCTTGGCAGCGAACAGTATCCTGAAGTAGGTGTAGAAGAGTGTGAACCAGACCAGGAGCAGGAAGACAATGTAGGAAAAGTTTCTCTTCGTGGTGAGGATGGGATTTGGGAAAGCCGTATCACGGAGACAGAAAATCCTGGAATGGAAAAACTCGCGTGGCTCTGTCGCCACGGTTACCAACAGATCGGGAAGGTTCGACAGCCCGCTCGTCACCCAGATCAGGGCGATTGTAATGTAAATTCTCTTTATTGTGCAGATCTGGATGTGGCGGAGGGGCAGACACACAGCGATGTAGCACTCCACTGCCATCACGGCCAGGTTCAGCGGAGTGTTCAGGTTGGCCTGGATGGCTCCCGACACCAGGAAGATACAGAGTGACACATTGATGGTGAACACGATGTAGCTGAGGACCTGAATGATGACGAACATGGTCAGGAGGATTATGTCGTTGATCACCAGGTGGATGAAAAGGACGTAGCGAGGGTTTAGGTGGAAGATCTGGAAGGAAAAGTGGATGGAACATAAGAGGAATATTGAGTAGAACAACATAGAACATTTGAGATTCCAATGCAGTTATATTATAAAAGGCTTCTAATACAGGTAAGAAAAAGTACTGTATTTATAACATTATTAAAAAGGGCAAATTAATGAATGGATATTTATGAACTCTACAAAGCTTCTTCCAGTCATTTAGACATTGTCTAGAAAATTTTCAATTAATCCTTTCAGTCTAGATATACATCGATCAGCCACAACATTAAAACCACTGACAGGTGAAGTGAATAACATTGATCATCTGGTTCCAATGGCACCTGTCAAGGGGTGGAATATTTTAGGCAACAAGTTAACAGTCAGTTGTTGAATTTGATGCCATGGAAGCAGCGTAAGGATCTGAGCAACTTTGACAAGGAGCACATTGTGATGCTCGACGACTGGATCAGAGCATCTCCAAAACGGCAGGTCTTGTGGTGTGTTCCCGATATGTAGTGGTTAGGACCGACCAAAATCTGTCCAAGGAAAGACAACAGGTGAACCGGCAATAGAGTCATGAGCACACATGGGCTCATTGATGCACATGGAGAGCGAAGGCTAGCCCGTCTGGTTCGATCCCACAGAAGAACTACTGTTTCACAAATTGGTGAAAATTTTTTTGCTGCTATGATAGAAAGGTGTCAGAACACACAATGCTTGGTAACTTCCTACGTATGGAAGTGGTCAGAGTGTCCACGCTGACCCGTGTCCACCCCTGAAAGCACCTACAATGAACAAGTGAGTGAAGAACTGGAGCAATGGAAGACGGAGGCCCGGTCTAACGAATCACCTTTTCTGCCACATCATGTGGATGGCCTGGTACATGTGCGTCGTTTACCTGGGGAAAAGATGGCACCAGGATGCATTATGCGAAGAAGACAAGCCAGTGGATGCAGTGTGATGCTCTGGACAATGTTCTGCTGGGAAACCCTGTGTCCTGGCATTCATGTGGATGTTACTTTGACATGTACCACCTACCGAACATTGTTTCAGACCAGGTACACCCCTTCATGGCAACTGTATTTTTCTTCAGGAATGGTTTTTGGAACATGACAAAAAGTTCAAGGTGTTGACTCGGCCTCCAAATTTGTCAGATCTCAATCCCATGGAGCATCTGTGGGATGTGCTGGAACAACAAGCCTCATCCACGGAGGCCCCACCTCGCAACTTCCAGGCATTAAAGGATCTGCTGCTAATGTCTTGGTGCCAGATACCACAGGACACCTTCAGAGCTGTTTTGGCGGCATGAGGGGGAGCTATACAAAATGAGGCAGGTGTTTTTAATGTTGTGGTTGATCGGTGGACAGAGTATATCGGTGTCAAATTGATTTTTATCGCTTTTACTGGTCTGCATTGTCTCTATTTTCGGGTTTTGGGAAATGCAAACAATATGTTGAGAAACCTTCCATGATCCTATATGTAACACATATTTTTATCAAAGTCAAATTTCTTAATGTGATGGCACAAGTTTGTTTCATCAATGCAGAATGAAAAGTATATACTTAAAGTCATTATATATTGCTATTATTTCTCTCAGTGTTCAGATGATTATTAGTTGTATTAGCAGCATCAAAAGTACTGTCCAACCTGGTTCTTGTGGAAGGTGTGCACCAGAGTTCCATTGATGTAGATGATGGCGACGCAGAGGCTGACGGTGAACACATTCTTGATCATGGCCGTGCTGAGCCCGTCTCGGCTGAACCCCATGCTGGTGGCGTTTGTCTCAATCCTTAAATAGTTCATGGGTCCAACGTCTCGGTTCTGGAAAGCTGAGCAGAAAAATTGTGCATTTTTAGTCTGAGGGATTAAATGCGGCAATATATGCTCTAAAAGTGAACTATTACTGACACAATTACCATAGTGTGCTGAGTTGTACATCATCAGTAAGGACATTGACATCAGATTTTTACATTTGTTAATTCAAACATAGTTTTTACTATTGGTTTATCTATTTATCATGTACTTTTCTTTTTTTGACTATCTTTTGATTAGTATTTGAAAGAATATTTTTTCTCAATACATCAATTAGATTTAGAATTAGGCATATAGAGATGCAATTACTAAGTTTTCCAGTTGACATGCAAGTTTATCAATGTCCAAACTTAGCCCATTTAGGTTTCACAATATGATTTCATTCTCCCAGCACAGTCACAGAAGCAGTCAATGAGTTAAATATCAAAAACTGTTTTATCATCAGCAAATCTCTGAAGCAGCGTAGTTCACTAATGATGTGAACTCACTAAGTAAGGCACCAGAGAACAACACAGAACAACACAGGTCATACATCACATTCACAAGATGAAGAGAATAAATAAAAAGAAATAACAGGGATTAAAATATTTCCAATTCTATTAAAGTGAATGGGTGTAGCTGAAAAACATCTCCAGCTGTATTTGTCACATAAACCACCCAGTTGTTGCCATTGAATCTACCTGAAGTTAAGACCACGCCATCGAACAATCTCAACCAGGATATTTGAGAAGAATCAGAATACAGGGACCAGTTCCAGGTTATTTGAGTTAATCTGCTGAGTCCCGCTTCACCAACCTGATGCTTCTGCTCACCAAGCAGATGCTACAGCGTGTGCATGCTGTGCAACAGGAGTTTAAATACAGGAGCTCCGTCCAAAGGTCATGGGATTCACTTCAGACAGCACTGTGCACGTGACATGTGCATGTGGGAAAACAATTACTATACTGCAGAACGCAATAGAAAACACATTGTTATATTGTTTTGCCGAACATGCACGTGCCCTTTGACCCTGTGTGTGGGTGTGTGTGTATTTTCAAGTGTTCCTCAAGCCATAAACGTTAACGAGCGCTGTGCTCCAAACCCTGGAGGTTAATCTTCTCAAAGTTAGAAGTTAAATAGTTGAAGGCTCAAACTCAAGAGAAACATTGAAATGATGATAATAACAGCGAAACGTTTTTTAATACATCAATCAGCCACAACATTAAAATCACCAACAATAACCACTAATATTGTTTAGCTCCCCCTTTGCCACCAAAACAGCTGTGACCTGTCGATGCCAAGTCAACTCCTTGAACACTTTGTCACATTCCTCAAACCCTTTCTGAACATTTTTTGCAATGTGGCAGGAGGCATTATCCTGCTGAAAGAGGCCACCGTCATCAGGGAATACCATTGTCATGAAGGGGTGTTTTGGGTCTGCAACAATGTTTAGGTAGCTGGTACATGTCAAAGTAACATCCACATGAACGCCAGGACCCAAGGTTTCCCAACAGAACATTGCCCAGAGCATCACACTGCATCAACCGGCTTGTCTTCTTCCCCTAGTGCATCCTGGTGCCATCTCATTCCCAGGAAAACGACGCACACATACCCGGCCATCCACATGACGGGATTCATCAGACCGGGCCACCTTCTTTCATTGCTGCATGGTCCAGTTCGGATGCTCACGTGTCCATTGTAGGTGCTTTGGGCGGTGTACAGGGGACAGCAGGGCATTCTGAGCAGTCCTAGCGAGCTGCGATGCACTGTGTGTTCTGACACCTTTCTATCTTAGCAGCATTAACATTTTCACCAATTTGTGCTACAGTAGCTCTTCTGTGGGATCGAACCAGACGGACTATACTTCACTCCCCACGTGCATCAATGAGCCTTGGGCCCCATGACCCTGTCGCCTGTTCACCGGTCGTCCTTCCTTGGAGCACTTTTGGTAGTATCCACTGCATAGTGGGAAAAGCCCACAAGACCTGTGCTTGTGGAGATGCTCTGACCCAGTCGTCCAGCATCACAATGTGCTCCTTGTCAAACTGGCTCAGATCCTTACGCTGCTTCCAAAACATCAACAACTGACTGTTCACTTGTTGCCTTATACCATATATCCCACCCCTTGACTTGTGCCATTGAAACCAGATGATCAATGTTATTCCCGTCACCTGTCACTGGTTTTAATGTTATGGCTGGTCAGTATTAATTTCTGTTTTTTATGTGCCTTATATGATAAACATTACGGTCCATTCAGAAAGATCAGATACCTTTGGTTTTTCCATATACCTGATGATGTTGAAGCAAAAGCAGGCTTCAAGGATGTTTTGCAATATGCAGTATGATATGATATCACAGACACAACAAATTGAGTTCAGGTGCATCCTGTTTCCATTGATTATCTTGGGGTGTTTCTCCACCTTGATTGGACTTACCTGCAGTAAATCAATTGATTGGTCATGGTTTGAAAAGGGCACTGTCAATGGAAGTTCCCACAACTGACAATGCATTTTATGATGTATACTGGCAATTGAACTCAGATGTAGACACGGGAGGCAGACAGAGGTTTTAACAGATTTTTTACTACAAACTGGGGAATGATCAATGCTCATGGGGATCCAGGTAAAACAGGGAAATAGGCTGTCAGAGGGAGCTCGCGGTTGACAAACTGGAGCTGGACGGACTGGTAGATCCAGAACAGGTAACACAGGAACAGGGAGGCTAGAAGTGAGGGCGAAGCGATCTGGCACCAGAGGTAGGGAACAGCAAAGGTTAAATGCAGGTATTTAATAGCTGGCAGCTGCCATTCTCACAGTGGAGTGGGCCTGATTACTGATCACCATCAGCTGTGGAAACAAGACATGAGCAGAGGTTATAGAGAGAGATAGAAAGAAAGAAAGAAAGAAAGAAAGAAAGACAGATATAAAAGCCACCAAACACTTACATTCACATCAAAACTGAAAAAGAAAACCAAAATAAAACACACACACAAAGCACACATGGGGTTCACGGGGGGCAGGCTGGGCAGCTGTAACAGCATGTCTGGGCAAAAACCAAACCAGGAGCTCTAAAGAATTGTCCATAGACCGCCAAGACAGGATTGTGTGAAGGCATGGATCTGGGGAAGGGAACAAAAACAATTCTACAGCTTTGAGGGTCACAGAGAACAACGTGGCCTCCATTTGAATGTCTTCCTGAGACTCTTCCAGGATCAATAGGAAAGGTGAACAGAACAAAGTACAGATGGATTCTGAACCAGATGAAAAAGATTGAAACTCAGATTAAAACCCTTCACTGCAGGTACATTAGACTAAGTTGGAGGTTCCCCTTCCAACTGGACAATTACCAGGAATGGCTTTGGGACAAGTCTGACAATGTCCTTGTGAGGCCGAGCCAGACCCAACCAGAACCCTAACCTGAGAACGCTTCCCCTAGTACCCTGACCTGAGAACGCTTCCCCTAGTACCCTGACCTGAGAACGCCACCTAAAGAACCCTAACCGTTTAACTCCAAATTCATGATGGAACTCACAGAAAGACAAACAATAATAAATGAATTTGGGAAGTAATACTAACTCGGAAATGTTGAGCGAGTCTGACAATCTTTATTTAAACTCCAATCAATCCTTTCTGAGCTAACCATCAGCATAGTTGGGACTTCCCACTGACTAATCCCATTGTTTTTTTTCTTCATCAACGGGGCCCAAATTAACCTCCATGTGTTTGTATTCAACTATGTCTAACAAACTCTTCAGAACTTGGTTTACAATGCAATGTGTAGCGACCCTGAGCAAGACTAAGCTCACGACCTGACAGGATGTGGTTTAGTATACCTTTGGCAACACAAAATTGACAACTTGCACCTTTACCCACCCACTGGTTTTTAGGCTGCAAGGGACTATTGTTCAGCAAACACAGCCATAGGTACGATAGAAGGCCTGAGCACACAGGCAAAGCTCTGATCCAGTAGAAACTACACAGTTCCAGACTACAGCTTGGTGTAGTCGACAGGGTTGGTTATAGACAGATGGCAGTGAGGGGTCGTTGTATATATGGAACAAGTAACAGAGTGGAGAAGACGTACTGGACATATGTCAGGTCCTGTAGGATGGAGGTATTGCAATATTTTGTTATGTTCTAACACCGCAACTAAGGGATGTTGTCTTAATGCATAATTATAGATAGAAAGACAGAGTGATTATTGCTATTGTCTTTCTTTATGTACAAGGTCTATATTTTTGTATACACCACATCAAATAAATATATGAAGTTTTCCATTTAAAAAAAATGGTTTGGTAATGAACTGCTTTGGTGATGCCAATACATTCACAGTTTCTAAAAGGGTGTACATATTTACACTGAGCAGCAAATTTGGGGGACTCAGAGACCTGGAATTATACATAAATTGTGAAAGGGTTGAGATTTATGGACTTCACCAAATTTGGTGAAAATTTGTCCACTGGGTTTTCAGATATATATGTCTGTGGCATTTGTGGCGCGCCCTATGGGATGGGCTCAAAATGCTTTGGTCGACTTACTCTCAAACGGGGACTGACAACCAAACTCTATGATGATTGGACAAATGGTTTATGAGTTATGGCCAATTTTCTGCTCTGACCCGCCTTGTGCAAAGATTCTCTGGTTTTTGGTGTCCATGTTTTGGACCGATCTTGCTCATTATTAGTAGAAATGTGTATCTCAGTCCCGCAATGCTCGACACAACATTTGATGTTGATATAGTAAAAATCCCCAAAATATCGATACACATTCCTGTTTTTCACATAATGCAAATTACCCAAAAAAAGATATCTTGCCGGACTTTTATGGTGCAGGAGGCATTTTTGAAGAGCACATTGAGCTGGACTTGTCTCTCAAACATCAAGTCAATCAGAGTCACGGTGTGAGGTGCGTGGAAACCAGTACGGAACAGTGAAATCTTTCAGTAGGACCTGGTGGTTGTTGCAGTTTGCGAGCAGCTAAGCCATTTGGAGACAGTTTATGACAGCACAGCCTGAGGTTCTCTTTCAGCGTAGGGACAGTGTGTGAAGTTGTTTAGCTTGACTGGACTTCTGTGTGTACCTCCCTAAATATCAGCACAAGGCAGTTAATTATCGAGGTATTTAACTTATTTCTAATCCATACACATGAACCTTATATTGTAATATTTTGATCACAAGGCCAGATGGAACTCAATGAGCTGTCTTCTTGGTAATTTATGCTTCACTACCATTGTGCCTTTTACAAAGCAGATGCCTCTTCAGGTACTTCCTGAAGGTTTTGTCTCGCAAGCCATAGATGATAGGACTGATGAGGCGAGGCATAATCTGGACCACAACGTAGACAGTAAAGCGAATGGCCGGCAAACTCGCTGGAAACAGGTACGACAGCCCACTGATCACCAGGTGGGGGACGTAGGTGAGCATGCAGAGCATCAGCTGGATGCCGTGGAGCAGCACTGTGTTTTTAGCCTTCGTGGCATCTGCTGCCACCGCCTTGGCAGCGAACAGTATCCTGAAGTAGGTGTAGAAGAGTGTGAACCAGACCAGTAGCAGGGAGACTATGTAGAAAACGTCTCTCTTCGTGCTGAGAATGGGGTTTGGGATAACCGTGTCATGGAGACAGAAAACCCTGGAATGGAAAAACTCGCGCGGCTCCGTCGCCACAGTTACCAACAGATCGGGAAGGTGTGACAGCCCGCTTGTCACCCAGATCAGGGCGATCGCGATGGAGATCCTCTTTATTGTGCAGATCTGGACGTGGCGGAGGGGCAGACACACAGCGATGTAGCACTCCACTGCCATCATGGCCAGGTTCAGCGGAGTGTTCAGGTTGACCTGGACGGCCACCAACACCAGGAAGATACAGAGTGACACATTGATGGTGAACACGATGTAGCTGAGGACCTGAATGATGACGAACATGGTCAGCAGGATTATGTCGTTGATCACCAGGTGGATGAAAAGGACGTAGCGAGGGTTTAGGTGGAAGATCTGGAAGGAAAAGTGGATGGAACATAAGAGGAATATTGAGTAGAACAACATAGAACATTTGAGATTCCAATGCAGTTATATTATAAAAGGCTTATAATACAGGTAAGAAAAAGTACTGTATTTATAACATTATTAAAAAGGGCAAATTAATGAATGAACATTTATCAACTCTACAAAGCTTCTTCCAGTCATTTAGACATTGTCGAGAAAATTTTCAATTAATCCTTTCAGTCTAGATATACATCGATCAGCCACAACATTAAAACCAGTGACAGGTGAAGTGAATAACATGGATCATCTGGTTCCAATGGCACGTGTCAAGGGGTGGGATATTTTCGGCAACAAGTTAACAGACAGTTGTTGAAGTTGATGTCTGGAAGCAGCGTAAGGATCTGAGCCACTTTAACAAGGACCACATTGTGATGCTAGACGACGGGGTCAGAGAATCTCTAAAACGGTAGGTGTTGTGGGAGGTTCCCGGAAGGTGTGGTTAGGACCTACCGAAAGTGGTCCAAGGTAGGACAACAAGGGAACCGGCAACAGGGTCATGAGCGCACATGGGCTCATTGATGCGCATGGGGAGCAAAGGCTAGCCCGTCTGTTTCGATCCCACAAAAGAGCAGCTGTATCACAAAAATTGGTGAAAAAGTTTATGCTGCTATGATAGAAAGGTGTCACAACACACAGTGCATGGCAGCTTGCTGCGTATGGGAGCTCTCACAGTGTCCATGCTGATCCCTGTCCACACCTGAAAGCACCTACAATGGACACGTGAGCGTAAGAACTGGACCATTGAACAACAGAAGAAGGTGGCTCAGTCTGATGAATCACCTTTTCTTCTACATCATATTGATGGCGGGTACGTGTGCGTTGTTTACCTGGGGAAGAGGTGGCACCAGGATGCATTATGGGAAGAAGACAAGCCGGTGGATGCAGTGGGATGTTCTGAACAATGTTCTGCTGGTAAACCTTGGGTCCTGACATTCATGTGGATGTTACTTTGACATGTACCACCTACCGAACATTGTTTTATACCAAGTACACCCCTTCATGGTGACGGTATTTTTTTTTCAGGAATGGGTTTAGGAACATGATAAGGAATAAAAGGTGTTGACTTGGCCTCCAAATTCCCCAGATCTCAATCCCATGGAGCATCTGTGGGATGTGCTGGAACAACAAGCCCCATCCATGGGGGCCTTGCCTCCAACTTCCAGGACTTAAAGGATCTGCTGCTAATGTGTTGGTGCCTGATACCACAGGACACCTTGAGAGGTCTTGTTGATTCCATGCCTCCAGGGGTCTGAACTGTTTTGGCGGCATGGGGGGGAGCTATACGACATTAGGCAGGTAGTTTTAATGTTGTGGCTGATCGGTGTACAGTGTATATCGGTGTCAAATTGAGTTTTACCCCTTTTTCTAGTCTGCACACACATTTCACCTAACATAGCTCACATATTTACCATTGTCTCTATTTTTGGGTTTTAGGAAATACAAACAATATGTTGAGAAACCTTTTGAAAATCATATCCTGATCCTATATGTAACACATATTTTTATCAAAGTCAAATTTCTTAAAGCGATGGCACAAGTTAGTTTCATCAATGTAGAATCAAAAGTATACACTTAAAGTCATTATATATTGCTATGATTTCTCTCAGTGTTCAGATGAGTATTAATTGTATTAGCAGAATCAAAAGTACTGTCCAACCCGGTTCTTGTGGAAGGTGTGCACCAGAGTTCCATTGATGTAGATGATGGAGATGCAGAGGGCGACGGTGAACACATTCTTGATCATGGCCGTGCTGAGCCCGTCTCGGCTGAACGCCACGCTGGTGGCGTTTGTCTCAATCCTTAAATAGTTCATGGGTCCAACGTCTCGGTTCTGGAAAGCTGAGCAGAAAAGTTGTGCATTTTTAGTCTGAGGGATTAAATGAGGCAATATATGCTCTAAAAGTGAACTAATACAGATTTTTACATTTGTTAATTCAAACATAGTTTTTATAATTGGTTTATCTATTTATCATCTATTTTTCTTTTTTGACTATCTTTTGATTAGTATTTGAAAGAATATTTTTTCTCAATACATCAATTAGATTTAGAATTAGGCATATACAGATGCAATTACTAAGTTTTCCAGTTGACATGCAAGTTTTTCAATGACCAAACTTAGCCCATTTAGGTTTCACAATATGATTTCATTCTCCCAGCACGGTGTACAGTCCACAGAAGCAGTCAATGAGTTAAATATCAAAAACAGTTTTATCATCAGCAATACTCTGAAGCAGCGTAGTTCACTAATGATGTGAACTCACTAAGTAAGGCACCAGAGAACAACACAGAACAACACAGGTCATACATCACATTCACAAGATGAAGAGAATAAATAAAAAGAAATAACAGGGATTAAAATATTTCCAATTCTATTAAAGTGAATTGGTGTAGCTGAAAAACATCTCCAGCTGTATTCTTCACATAAACCACCCAGTTGCTGCCATTGAATCTACCTGAAGTAAAGACCACGCCATCGAACAATCTCAACCGGGATATTTGAGAAGAATCAGAATACAGGGACCAGTTCCAGGTTATTTGAATTAATCTGCTGAATGCTGCTTCACCAACCTGATGCTTCTGCTCACCAAGCAGATGCTACAGCGTGTGCATGCTGTGCAACAGGAGTTTAAATACAGGAGCTCCGTCCAAAAGTCATGGGATTCACTTCAGACAGCGCTGTGCACGTGACATGTGCATGTGGGAAAACAATTAGTACAGATCGCAATAGAGCGCATATTGATATAACATTTTGCCCAACATGCACGTCCCTTTTGTGTGTATGTACTGTGCTCTAAACCTTGGAGATTTTACTTCTCAAAGCTAGAAATTAAACAATTGAAGGCTCAAACTCTAAAGAAACATTGATCATAATAATAATGATAATGATAATAATAATGATAATAACAGCGAGACGTGTATGAATATACCAATCAGCCACAACATTAAAAGTACAAACAATAACCACTAATATTGTTTCGCTTGACCCTTTACCACTAAAACAGCTGTGACCCGTCGATGCAAGGACTGCAAGAGACTCTGAAGGTTCCTTGTGGTATCTGGTGCAGCAGATCCTTTAAGTTCTGGAAGTTGTAAGGTGGAGCCCTCATGGATCGGGCTTGTTATTCCAGCACATACGACTGATACTCTACCGGATTGAGATCAAGGAAATTTGGAGGCCAAATCAACACCTTGAACACTTTGTTATGTTCCTCAAACCCTTTTTGAACATTTTTTGCAATGTGGCAGGACGCATTATCCAGCTGTAAGAGGCCACTGTCATCAGGGAATACAGTTGCCATGAAGGGGTGTTTTGGGTCTGCAACAATGTTTAGGTAGCTGGTACATGTCAAAGTAACATCCACGTGAACGCCAGGATCCAAGGTTTCCCAACAGAACATTGTCCAGAGCATCACAATGCATCCACCGGCTTGTCTTCTTCCCCTAGTGCATCCTGGTGCCATCTCTTTCCCAGGAAAATGACGCACACATACCCGGCCATCCACATGACGTGTAAAAAAAAGTGATTCATCAGACCGGGCCAACTTCTTTCATTGCTGCATGATCCAGTTTTGATGCTCATGTGTCCATTGTAGGTGCTTTTGGCAATGGACAGGGGTCAGCAGGGCATTCTGACGAGTCCAATACACAGCAAGCTGCCATGCACTGTGTGTTCTACATCTTTCTATCTTAGCAGGATTAACCTTTTCACCAATTTGTGCTACAGTAGCTCTTCTGTGTGATGGAACCAGACAGACTATACTTCACTCCCCACGTGCATCAATGACCCTTGGACGCCATGACCCTGTCACCGGTTCACCAGTCGTCCTTTCTTGGAGCACTTTTGGTAGGTAGTAACCACTGCATAGCGGGAACGGCGCACAAGACTTGTGGTTTTGGAGATGCTCCGACCAAGTCGTCCAGCATCACAATGTGCTCCTTGTCAAAGTGGCTCAGATCCTTACGCTCCTTCAACACATCAACTTCAACAACCGAGTGTTCACTTGCTGCATAATATCATAATAATAATATATCCCCCCCTTGACATGTGCCATTGGAACCAAATGATTAATGTTAATCACTTCACCTGTCACTGGTTTTAATGTTATGGCTGGTCAGTATAAATTTCTGTTTTTTATATGACTTCCATGATAAACAGTAAAGCCAATTCAGAAAGATCAGATCCCTTTGGTTTTTCCATATTATACCTGATGATGATAAAGCAAAAGCAGGCTTTGAGGATGTTTTGCAGACTTGTGAAAATGAAAAACTGCAATATCACAGACACATCAAATGGAGTTCAGGTGCATCCTGTTTCCATTGATTATCTTGGGGTGTTTCTCCACCTTGATTGGACTTACCTGCAGTAAATCAAATGATTGGTCATGGTTTGAAAAGGCCAGTGTCAATGGAAGTTCTCACAATTGACAATGCATTTTATGATGTATACTGGCAATTGAACTCAGATGTAGACACGGGAGGCAGACAGAGGTTTTGACAGAATTTTTACTACAAACTGGGGAATGATCCAGGCTCCTGGGCATCCAGGTAAAACAGGCAGAGAGGCTGTCAGAGGAAGCTCACAGTTGACAAACTGGAGCTGGACGGACTGGTAGATCCAGAACAGGTAACACAGACACAGGGAGGCTAGAAGCGAGCGTGAAGCGATCTGGCGGTGACATTATGTTTGGGCAAAAACCAAACCATGAGCTCTAAAGAATTGTCCATAGGCCGCTAACATCACGGATCTGGGGAAGGGAACAAAAACAATTCTACAGCTTTGAGGGTCACAGAGAACAATGTTGCCTCCATTTGAATGTCTTCCTGAGACTCTTCCAGGATCAATAGGAAAGGTGAACAGAACAAAGTACAGAGGGATTCTGAACCAGTTGAAAAAGATTGAAACTCAGATTAAAACCCTCCACAGCAGGTACATTAGACTAAGGTGGAGACCAACTGGACAATTACCAATTACCTGGACAATTACCAGGAATGGCTTTGGGACAAGTCTGACAATGTCCTGGTGAGGACGAGCCAAACCACACCAGAACCCTAACCCGAGAACGCTTCCCCTAGAACGCTGACCTGAGAACCCTTCCCCTAGTACCCTGACCTGAGAACGCTACTCCTAAAACCCTAACCCTAGAATGTCACCCCGAGAACCCTAACCATAGAACGATACCCTTACAACCCTCACCCTAGAAAGCTACCCAAAGAACCCTAACCCTTGAACACTTCCCCTAGAACCCTAACCCTAGAACGCTTCCCCTAGTACCCTGAGCCTAGAATGCTATCCTTAGAACCCTAACCCTTGAACACTACCCCTCAAACCAAAACCCTAAAACGCCACCTATAGAACCCTAACAGTAGAACTCCAAATTCATCTAGGAACTCACAGAAAGACAAAAAATAGTAAATGCATTTGGGAAGTAATACTAACTCGGAAATGTTGAGCCAGTCGACAATCTTTGTTTAAACTCCAATCAATCCTTTCTGAGCTAACCATCAGCATCGTTGGGACTTCCCACTGACTAATCCCATTGTTTTTTTTCTTTGTCAACGGGGCCCAAATTAACCTCCATGTGTTTGTATTCAACTATGTCTAACAAACACTTCAGAACTTGGTTCACGATGCAATGTGTAGCAACCCTGAGCAAGACTAAGCTCACGACCTGACAGGATGTGGTTTAGTATACCTTTGGCAACACAAAATTGACAACTTGCATCTTTACCTACCCACTGGTTTTTAGGCATTGTTTAGCAAATACAGCCATAGGTACGATAGAAGGCCTGAACACACAGGCAAAGCTCTGATCCAGTAGAAACTACACACTTTCAGACTACAGCTTGGTGTAGTCGACAGGATGGGTTATCGTATCTCCGGACAGATGGCAGTGAGGAGTCGTTGTATATATGGAACATGTAACAGAGTGGAGACGACGAACTGGACATATGTCAGGTCCTGTAGGATGGAGGTATTGCAATATTTTGTTATGTTGTAACAGCGCATTTAAGGGATGTTTTCTAAATGCATAATTATAGATAGAAAGACAGAGTGATTATTGCTATTGCCTTTCTTTATGTACAAGGTCTATATTTTTGTTAACACCACATCAAATAAATATATGAAGTTTTCCATTGAAAAAAAATGGTTTGTTAATGAACTGCTTTGGTGATGCCAATACATTCACAGTTTCTAAAAGGGTGTACATATTTACACTGAGCAGCAAATTTGGGGGATTCAGGGTCCTGGAGTTATACATAAATTATGAAAGGGTTGAGATTTATGGACTTCACCAAATTTAGTGAAAATTTGTCCACTGGGTTTTCAGATATATACGTCTGTGGCATTTGTGGCGCGCCCTATGGGATGGGCTCAAAATGCTTTGGTCGACTTATTCTCAAACGGGGACTGACGACCAAGCTTTATGGTGATTGAACAAATGGTTAATGAGTTATGGCCAATTTTCTGCTCTGACCTGTCTTGTGCAGATTTTCTGTTTTTTGGTGTCCATGTTTTGGACCGATCTTGCTCATTATTAGTAGAAATGTGTATCTCAGTCCTCGACACAAAATTTGATGTTGATATAGTCAAAATCCAAAAAATATCGATACACATTCCTGTTTTTCACATAATGCAAATTACCAAAAAAATACATCTTGGTGGACTTTTTTAGTGCAGGAGGTATTTTTGAAGAGCACATTGAGCTGGACTTGTGTCTCAAACTTCAAGTCAATCAGAGTCACAGTGTGAGGTGCGTGGAAACCAGTACGGAACAGTGAAATCCTCCAGTAGGACCTGGTGGTTGTTGCAGTAGGAGATGGTTTTTGACAGCACAGACTGAGGTTCTTTTTCAGCGTAGGGACAGTGTGTGAAGTTGTTTAGCTTGACTGGACGGCATGAGGGGCTATACAAAAAGAGGCAGGTGGTTTTAATGTTGTGGCTGATCGGTGGACAGAGCATATCGGTGTCAAATTGAGTTTTACCGCTTTTAATGGTCTGCACACACATTTCACGCTTGTCTTCTTCCCCTAGTGCATCCTGGTGCCATCTCTTTCCCAGGAAAACGACGCACACATATCCGGCCATCCACATGACGGGATTCATCAGACCGGGCCACCTTCTTTCATTGCTGCATGGTCCAGTTCGGATGCTCACGTGTCCATTGTAGGTGCTTTGGGCGGTGTACAGGGGACAGCAGGGCATTCTGAGCAGTCCCATACAGCGAGCTGCGATGCACTGTGCATTCTGACACCTTTCTATCTTAGCAGCATTAACATTTTCACCAATTTGTGCTACAGTAGCTCTTCTGTGGGATAGAACCAGACGGACTACACTTCACTCCCCATGTGCATCAATGAGCCTTGGGCCCCATGACCCTGTCGCCTGTTCACCGGTCGTCCTTCCTTGGAGCACTTTTGGTAGTAACCACTGCATAGTGGGAAAAGCCCACAAGACCTGTGGTTGTGGAGATGCTCTGACCCAGTCGTCCAGCATCACAATGTGCTCCTTGTCAAAGTGGCTCAGATCCTTACGCTGCTTCCAAAACATCAACAACTGACTGTTCACTTCTTGCCTTATATATCCCACCCCTTGACTTGTGCCATTGGAACCAGATGATCAATGTTATTCCCGTCACCTGTCACTGGTTTTAATGTTATGGCTGGTCAGTATAAATTTCTGTTTTTTATATGCCTTATATGATAGACATTACAGTCCATTCAGAAAGATCAGATCCCTTCAGTTTTTTCATATTATACCTGATGATGTTGAAGCAAAAGCAGGCTTCGAGGATGTTTTGCAATATGCAGTATGATATGATATCACAGACACAACAAATTGAGTTCAGGTGCATCCTGTTTCCATTGATTATCTTGGGGTGTTTCTCCACCTTGATTGGACTTACCTGCAGTAAATCAATTGATTGGTCATGGTTTGAAAAGGGCACTGTCAATGGAAGTTCCCACAACTGACAATGCATTTTATGATGTATACTGGCAATTGAACTCAGATGTAGACACGGGAGGCAGACAGAGGTTTTAACAGATTTTGAACTACAAACTGGGGAATGATCCAGGCTCATGGGGATCCAGGTAAAACAGGCAGAGAGGCTGTCAGAGGAAGCTTGCGGTTGACAAACTGGAGCTGGACGGACTGGTAGAGAACCCCGAGAACCGTTACCCTTGAACGCTTCCCCTAGTACCCTGACCCTTGAACGCTATCCTTAGAACCCTAACCATGAAAAGCTACCATAAGAACCTTAACCCAATAATACTTCCACTAGGACCTTAACCCTGGAACGCTTCCACTAGAACCCTAACCCTAGAACGCCACCTATAGAACCCTAACCGTAGAACTCCAAATTAATGATGGAACTCACAGAAAGACAAACAATAATAAATTAATTTGGGAAGGAATACTAACTCGGAAATGTTGAGCGAGTCTGACAATCTTTATTTAAACTCCAATCAATCCTTTCTGAGCTAACCATCCGCATCGTTGGGACTTCCCACTGACTAATCCCATTGTTTTTTTTCTTTGTCAACGGGGCCTAAATTAACCTCCATGTGTTTGTATTCAACTATGTCTAACAAACACTTCAGAACTTGGTTTACGATGCAATGTGTAGCGACCCTGAGCAAGACTAAGCTCACGACCTGACAGGATGTGGTTTAGTATACCTTTGGCAACACAAAATTGACAACTTGCATCTTTACCCCCCTCTGGTTTTTAGGCTGCAAGGGACCATTGTTCAGCAAACACAGCCATAGGTACGATGGAAGGCCTGAGCACACAGTCAAAGCTCTGATCTAGTAGAAACTACACACTTCTAGACTACAGCTTGTTGTAGTGGACAGGATTGGTTATAGACAGATGGCAGTGAGGAGTCGTTGTATATATGGAACAAGTAACAGAGTGGAGACGACGTACTGGACATATGTCAGGTCCTGTAGAATAAAGGTAAGTGATATTTTGTTATGTTGTAACAGCGCATCTAAGGGATGTTGTCTTAATGCATTATTATACATAGAAAGACAGAGTGATTATTGCTATTGTCTTTCTTTATGTACAAGGTCTATATTTTTGTATACACCACATCAAATAAATATATGACGTTTTCCATTGAAAAAAATGGTTTGGTAATGAACTGCTTTGGTGATGCCAATACATTCACAGTTTCTAAAAGGGTGTACATATTTACACTGAGCAGCAAATTTGGGGGATTCAGAGACCTGGAATTATACGTAAATTGTGAAAGGGTTGAGATTTATGGACTTCACCAATTTTGGTGAAAAAATGTCCACTGGGTTTTTCAGATATAAATGTCTGTGGCATTTGTGGCGCGCCCTATGGGATGGGCTCAAAATGCTTTGGTCGACTTATTCTCAAACGGGGACTGACAACCAAACTCTATGATGATTGGACAAATGGTTTATGAGTTATGGCCAATTTTCTGCTCCGACCCGCCTTGTGCAAAGATTCTCTGGTTTTTGGTGTCCATGTTTTGGACCGATCTTGCTCATTATTAGTAGAAATGTGTATCTCAGTCCCTCAATGCTCGACACAAAATTTGATGTTGATATAGTCAAAATCCAAAAATATCGATACACATTCCTGTTTTTCACATAATGCAAATTACCAAAAAAATACATCTTGGTGGACTTTTATGGTGCAGAGGCATTTTTGAAGAGCACATTGAGCTGGACTTGTGCCTCAAACTTCAAGTCAATCAGAGTCACGGTGAGAGGTGCGTTGAAACCAGTACGGAACAGTGAAATCCTCCAGTAGGACCTGGTGGTTGTTGCAGTTTGCTAGCACCTAAGCCATTAGGAGATGGTTTATGACAGCACAGCCTGAGGTTCTCTTTCAGCGTAGGGACAGTGTGTGAAGTTGTTTAGCTTGACTGGACTTCTGTGTGTACCTCCCTAAATATCAGCACAAGGCAGTTAATTATCGAGGTATTTAACTTATTTCTAATCCATACCCATGAACCTTATATTGTAATATTTTGATCACAAGGCCAGATGGAACTCAATGAGCTGTCTTCTTGGTAATTTATGCTTCACTACCATTGTGCCTTTTACAAAGCAGATGCCTCTTCAGGTACTTCCTGAAGGTTTTGTCTCGCAAGCCATAGATGATAGGACTGATGAGGCGAGGCATAATCTGGACCACAACGTAGACAGTAAAGCGAATGGCCGGCAAACTCGCTGGAAACAGGTACGACAGCCCATTGATCACCAGGTGGGGGACGTAGGTGAGCATGCAGAGCATCAGCTGGATGCCGTGGAGCAGCACTGTGTTTTTAGCCTTCGTGGCATCTGCTGCCACCGCCTTGGCAGCGAACAGTATCCTGAAGTAGGTGTAGAAGAGTGTGAACCAGACCAGGAGCAGGGAGACTATGTAGAAAACGTCTCTCTTCGTGCTGAGAATGGGGTTTGGGATAACCGTGTCATGGAGACAGAAAACCCTGGAATTGAAAAACTCGCGCGGCTCCGTCGCCACGGTTACCAACAGATCGGGAAGGTGTGACAGCCCGCTTGTCACCCAGATCAGACCGATCGCGATGGAGATCCTCTTTATTGTGCAGATCTGGACGTGGCGGAGGGGCAGACACACAGCGATGTAGCACTCCACTGCCATCATGGCCAGGTTCAGCGGAGTGTTCAGGTTGACCTGGACGGCCACCAACACCAGGAAGATACAGAGTGACACATTGATGGTGAACACGATGTAGCTGAGGACCTGAATGATGACGAACATGGTCAGCAGGATTATGTCGTTGATCACCAGGTGGATGAAAAGGACGTAGCGAGGGTTTAGGTGGAAGATCTGGAAGGAAAAGTGAATGGAACATAAGAGGAATATTGAGTAGAACAACATAGAACATTTGAGATTCCAATGCAGTTATATTATAAAAGGCTTATAATACAGGGAAGTTAAAGCATGTATTTATAACATTATTAAAAAGGGCAAATTAATGAATGAACATTTATCAACTCTACAAAGCTTCTTCCAGTCATTTAGACATTGTCAAGAAAATTTTCAATTAATCCTTTCAGTCTAGATATACATCGATCAGCCACAACATTAAAACCACTGACAGGGGAAGTGAATAACATGGATCATCTGGTTCCAATGGCACCTGTCAAGGGGTGTGATATTTTCGGCAACAAGTTAACAGTCAGTTGTTGAAGTTGATGTCTTGGAAGCAGCGTAAGGATCTGAGCCACTTTGACAAGGACCACATTGTGATGCTAGACGACGGGGTCAGAGAATCTCCAAAACGGTAGGTGTTGTGGGAGGGTCCCGGAAGGTGTGGTTAGAACCTTCCGAAAGTGCTCCATGGTAGGACAACAAGTGAACCGGCAACAGGGTCATGGGCGAACATGGGCTCATTGATGCGCATGGGGAGCGAAGGCTCGCCCGTCTGGTTCGATCCCACAAAAGAGCAGCTGTTTCACAAATTGGTGAAAAAGTTTATGCTGCTATGATAGAAAGGTGTCAGAACACACAGTGCATGGCAGCTTACTGCGTATGGGAGCACTCACAGTGTCCATGCTGATCCCTGTTCACCCCTGAAAGCACCTACAATGGACACGTGAGTGTAAGAACTGGACCATTGAACAACAGAAGAAGGTGGCTCAGTCTGATGAATCACCTTTTCTTCTACTTCATATTGATGGTGGGTACGTGTGCGTTGTTTACCTGGGGAAGAGGTGGCACCAGGATGCCTAATGGGAAGAAGACAAGCCGATGGATGCAGTGTGATGCTCTGGACAATGTTCTGCTGGTAAACCTTGGGTCCTGACATTCATGTGGATGTTACTTTGACATGTACCACCTACCGAACATTGTTTTATACCAAGTACACCCCTTCATGGTGACGGTATTTTTTTTTCAGGAATGGGTTTAGGAACATGATAAGGAATTAAAGGTGTTGACTTGGCCTCCAAATTCCCCAGATCTCAATCCCATAGAGCATCTGTGGGATGTGCTGGAACAACCAGCTCCATACATGGGGGCCTTGCCTCCAACTTCCAGGACTTGAAGGATCTGCTGCTAATGTATTGGTGCCAGATACCACAGGACACCTTGAGAGGTCTTGTTGATTCCATGCCTCCACGGGTCAGAACTGTTTTGGCGGCATGAGGGGGGAGCTATACAAATTTAGGCAGGTAGTTTTAATGTTGTGGCTGATCGGTGTACAGTGTATATCGGTGTCAAATTGAGTTTTACCCCTTTTTCTAGTCTGCACACATATTTCATGTAACATAGCTCACATATTTACCATTGTCTCTATTTTTGGGTTTTGGGAAATACAAACAATATGTTGAAAAACCTTTTGAAAATCATATCCTGATCCTATATGTAACACATATTTTTATCAAAGTCAAATTTCTTAAAGCAATGGCACAAGTTAGTTTCATCAATGCAGAATGAAAGGTATACACTTAAAGTCATTATATATTACTATGATTTCTCTCAGTGTTCAGATGAGTATTCGTTGTATTAGCAGCATCAAAAGGACTGTCCAACCTGGTTCTTGTGGAAGGTGTGCACCAGAGTTCCATTGATGTAGATGATGGAGACACAGAGGCCGACGGTGAACACATTCTTGATCATGGCTGTGCTGAGCCCGTCTCGGCTGAACGCCACGCTGGTGGCGTTTGTCTCAATCCTTAAATAGTTCATGGGTCCAACGTCTCGTTTCTGGAAAGCTGAGCAGAAAAGTTGTGCATTTTTAGTTTGAGGGATTAAATGAGGCAATATATGCTCTAAAAGTGAACTAATACTGACACAATTACCATAGTGTGCTGAGTTGTACATCATCAGTAAGGACATTGACATCAGATTTTTACATTTGTTAATTCAAACATAGTTTTACAATTGGTTTAACTATTTATCATGTACTTTTCTTTTTTTGACTATCGTTTGATTAGTATTTGAAAGAATATTTTTTCTCAATACATCAATTAGATTTAGAATTAGGCATATACAGATGCAATTACTAAGTTTTCCAGTTGACATGCAAGTTTTTCAATGTCCAAACTTAGCCCATTTAGGTTTCACAATATGATATCATTCTCCCAGCACGGTGTACAGTCCACAGAAGCAGTCAATGAGTTAAATATCAAAAACAGTTTTATCATCAGCAAAACTCTGAAGCAGCATAGTTCACTATTGATGTGAACTCACTAAGTAAGGCACCAGAGAACAGCACAGAACAACACAGGTCATACATCACATTCACAAGATGAAGAGAGTAAATAAATTAAAATAACAGGGATTAAAATATTTCCCAGCTCTAGAAAAGTGAATGTGTGTAGCTGGAGAACATTTCCAGCTGTATTCTTCACATAAACCACCCAGTTGCTGTCATTGAATCTACCTGAAGTTAAGACCACGCCATCGAACAATCTCAACCAGGATATTTGAGAAGAATCAGAATACAGGGACCAGTTCCAGGTTATTTGAGTTAAACTGCTGAATGCTGCTTCACCAACCTGATGCTTCTGCTCACCAAGCAGATGCTACAGCGTGTGCATGCTGTGCAACAGGAGTTTAAATACAGGAGCTCCGTCCAAAAGTCATGGGATTCACTTCAGACAGCACTGTGCACGTGACATGTGCATGTGGGAAAACAATTACTATACTGCAGAACGCAATAGAAAACACATTGTTATATTGTTTTGCCGAACATGCACGTGCCCTTTGACCCTGTGTGTGGGTGTGTGTGTATTTTCAAGTGTTCCTCAAGCCATAAACGTTAACGAGCGCTGTGCTCCAAACCCTGGAGGTTAATCTTCTCAAAGTTAGAAGTTAAATAGTTGAAGGCTCAAACTCAAGAGAAAAATTGAAATGATAATAATAACAGCGAGACGTTTTTTAATACATCAATCAGCCACAACATTAAAAGCATCAACAATAATCACTAATATTGTTTAGCTCCCCCTTTGCCACCAAAACAGCTGTGACCTGTCGATGCATGGACTCCAAGAGACTCTGAGGGTTTCCTGTGGTATCTGGCACCAAGAGGTTAGCAGCAGATCCTTTAAGTCCTGGAAGTTGCGATGTGGGGCCTCCATGGATCGGGCTTGTTGTTCCAGCACATACGACTGATACTCTACCGGATTGAGATCTGGGAAATTTGGAGGCCAAGTCAACACCTTGAACACTTTGTCACGTTCCTCAAACCCTTTCTGAACATTTTTTGCAATGTGGCAGGAGGCATTATCCTGCTGAAAGAGGCC
This sequence comes from Zeus faber, assembly GCF_960531495.2. Lineage (NCBI taxonomy): Eukaryota > Metazoa > Chordata > Actinopteri > Zeiformes > Zeidae > Zeus > Zeus faber. Next base: position 35,483,884 of record NC_137192.1, on the reverse strand, counting down.
ACTGTCATCAGGGAATACCATTGCCATGAAGGGGTATTTTGGGGCTGCAACAATGTTTAGGTAGCTGGTACATGTCAAAGTAACATCCACATGAACGCCAGGACCCAAGGTTTCCCAACAGAACATTGCCCAGAGCATCACACTGCATCAACCGGCTTGTCTTCTTCCCCTAGTGCATCCTGGTGCCATCTCTTTCCCAGGAAAACGACGCACACATACCCGGCCATCCACATGACGGGATTCATCAGACCGGGCCACCTTATTTCATTGATGCATGGTCCAGTTCGGATGCTCACGTGTCCATTGTAGGTGCTTTAGGTGGTGTACAGGGGACAGCAGGGCATTCTGAGCAGTCCTAGCGAGCTGCGATGCACTGTGTGTTCTGATACCTTTCTATCTTAGCAGCATTAACATTTTCACCAATTTGTGCTACAGTAGCTCTTCTGTGGGATCGAACCAGACGGACTACACTTCACTCCCCACGTGCATCAATGAGCCTTGGGCCCCATGACCCTGTCACCGGTTCACCGGTCGTCCTTCCTTAGAGCGCTTTTGGTAGGTAGTAACCACTGCATAGCGGGAAAAGCCCACAAGACCTGTGGTTGTGGAGATGCTCCGACCCAGTCGTCCAGCATCACAATGTGCTCCTTGTCAAAGTGGCTCAGATCCTTACGCTGCTTCCAAAACATCAACAACTGACTGTTCACTTCTTGCCTTATACCATATATCCCACCCCTTGACTTGTGCCATTGGAACCAGATGATCAATGTTATTCCCGTCACCTGTCACTGGTTTTAATGTTATGGCTGGTCAGTATAAATTTCTGTTTTTTATATGCCTTATATGATAAACATTACAGTCCATTCAGAAATATCAGATCCCTTCAGTTTTTCCATATTATACCTGATGATGTTAAAGCAAAAGCAGGCTTCGAGGATGTTTTGCAATATGCAGTATGATATGATATCACAGACACATCAAATGGAGTTCAGGTGCATCCTGTTTCCATTGATTATCTTGGGGTGTTTCATCACCTTGATTGGACTTACCTGCAGTAAATCAATTGATTGGTCATGGTTTGAAAAGGGCACTGTCAATGGAAGTTCCCACAACTGACAATGCGTTTTATGATGTATACTGGCAATTGAACTCAGATGTAGACACGGGAGGCAGACAGAGGTTTTAACAGATTTTTTACTACAAACTGGGGAATGATCCAGGCTCATGGGGATCCAGGTAAAACAGGCAGAGAGGCTGTCAGAGGAAGCTCGCGGTTGACAAACTGGAGCTGGACGGACTGGTAGATCCAGAACAGGTAACACAGGAACAGGGAGGCTCGAAGCGAGGGCGAAGCGATCTGGCACCAGAGGTAGGGAACAGCAAAGGTTAAATGCAGGTATTTAATAGCTGGCAGCTGCCATTCTCACAGTGGAGTGGGCCTGATTACTGATCACCATCAGCTGTGGAAACAGGACATGAGCAGAGGTTAGAGAGAGAGAAAGAGAGATATAAAAAGCCACCAAACACTCACATTCACATCAAAACTGAAAAAGAGGATAACCAAAGAAAACCTCACACACAAAGCACACATGGGGTTCACGGGGGGCAGTCTGGGCAGGTGAATCATTATGTCTGGGCAAAAACCAAACCATGAGCTCTAAAGAATTGTCTATAGACCGCCAAGTCAGGATTGTGTGAAGGCACGGATCCTGGGAAGGCAACAAAAACAATTCTACAGCTTTGAGGGTCACAGAGAACAATGTGGCCTCCATTTGAATGTCTTCCTGAGACTCTTCCAGGATCAATAGGAAAGGTGAACAGAAAAAAGTACAAAGGGATTCTGAACCAGATCTCTCCCAGTGCCAAAACTCATACTCGGCACATACACCACACAATAGACCGAGGGCTTGCGGGATGGCGGGGTGCAGACTATGTGGGTGGGGATGCGGCGGGCAGCTGCCATCTTGCCTGTCAAGCTCCTGCCCAAGCATGCTTCTCGTCCGTCCCAAAGTTTTAATCCCACTCACATTAACTTCGAAACACACACACATTGGCACACCAACCCTATTCCGAACAACACTCCATCGAACCAGGGTCTGTGAGACAGGAGGGGTGCAAGTGATTTGGGTTTGACTTGCCTAAAGGACTCGCACCCCCAGCCCTGCAATTTTAACTGCAGTTACCAACAGCACACATTGAGCACTGGGGTTTTATTATTTATAGTCACTTGGCACTCACGCGGGGCGGGGCGCCTGGTCGGGGCGTGGGTGGGCGTGGGTGTCTTGCTGGGGTGTCGGTCTGTCACCGTGGGGCCGTAATCCGGGCCCGCGGTCCGTGCCTTGCGCCAATGGCCCGGGTTCTGTGCCGGCGGCTGCGTCTTGTGCCCACGCCCGGGGTTTGGTTGTAAGTGTGCGCCCCTGGGGCGCAGGGCCTCCTCGTGCTCCCTGGGACTTGGTCATGCTCATTGGGCTTGGCGGGGGAGTTGCTCCATGGCCCTCTGGCTTCTCTGGGGGCCCGGGGGTCTTCCGTGGCCGCAGGGCAGGGTACCCGGGGATCTCCTGCAGCCGGTGGTTGTCCGCGGGACTGTGGAGTTCGGGGGGCTTCGGGGCCCCTTGTGCTCCCTGGAGGCACCGCAACATAATACCGACCCTCTACACCAGTACCAATGGGGATAAGTCATGTACACTCAACCGGTGGACATCTTACACACACACACACATACACACACACACACATACACACACACACACACACACACACACCTGCTTGGAGTGTAGACCAGCACCCTCCTGGTTGCATCCCTCTCCTTTCCTCCATTATTTACTGCCATAGCTTTGACAGGAAGAGGCCACGTGACCAGTTGTAGTTCCAGTTTTCCTGGACCTAATTCACTGTTTTTCAATACACGTTGTCGTCCAATGTTCATGTTTTTGTGTAAATGTTGTTTGTTTCTATGTTTATTTGTCTCACCGTGGTGATTCTCCCCCTCTTGGAGTAGTGATCAGATGTTTATAGATCCAAACATGATGAATAGTTCTCCAAAGAGCGGGGTTGGTGGTGGCTCTCCATGACCAAAGCTGTGCTCTTGTCATTCTACAGGGCATCCACAGGACAGAGTTATTGCAGCAGTTCTTGATGATTTAAGAATTAATAAAGTGTTGCAATGCAGGTTGACAACTTGAACTCCTCTTGCAGACTAACTCTGTCCTGGATGCAAATTCCCCTAGTACCCTGACCTGAGAACGCTACTCCTAAAACCCAAACCCTAGAATGTTACCCCTAGAACCCTAACCATAGAACAATACCCGGAGAACCCTAACCCTAGAAAACTACCCTAAGAACCTCTCTGCAGGTTAATGATGCCACTGATTCTCTCTGCTCCACCTTGAGCTCATGTCTGGAGCCTGTGTCCACTATCCACCAGACCTGCTCGATCAACCCAGTCGCACCCTTGGCTGACTGACACCCTCTGGACAACGCGCACTGACCTCAGAGCAGCCGAGAGGAAATGGCACAAATCCAAAACAACTGTAGATCTTGCAAGCTACCAGACACTGCTGTCTTCCTTCTCCTCCAGCATCACTGCGTCAAAGAAGGCCTTCTTCAACGATAGGATCAACGGTGCCACAGACACACGTAAGTTATTCCGCACCTTAAAGTCTCTGCTTTACCCTCCATCACCTCCCCCAGCTACTAACCTCACTGCTGACTGCCTTGCCTCCTTTTGTGGCATCAGCAGTCAATTCACTAAACAACTTACTCACAACCTGTCTTCTCCAGCCCTAGGCTCATCGTTCCCTGGTTTCACCCCCCTCGCTGAAAGTGAGGTATCTAAACTACTAACATGTAGCCGTCCTACTACCTGTCCGCTAGATCCGATCCCATCTAACCTCCTTCAAGCCATATCACCGACTATCACCCCGGAAATCACACATATGATTAATTTTTCCATAACTTCCGGCACTTTCCCCTCCGCTTTCAAAGTGGCTCGGGTCGCACCACTGCTAAAAAAACCCTCACTCGATCCCACTCAAATAGAAAACTATCGGCCGGTCTCTCTCCTCCCATTCCTTTCACTGGGCGCTCGTTCAGTGTGACATGGCAAGGCCAGCTGTCTGTGCCTCACAACCTCACCACAGGGGTGCCCCAAGACTCGGTGCTGGGACCCCTCGCCATATACATCACCTCACTGGGCCCGATCATCCGCTCACATGGCTTTTTATATCACTGCTATGCGGATGATACTCAACTCTATCTGTCCTTCCCGCGTCCACGTATGCTGCCCACTGCTCCTGGCTGTGCCCCCGGAGGAAGGACAACCCCGGATGGGTCAAAAGCAGAGAATCCATTTCACCGACCACCATCAAAGCATGTGCATGTGTGTGTGTGTGCAAGCATGTGTTATAGTGTTTTGTGTTGCGTGATGAATAAAGACTGTTTCTTCTTTTTCACATGTCACTCCGCTGCTCATCGAGCTCCACTGGTTACCTGTAGCCGCTCGCATCAAGTTCAAGTCTCTTATGCTGGCCTACAGAGTATTGTTGGGAATGCTCCCACCTACTTAAATGCTCTTATAAAAGCACATGTTACCCCCCCCGGATGCTGCGCTCATCATATGAGCGTCGCCTGGCTCTGCCGGCCGTACAACCACGGCCGTCCAGGTTATTCTCATTTGTAGTTCCACGTTGGTGGAACGAGCTGCCAAAAACGACCAGAGCAGGGACCTCCCTCTGTCTTTAAGAAGCACTTGAAACCAGCTCTTCAAAGAGTACCTCCTCTCCTAACTTACAATTACTTAGCACTACCTAGCAGTATTTATTGTTACACTAATGTCTCTGTCGCAATGTAGCTTGAATGTTATTCTCTCTTTTAAGTGGCTTTGGATAAAAGCGTCTGCTAAATGACTAAATGTAAATGTATATGTAACCCTAACCCTTGAACACTTCCCCGAGAACCGTATCCCTTGAACGCTTCCCCTAGTACCTTGACCCTAGAACGCTATCCTTAGAACCCTAACCATGAAAAGCTACCCTAAGAACCTTAACCCAATAATACTTCCACTAGGACCTTAACCCTGGAATGCTTCCACTAGAACCCTAATCCTCGAACGCCACCTATAGACCCCTGACCGTAGAACTCCAAATTCATTATGGAACTCACAGAAAGACAAACAATAATAAATGAATTTGGGAAGGAATACTAACTCGGAAATGTTGAGCGAGTCTGACAATCTTTATTTAAACTCCAATCAATCCTTTCTGAGCTAACCATCCGCATAGTTGGGACTTCCCAATGACTAATCCCACTGACTAATCCCGTTGTTTTTTTTCTTTGTCAACGGGGCCCAAATTAACCTCCATGTGTTTGTATTCAACTATGTCTAACAAACACTCCACAACTTGGTTTACGATGCATTGTTCAGCAAACACAGCCATTCGACTATGGAAGGCGTGAGCACACAGGCAAAGCTCTGATCCAGTAGAAACTATACACTTCCAGACTACAGCTTGGTGTAGTCTGGGATTTATGGACTGTACAAAATTAATTACAATGCCATAGCATCATTTCTTGAACTTGAAATTGAACTTGTACATTTGGCCTGTGAGAGAAAACACACAGGGAGAGTTCTCCAACATTCTGGTTTGTGTGCATTCAGGACATAGTGTGGGATGTCTCCTCTGAGTTTAATCAGGATTGCTCTGACAGGTTGGGTTATGGCTTATTTCCTGCAAAGCCTCGCCTTGTGCAAAGATATTTTGATTGAGTTTTTAGACTGAGCTTGCTAATTTATAATATCATTGTGTCTATCAATCCTGCAACGGTGTATACCAAACTTGGTGTTGATAGACAAACTCCAAAAAGCATCTTGGACCAAAAAAGGATGGAAGGATTTTTTACAAATTTGCATAATGTGAAAAACAGAAATGTCAATAGACATTTAAAAATTTTATATAAACACGAAATTTGGTACAGAGCATTGTGGGACGGAGATCGGTCTAAAAATGTGGCCATAAACCAAAAAAATATGTTGCCAGCCCACATGCACCAATCAGTATGGCACTTCAGATTTTAGTTAATACTGGCCCTCACAGGTCCACCAAATTTGGTGTAAATCTGTCCTCTAGGTTTTCAGATATATATGTCTCTGGCATTTGTGGCGCACCCTATGGGATGGGCTCAAAATGCTTTGGTCGACCTTTTCTCAAACAGGGACTGACGACCAAGCTTAATAATGATTGGACAAATGGTTTATGAGTTATTTTTTAAATTTTTATATATTTTACAATTTTCTGGTTTTTGGTGTCCATGGTTTTGGACTGATCTTGCTCATTAATTGTCGAAATGTGCATCTCAGTCCCACAATGCTCAACACAAAATGGTGTTGATATAGTCAAAATTTAAAAAATGTCTATACACATTTTGTTTTTCATATAATGCAAGTTACCAAAAAAATACATCTTGGTGGACTTTTATGGTGCAGCAGGCATTTTTGAAGAGCACATTGAGCTGGACTTGCGTCTCAAACTTCAAGTCAATCAGAGTCACGGTGTAAGGTGCGTGGAAACCAGTACGGAACAGTGAAATCCTCCAGTAGGACCTGGTGGTTGTTGCAGTTTGCGAGCAGCTAAGCCATTTGGAGATGGTTTTTGACAGCACAGCCTGAGGTTCTCTTTCAGCGTAGGGACAGTGTGTGAAGTTGTTTGGCTTGACTGGACTTCTGTGTGTACCTCCCTCAATATCAGCACAAGGCAGTTAATTATCGAGGTATTTAACTTATTTCTAATCCAAACACATGAACCTTATATTGTAATATTTTGATCACAAGGCCAGATGGAACTCAATAAGCTGTCCTCTGGGTAATTTATGCTTCACTACAATTGTGCCTTTTACAAAGCAGATGCCTCTTCAGGTACTTCCTGAAGGTTTTGTCTCGCAAGCCATAGATGATAGGACTGATGAGGCGAGGCATAATCTGGATCAAAACGTAGACAGTAAAGCGAATGGCCGGCAAACTCGTTGGAAACAGGTACGTCAGCCCACTGATCACCAGGTGGGGGACGTAGGTGAGCATGCAGAGCAACAGCTGGATGCCGTGGAGCAGCACTGTGTTTCTGGCCTTCGTGGCATCTGCTGCCACCGCCTTGGCAGCGAACAGTATCCTGAAGTAGGTGTAGAAGAGTGTGAACCAGACCAGGAGCAGGAAGACAATGTAGGAAACGTCTCTCTTCGTGGTGAGGATGGGGTTTGGGAAAGCCGTCTCACGGAGACAGAAAACCCTGGAATGGAAAAACTCGTGAGGCTCCATCGCCAGGGTGACCAACAGATCGGGAAGGAGCGACAGCCCGCTTGTCACCCAGATCAGGGCGATTGCGATGTAGATTCTCTTTATTGTGCAGATCTGGACGTGGCGGAGGGGCAGACACACAGCGATGTAGCACTCCACTGCCATCACGGCCAGGTTCAGCGGAGTGTTCAGGTTGACCTGGACGGCCACCAACACCAGGAAGATACAGAGTGACACATTGATGGTGAACACGATGTAGTTGAGGACCTGAATGATGACGAACATGGTCAGGAGGATCACGTCGTTGATCACCAGGTGGATGAAAAGGACGTAGCGAGGGTTTAGGTGGAAGATCTGGAGGGAACAATAGATGGAACATCAGAGAAATATTGAGTAGAACAACAGAGAACATTTGAGAATCAAATGTAGTGATATAATAAAAGGCTTATAATACAGGGAAGAAAAAGTACTGTATTTATAGCTTTATTAAAATGGGCAAATTAATTAATGGATATTTATGAACTCTACAAAGCTTCTTCCAGTCATTCAGACATTGTCTAGAAAATTTTCAATTAATCCTTTCAGTCTAGATATACATCGATCAGCCACAACATTAAAACCAGTGACAGGTGAAGTGAATAACATTGATCATCTGGTTCCAATGGCACCTGTCAAGGGGTGGGATATTTTAGGCAACAAGTTAACAGTCAGTTGTTGAAGTTGATGTGTTGAAGCAGCTTAAGGATCTGAGCCACTTTGACAATGGCCACATTGTGATGCTAAATGACTGGGTCAGAGAATCTCCAAAACGACAGGTCTTGTGGGCTGTTCCCGGTATGTAGTGGTTAGTACCTACCAATAGTGCTCCAAGGTAGGACAACAGGTGAACTGACAACAGGGTCATGGGCGCACATGGGCTCATTGATGCGCATGGGGAGCAAACGCAAGCCCGTCTGGTCCGATTCCTCAGAAAAGCACAAAGTGGTGAAAAAGTGAATGGCGCTATGATAAAAAGTTGTCAGAACACACAGTGCATGGCAGCTTGCTGCGTATGGGAGTGGTCATAGTTCCATACTGACCCCTATCCACCCCTGAAAGCACCTACAATTGAACAAGTGAGCGTAAGAACTGGACCATGGAGCAATGGAAGAAGGTGGCCTGGTCTGATGAATCACCTTTTCTTGCATCATCACCTTTTTCTCTACATCATGTGGATGGGGGGTGCATGTTTGTCATTCACCTGGGGAAGAGATGGCACCAGGATGCATTATGGGAAGAAGACAAGCCGGTGGATGCATTGTGATGCTCTGTACAATGTTCTGCTGGGAAACCTTGGGTCCTGGCGTTCATGTGGATGTTACTTTGACATGTACCATCTACCTAAACATTGTTTCAGACCAAGTACACCCCTCCATGCTGTTTTTTTCAGGAATGGTTTGATAATAATGAAAAAGCGTTCAGGGTGTTGACTTGGCCTCCAAAATCGCCAGATCGCAATCCCATGCAGCATTTCTGGGATGCGCTGGAACAACAAGCCCAATCCATGGGGGCCCCACCTTGCAACTTCCAGGACTTAAAGGATCTGCTCCTTACGTCTTGGTGCCTGATACCACAGGACACCTTGAGAGGTCTTGTGGATTCCATGCCTCCAGGGGTCTGAACTGTTTTAGCGGCATGAGGGGGAGCTATACAAAATGAGGCAGATGGTTTTAATGTTGTGGCTGATCGGTGTACAGTGTATATCGGTGTCAAATTGAGATTTACCCCTTTTTGTAGTCTGCACACACATTTCACCTTACATAGCTCACATTTTTACCATTGTCTCTATTTTCGGGTTTTGGGAAATACGAACAATATGTTGAGAAACCTTAAAATCATATCCTGATCCTATATGAAACACATATTTTTATCAAAGTCAAATTTCTTAAAGCGATGGCACAAGTTAGTTTCATCAATGCAGAATGAAAAGTACACACTTAAAGTCATTATATATGATTATTATTTCTCTCAGTGTTCAGATGATTATTAGTTGTATTAGCAGCATCAAAAGTACTGTCCAACCTGGTTCCTGTGGAAGGTGTGCACCAGAGTTCCATTGATGTAGTTGATGGAGATGCACAGGGCGACGGTGAACACATTCTTGATCATGGCCGTGCTGAGCCCGTCTCGGCTGAACGCCACGCTGGTGGCGTTTGTCTCAATCCTTAAATAGTTCATGGGTCCAACGTCTCGTTTCTGGAAAGCTGAGCAGAAAAGTTCTGCATTTTTAGTCTGAGGGATTAAATGAGGCAATATATGCTCTAAAAGTGAACTATTACTGACACAATTACCATAGTATGCTGAGTTGTACATCATCAGTAAGTACATTGACATCAGATTTTTACATTTGTTAATTCAAACATAGTTTTTACAATTGGTTTATCTATTTATCATTATTTTTCTTTTTTTGACTATCGTTTGATTAGTATTTGAAAGAATATTTTTCTCAATACATCAATTAGATTTAGAATTAGACATAGAGATGCAATTACTAAGTTTTCCAGTTGACATGCAAGTTTTTCAATGTCCAAACTTAGCCCATTTAGGTTTCACAATATGATTTAATTCTGCCAGCACGGTGTACAGCCCACAGAAGCAGTCAAGGAGTTATATCAAAATATCAAAAACAGTTTTATCATCAGCAATACTCTGAAGCAGCATAGTTCACTATTGATGTGAACTCACTAAGTAAGGCACCAGAGAACAACACAGAACAACACAGGTCATACATCACATTCACAAGATGAAGAGAATAAATAAAAAGAAATAACAGGGATTAAAATATTTCCCAGCTCTAGAAAAGTGAAGTGTGTAGCTGGAGAACATTTCCAGCTGTATTCTTCACAAGAACCACCCAGTTGCTGTCATTAAATCTACCTGAAGTTAAAACCACGCCATCGAACAATCTCAACCAGGATATTTGAGAAGAATCAGAATACAGGGACCAGTTCCAGGTTATTTGAGTTAATCTGCTGAATCCCGCTTCACCAACCTGATGCTTCTGCTCACCAAGCAGATGCCACAGCGTGTGCATGCTGTGCAACAGGAGTTTAAATACAGGAGCTCCGTCCAAAACTCATGGGATTCACTTCAGACAGCACTGTGCACGTGACATGTGCATGTGGGAAAACAATAACTATACTGTAGAATGCAATAGAAAACACATATATAAAAATTATTTTACCAAACATGCACGTGCCCTTTGACCCTGTCTGTGGGTGTGTATGTATTTCGAAGTGTTCCTCAAGCCATAAACGTTATTGAGTGCTGGGCTCCAAACCCTGGAAGTTTATCTTTTCAAAGCTAGAAGTTAAACAGTTGAAGGCTCAAACTCAAGAGAAACATTGAGATAACGAGAATAACAGAGAGACTTATATGAATACCCAACAGCCACAACATTAAAAGCACCAACAATAACAACAGCTAATATTGTTTATCTGTCGATGCATGGACTCCAAGAGACTCTGAAGGTTTCCTGTGGTATCTGGCACCAAGAGGATAGCAGCAGATCCTCTAAGTCCTGGAAGTTGCGATGTGGGGCCTCCATGGATCGGGCTTGTTGTTCCAGCACATACATACATGGACTGATACTCTATATTGAGATCTGGGCAATTTGAAGGCCAAGTCAACACCTTGAACACTTTGTCACGTTCCTCCAACCCTTTCTGAACATTTTTTGCAATGTGGCAGGACGCATTATCCTACTGAAAGAGGCCACTGTCATCAGGGAATAGGGGTGTACTTGGTCTGCAACAATGTTGAGGTAGGTGGTACTTGTCAAAGTCACATCCGCATGAATGCCAGGACCCAAGGTTTCCCGACAGAACATTGTCCAGAGTATCACACTGCCTCCAGTGGCTTGTCTTCTTCCCATTGTGCATCCTGGCACCATCTCTTCCCCAGGTAAACAACGTACATGCACCACCATGATAAAATAGATAAGATCTATCTAAGATAGATAAAAACGTTATTCAGAACGGGCCACCTTCTTCCATTGCTCCACGATCCAGTTCTGACGCTTACCTGTCCATTGTAGGTGCTTTCAGGGGTGGACAGGGGTCAGCATGGGCATTCTGACTGCTCACATACGCAGCTGGCTGCCATGCACTGTGTTCTGACACCTTTCTATGATAGCCATCAATAACTTCTTCACCAATTTGTGCTAAACTAGCTCTTCTGTGGGATTTAACCAGACGGGCTAGACTTTGCTCTCAATGTGCATCATTGAGCCTTGGGCGTTCATGACCCTGTCTCCTTCCCTGGATCACTTTTGGTTGGTACTTACCACTGCATATCGCAAACACCGCACAAGACTAGGCATTTTGGAGATGCTCTGACCCACACGTCAAGCCATCACAATGTGGCCCTTGTCAAAGTAGCTCAGATCCCAACCACGCCCATTTTTCCTGCTCCCAACACATCAACTTGAAAAATTGGGTGTTCACTTGTTGCCTAATATATCCCAGCCCTGGTAGATCCAGAACAGGTAACAAAGGAACAGGGAGGGTGGAAGCGAGGGCAAAGCGATCTGGCACCAGAGGTAGGGAACAGCAAAGGTTAAATGCAGGTATTTAATAGCTGGCAGCTGCCATTCTCACAGTGGAGTGGGCCTGATTACTGATCACCATCAGTGTGGAAACAGGACATGAGCAGAGGTAATAGGTAACCCTAATCCTACAACGCTACCCCGAGAACCCTAACCCCAGAGTGCTACCCCCAGAACTCTTACCATAGAATGCTTCCCCTAGAACCCTAAACCTAGAATGCTTTCCCTCGAACCCTATACCTAGAGTGCTACCCCTACAACCCTAACCATAGAACAATACCCTTAGAACCCTAACCCTAGAAAGCTACCCTTAGAACCCTAACCCTAGAACACTTTCCCTCAAACCTTAATCCTAGAGTGCTTCCCCTTGAACCCTAGCCCTAGAGTGCTACCCCTAGAACCCTAACCCTCGAACGTTTCCCCTAACCTTAGAATGCTACCTTCGAACCCTATGACTAGAGCACTACCCCTAGAACCCTAACCCTAAAACACTTCCCCTATTACCCTAACTATAGAACGCTGGAACCCAAACTCTAGAACTGAAAATTGATTATGGAACTCACAGAGAGACATTCATAAGTTCTGGAATTTTGTGAGTAATACTAAGTGGGAAACGTTGAGCCAGTCTGATAATCTTTATTTGAACTCCAATCAATCCTTTCTGAGCAAACCATCAGCATAGTTTAATTTTTCAAAGCTACAACTGCGAGCCTGTACAGTGACATTCAATATCTGTTGTCAGCCAAGAGTTTTATTTTCTTTACCAACGGGGCCTTAATTAACCTCTATGTGTTTGCTTTCAACTATGTCCAACAAACACTTAAGAACTTGGTTAACGATGCCAAGTGAAGCGACCCTGGGCTACACTTTACCTACGACCTGACAGGATGTTGTTTCGTGTACCTGTGTCACCTGTGGCCGGTAATTGTATATGAAATTCAATCAATTTGGCCACAAACAGGAACATGCTTTGTAAGGCCTGAACGAGTGAGTGATGTGGAGGAATCTCTGGAGGAAATACACAGAGTCTTTGTGGAGTCCTGTTAGTGCGCCTGTTGGGCCGGGGTTCTGGTTCTGCACAGCTGATGTCCTCTCAGATACTTCCTGAATGTCTGGTCTTGCAGCTTGTACATGATGGGGCTCAGGAACCTTGGGAGGATCTGGATGATGATGTAGCAAATAAACAGCGAGGTTGCATGGTGTTGGGCAAACCAGCGGTACAGGGCTTCCTTCAAGATGGGGGTGATGTAAGTGAGCATGCAGAGGAGCAGCTGGAACCCGGGCAGGATAGTGTTCTGGGCGTTCTCTAGCGCCGGAGATGGCCCCCTTGGCGATGAACATGATCCTGAAGGAGTTGTAGGCCAAGGTAGACAGCTGTATTCAAAAAGCTTACCCATGCTTCATAGTCATAACATGAGACAGGTGCAGATCTACGTTGTGGGAATTGACTCTACTCAGTATTTACTCACTCGGTCACTGAGAAGCAATTGTCAGAAGAGAAAGATGAGCAGAAGATTCTCACTCAATGAAGCCCTCGCTCCAATCTAAGACACTGATAAGGACAGTGAAATAGAGGAGGAAGTGTTTGAAACTGAGGACAATAATTGTGACAAATAATATTTCTGGTCGAAACAGAAGACAACGGTTTGACATTGAAACATAATTCAAGGATTAAAAAACATCTTAAAGAGCAGAGACCAGGCTTGATTTAACAAAATTATGAATCAGACTCCTATCTGAGTTTCTGCTGAAAAAGATAATTCCGTGCATCATGGGTGCAGCGGTTAAGGAAGGAAGTTGATGCAGTTGTTGTTTTCGGCAGAAAATAGGAGATAGACATGTCACGTCACCATATTCTTTTGTAGGTGAATTTGAATTTACGTTATGAATTAATATATATTTATAAATGAAAATAGCATATTCAATCCATGGTGTATGACATCTTAATGCTGTTAAGGGAATAAAAAAATTTCAAATCTCTATTTGTCTATTTCCCCTTGAAAACACCGTGTGTAACCACTATAGAGCGATGGAATCTACACCACGTAGCTTGCACAGTGTGAATGGATGTTTGGAGCCACAACCTGCACATATGTAACAAAATGGATGATGTCACAAAGAGTCTTACGCCACAAACTCATTTCGCTCCACCATCCGACTGCAGGGTTTAGAACCTTGACGTGTCGGTGACGGGCGAATGCTCAGCTACCTCCAGTCAAAGTTCCTGTTTTTTTCATTAATGTATTATGTATGAAACTTGAACCACAAAATGTCTGAGACATCTAACAAGACCTCAAGCCTGTCCTCGGCTCCATTGGTTGTCCGTTTTCAGACACTTTATGCCCGAAAAGGAGAATAATAAATATAAAAATCTGAACAATAACAATAGGCGTCCATCCCTGTGGGATAATAATGATAATAATAATAATAAATATAAAAATAATAATAATAATAACAATAATAATAACAAAAATGATAGTAATCACAGCAGAGTCACAGCTCTCAGATTTCAGACATACTCGCTAGCGTCCTCTCATGATCCGGAAGATGCAGCCCAACACATTAAGAGAACAACACATCAACATTAACCCCTAACATACATGTCTTTTCATGATAAAAGTGTGATTTAGTCTGAGATTAGGTGTAATCTCTGACTGCGAAATTGCCCCAATTTGATTAGTCATCCCTTAGTTTCATATAGTGTTTTTTTGACAAATTCTGACCATCTTCAATGATTTCGGTTTTTATCTTTTATTATCTTATCTAAATAGGAACCAGGCTGTTGTAGCTTCTCGCTGTTAGTGTTTGGACTCATCATCAGAAAATGAGATATTTAAATGTCTCTGTCGACACCTGTAGGCCTCCACTGGCCGCTCCACGAGGCTCCGGTTGGAGTTGCTTTGATGAACAAATATGATGAAATTATAAATATATTATAAGTTTCTATACCTATGTATTGAAGTTGTTATACGTAATGAGAATTGCTGCCAACTTTTCAGTTTCACCATCTGATGTACATTAGAATTTTCAAAATGAATAAAGAATGTATAAAATGTTTAACTTAATTTGTGACTATGGCAGGATGTAATTGGTTTCATAACTTCAAAATCATCGATATCACAAATTTCAAATCTATTCACAAACTAAGATGATAGAAAACAAACTAGATCCCCAGTTCATTCTGCGGGAGTATTCTGATATACGGTACCACGACACTAATATTAAGTGATGACTTTCCTTAGGAAGGGTTCCCAAAGACAGGCTGTGGACGGGTTGCAATGATGACTTTACACATCAGGTCCTTGGCCAGGTAGGTCCTGAAGGTGTTGTCTCGCAGGCCGTAGATGATGGGGCTGATGAATCGCGGCAGAACCTGGATGATGATGTAACATGCGAAGAGTGAGTCGGTGTAGTTTTCAGGAAACCAGAACCCTAGAAGCTGCCTCAACAACGGTGTCACGTAAGTGGACATGCACAGCAGCAGCTGGACCCCGTGCAGCAGGACCGTTTGTTTGGCCTTCTTGGCCTTCGTGGCATGGCTGTTGGCCGCCCGGGCCACAATCATGATGCAGAAGTAGGCATACAAGATGGTGAGCCAGATCACGACCAAGAAGACCACGTAGGAGACTTCCTTCTTCTTAATGAGGTGCGGACTCCGGAACACCATATCCCGCTGGCAGAATACCTGCGAGTAGAAGAAGTCCAGCGGCTCGATGGCCAGCGAAAAGAAGAGGTCGGGCAGCACAGACACCGTGCTGGTGGCCCAGATCAGCCCTATCAGCAGGTAGGTGCGGCGCACGGTGCAGATCTGGGCGTGGCGCAGCGGGAGGCACACGGCCACGTAGCACTCGGCCGCCATGCAGGCCAGGTTGAGCGGGGTGTTCTCGGTGGTGAAGAGCGTCAGGAGCATGAAGAAGCAGCACAGGGAGACGTTGATGCTGTGCAGGGTGTAGCTGAGGAGGAAGAGGGCGATGGTGAGCGTCAGCTGGATCATGTCGTTCACCACCAGGTGGATGAAGAGGATGTAACGAGGGTTGGTGTTGAAGATCTGAATGCAATGGAGAAGAGTGGAGGGGTGGAGAGATGAATGGAGGATGAATGCAAGGCCGGAGAGGAGAGACAGCTAGACATGGACGAGCCCTGACCCCCCAAACTCCCCAAAAATAAACATACATAAAAATTAAAAAGTCGAACATCTGCCATTACATTACATTTAGCAGACGCTTTTATCCAAAGCGACTTACAATTATTCAAACACCGACGGACGCAGCCATCAGGGGCAATGTGTCTTGCTCAAGGACACTACAGCATGCTAGCAGGAGGAGCCTGGGATCGAACCAGCAACCTTTAGATCACTAGACGACCAGTTCTTCCTCCTGAGCTACCATCCCCATCTGCCAAGCTAAAAGGGACATTGTTCATGGACAGAATAAGGGGTAAGATCAGGAATGAGATTGGTGTCACCAATCGTCATAATAATATCAACTGATTACATGATCTGTGATCTGTGGCTCTAACTTGGCACAGAGAGAAAACAACAGCACCATCTGGAGAAGTTCCTCATAGAAAATCTAAATCAACTTCTGAAACCCTTTGATGTTAAGATAGGAGATAAGATAAGGACAGTGTTTGAATTAGTCTCTCATATAACGTCCTTGGTTTGACCTACCCAGAAAACCCACAACTCTGAGAGGAGGAGGCCTTTCTAGGTGCGTTGCACATATGGAATTAAATAAGGAACATTGCACAGTTATGGACCAGTTGCACCGCTATGTAGTGGTAACTACCTACAAAAAGTGCTCCAAGGAAGGACGACCGGTGAACCGGCGACAGGGTCACGGCGCCCAAGGCACATTGATGCAGGTGGGGAGTGAAGTCGAGTCCGTCTGGTTCGATGCCACAGAAGAACTACTGCAGCACAAAGTGGTGTAAAAGTGAAGGTGCTGTGATAGAAAGGTGTAGAACACAGTGCATGGCAGCTTGCTGCGTATGGGAGCACTCACAGTGTCAGTGGTTATTAGTGGTGGTTTTAATGCTGTGGATGATGGGGTTGTATGGTGACAATAGCTGAGGTATTTGGGGTTCTTTGGGATGCAGATGAGGGAAATACAAGTTATAAATATAACACAACACTAATTCTAAATACATGTGATTGTTCGAAAAATCTTCTGTCAGGGTCAAGCGAATAAAATGTCACAACAAACACATTTTTCTCAACAAATGTCCTTAATTATAAAATAATTATCATAAAATGCATGTTAAAGCTTTACCTAAAACCTTGATTTGTCTTTTTTCATATTTAAAATCAAGTGTATTTAAGAGGGAGAGGTTAAGGCCTTCTTCCCTCTCCACGGGCATGGAGGTGGCGGGGGGGAAGCCCCACCTGGTGCTTGCGGAAGGTGTTGATGAGGTTTGCATTGATGTAGTTGATGGAAAAGCCCAAAGCAACGACGATCACGTTCTTGGTCACAGCTTTGGCCAAGGAGTCTCGGTACTGAATCACCAGCGTCACGTTGGCCGAGGAGACGTTCATCGCTGGGAGCTGGATGTCACGCTGAAGCATAAAATACAAAACAATGGATTTGATCCACGAGCAGAATGAGGAAGTTATCCAGCGAACGTGAGAAGAAAAGAAAAGAAAATCCTCAAGTTGGTGCTTATCTCACAATTTAAACGGTTTTAGATGTTGACAAATTCTGTCGCATGTCTGAAACAGGAATGGTTTCCTTTTTCCACAAATTTACAATTCAATTCAAGTGATATCATTAGTACACGGAGAGAGGAAAAATGAATCTGTAGATCAATCACCATTGAAGGAACCACACAGAAGGTACCACACAGAAGGTACTTACCTTTATCTTACCTTGGATAAAACAATGACATGAAGGCCAGCATGAGCTTGCAATGATCTGCACCATCTGCTCGAGACTTTTATCCACGGTGGCTGGTGTGACGCCCACACGGGGACAGGTGGCATCAGAGTCCGATTCAGAAGTGACATCCGCTGAGGTCTGATGCCCCCTACTGGCTGGTTTCAGAACAGTTATCAACCCAATGGCAAGTCAGTCAATGGAGATTAGAACAACGTTGGTGTTGAAGGACACAGAGAGGACCAGGCGCTGCCTCGCTGTGTTCACTTCACCTTCTTTCATCTTACCTCCCTTGTTTTGTACTGAATCCTTCTAGCATTATAACTACATTACAAATCAAAATTGAAATTGTTTAAAATGGGTAAAGTGTAGCGTTATATGGTTTATTAAACTATTGAATTATCATAACAAATGACATTGTAAAGACAGGGCACCACTTCCAATTTAGGAAGAGTAGAAAATAAAGCAAAATATGGCTGCTCTCACTACCGTCCTGTACACCTTCCCCTTCACTCTGGCTGGAACCCTTCTGTCACAGATCACTGCGGACAGCGCTGTTGGCACCGTGCTCCAGCGTGTTATCTCCCAAATAGAAGCCTTTCTCGGTGGAGTTTGCATGTTCTCCCCGTGCTCACATGGGGTTTCCTCCACCTCACGTCAGTAAGGACCCCCCCCAAAAAAACATGCACCCATCATGGTCTGACCAGCGACGGACACTTATCACCAGGTCCCCGGGCGCGTCCACGTACGCTGCCCACTGCTCCTGGCTGTGGCCCCGGAAGAAGGACAAGCCAGGATGGGTCAATGCAGAGGAACCATTTCACCGGCACCATCCAAAGCATGTGTGTGTGTGTTTTGTAGTGTGGTGTGCTGTGTGACAATTCAAGGTTGTTCTCCATCCGCTCCGCCCTGCCTGTGCTCTCTTCTCCACCCACTCCACACCTGTCGTGTGGCCCCTCCACTGATTGTGTGGAGCGGTGGACTGAGTGGTATGTGTGATTGTACGGAGCATTCTCAGCGAGCCAGTGGACGTGTCACCTGCTGATGACGTCTCTATCGGGCGTCAATTATTTACCTTTGTGTGGATGTTGGTGCAGGGAGCGTAGCTGCTGCGTACTCCTTCCTGCTTTCTTGATTATTCCTTTCCACTCTCTCGTTTATATTGCGAATACGTCCAAATACGCATAACCAGCCACAACTACTGATGAGTTGGTAGCATCGTCAGCCATCTTGGGTGTCCCGTAAAACTCTGCAGCGTCATTCATTACTGCATCATGTCCTGCATTACTACATCATGTCCTGCATTACTGCATCATGTCCTGCATTACTGCATCAGGTCCTGCATTACTGCATCATGTCCTGCATTACTGCATCATGTCCTGCATTACTACATCATGTCCTGCATTACTACATCATGTCCTGCATTACTGCATCATGTCCTGCATTACTGCATCATGTCCTGCATTACTGCATCATGTCCTGCATTACTACATCATGTCCTGCATTACTACATCATGTCCTGCATTACTGCATCATGTCCTGCATTACTGCATCATGTCCTGCATTACTGCATCATGTCCTGCATTACTGCATCATGTCCTGCATTACTACATCATGTCCTGCATTACTGCATCATGTCCTGCATTACTACATCATGTCCTGCATTACTACATCATGTCCTGCATTACTGCATCATGTCCTGCATTACTACATCATGTCCTGCATTACTGCATCATGTCCTGCATTACTACATCATGTCCTGCATAACTGCATCATGTCCTGTATTACTGCATCATGCCCTGCATTACTGCATCATGTCCTGCATTACTACATCATGTCCTGCATTACTGCATCATGTCCTGCATTACTGCATCATGTCCTGCATTACTACATCATGTCCTGCATTACTACATCATATGCTGCATTACTACATCATGCCCTGCATTACTGCATCATATGATGCATTACTACATCATGCCCTGCATTACTACATCATGCCCTGCATTACTGCATCATGTCCTGCATTACTGCATCATGTCCTGCATTACTGCATCATATCCTGCATTACTACATCATGTCCTGCATTACTGCATCATATGCTGCATTACTACATCATGTCCTGCATTACTACATCATGTCCTGCATTACTGCATCATGTCCTGCATTACTGCATCATGTCCTGCATTACTGCATCATGCCCTGCATTACTACATCATGTCCTGCATTACTACATCATGTCCTGCATTACTGCATCATATGCTGCATTACTACATCATGTCCTGCATTACTACATCATGTCCTGCATTACTGCATCATGTCCTGCATTACTACATCATGTCCTGCATTACTGCATCATATGCTGCATTACTACATCATGTCCTGCATTACTGCATCATGTCCTGCATTACTGCATCATGTCCTGCATTACTACATCATGTCCTGCATTACTGCATCATATGCTGCATTACTACATCATGTCCTGCATTACTGCATCATGTCCTGCATTACTGCATCATGTCCTGCATTACTGCATCAAATGCTGCATTACTACATCATGCCCTGCATTACTGCGTCATGTCCTGCATTACTACATCATGTCCTGCATTACTGCATCATATGCTGCATTACTACATCATGTCCTGCATTACTGCATCATGTCCTGCATTACTGCATCATGTCCTGCATTACTACATCATGTCCTGCATTACTGCATCATATGCTGCATTACTACATCATGTCCTGTATTACTGCATCATGTCCTGTATTACTGCATCATGTCCTGCATTACTGCATCAAATGCTGCATTACTACATCATGCCCTGCATTACTGCATCATGTCCTGCATTACTGCATCATGTCCTGCATTACTGCATCATGTCCTGCATTACTGCATCATGTCCTGTATTACTGCATCATGTCCTGTATTACTACATCATGTCCTGTATTACTGCATCATGTCCTGTATTACTACATCATGTCCTGCATTACTGCATCAAATGCTGCATTACTGCATCATGTCCTGCATTACTGCATCATGTCCTGCATTACTGCACCATGTCCTGCATTACTGCATCATGTCCTGCATTACTGCATCATGTCCTGCATTACTGCATCATGTCCTGCATTACTGCATCATGTCCTGCATTACTACATCATGTCCTGCATTACTGCATCATGTCCTGCATTACTACATCATGTCCTGTATTACTGCATCATGTCCTGCATTACTGCATCATGTCCTGCATTACTGCATCATGTCCTGCATTACTACATCATGTCCTGCATTACTGCATCATGTCCTGCATTACTGCATCATGTCCTGCATTACTGCATCATGTCCTGTATTACTGCATCATGCCCTGCATTACTGCATCATGTCCTGCATTACTACATCATGTCCTGCATTACTGCATCATGTCCTGCATTACTGCATCATGTCCTGCATTACTACATCATGTCCTGCATTACTACATCATATGCTGCATTCTACATCATGCCCTGCATTACTGCATCATATGATGCATTACTACATCATGCCCTGCATTACTGCATCATGTCCTGCATTACTACATCATGTCCTGCATTACTGCATCATGTCCTGCATTACTACATCATATGCTGCATTACTACATCATGCCCTGCATTACTGCATCATATGATGCATTACTACATCATGCCCTGCATTACTGCATCATGTCCTGCATTACTACATCATATGCTGCATTACTACATCATGCCCTGCATTGCTGCATCATATGATGCATTACTACATCATGCCCTGCATTACTGCATCATGTCCTGCATTACTACATCATGTCCTGCATTACTGCATCATGTCCTGCATTACTGCATCATGTCCTGCATTACTACATCATGTCCTGCATTACTACATCATATGCTGCATTACTACATCATGCCCTGCATTACTGCATCATATGATGCATTACTACATCATGTCCTGCATTACTACATCATGTCCTGCATTACTGCATCATGTCCTGCATTACTGCATCATGTCCTGCATTACTGCATCATGCCCTGCATTACTACATCATGTCCTGCATTACTACATCATGTCCTGCATTACTGCATCATATGCTGCATTACTACATCATGTCCTGCATTACTACATCATGTCCTGCATTACTGCATCATGTCCTGCATTACTACATCATGTCCTGCATTACTGCATCATATGCTGCATTACTACATCATGTCCTGCATTACTGCATCATGTCCTGCATTACTGCATCATGTCCTGCATTACTACATCATGTCCTGCATTACTGCATCATATGCTGCATTACTACATCATGTCCTGCATTACTGCATCATGTCCTGCATTACTGCATCATGTCCTGCATTACTGCATCATATGCTGCATTACTACATTATGTCCTGTATTACTGCATCATGTCCTGCATTACTGCATCATGTCCTGCATTACTACATCATGTCCTGCATTACTGCATCAAATGCTGCATTACTACATCATGCCCTGCATTACTGCACCATGTCCTGCATTACTGCATCATGTCCTGCATTACTACATCATGTCCTGCATTACTGCATCATGTCCTGCATTACTGCATCATGTCCTGCATTACTGCATCAAGTCCTGCATTACTGCATCATGTCCTGCATTACTACATCATGTCCTGCATTACTGCATCATGTCCTGCATTACTACATCATGTCCTGTATTACTGCATCATGTCCTGCATTACTGCTTCATGTCCTGCATTACTGCATCATGTCCTGCATTACTACATCATGTCCTGCATTACTGCATCATGTCCTGCATTACTGCATCATGTCCTGCATTACTACATCATGTCCTGTATTACTGCATCATGTCCTGCATTACTGCTTCATGTCCTGCATTACTGCATCATGTCCTGCATTACTGCATCATGTCCTGCATTACTGCATCATGTCCTGCATTACTACATCATGTCCTGCATTACTACATCATGTCCTGCATTACTGCATCATGTCCTGCATTACTGCATCATGTCCTGCATTACTACATCATGTACGGCCTGCTGCACGCTTGAACTGGACTCTGCCTCTCGTCTAAACCAAACATATATTTGAATATTTCAGTTGTTTTTTTTGCTTTTTCTTTACTTCTTTCTTTACTCCACTCTACTCTACTCTACTCTACTCTACTCTACTCTACTCTAACTCCACTCTGCTCTACTCTACCCCTACTCTACTATAACTCCACTCTACTCTCCTCTACGCTAACTCTACTCTACTCTAACTCCACTCTACTGCACTCTACTCTACTCGACTCGACTATGACTTTGTCATAAACTACTCTTCTCTACTCTACTTTACTCTACTCTACTCCACTCTACTCAACTCTACTCTACTCTTACTCCACTTTAATCCACTCCACTCTACTCCACTCTACTCTACTCCATTCCTCTCTACTCTACTCTAACTCCATTGGAACCTACCTTTAATCCACTCTTCTACACTCAACCCTGCCTCCACTCTACTCCACTCTACTATACCCCACTCTCCTCTACTCTACTCTTACTCCTGTTTAATCCACTCCACTCTACTCCACTCTACTCTACTCCATTCTTCTCTACTCTACTCTAACTCCATTGGAACCTACCTTTACTCCACTCTTCTACACTCAACCCTGCCTCCACTCTACTTTACTCTACTCTACTCTAGTAAATTCTAACTCAACTCTCCTCCACTCTAATCTAACTCCACTCCACTCCACTCTACTCATCTCTACTCTACTCTAGTCAATTCTCACTCCACTTGAATCTAACTCCACACTACTCCACTCTACTCTACTGTACTCTTACACTACTCTACCCCACTCTACTCTACTCTCACTCTACTCTATGCTACTCTACTCCACTCTAACTCCACTCTACTCCACTCTACTCTACTGTCCTCGACTCCACTCCACTCCTCTCTACTCCACTCTACTCTACTCTACTCTAACTCCACTCGACTACTCTCCTCGACTCCACTCTACTCTACTCTACTCCACTCTACTCCACTCTACTCTACTCTAACTCCACTCCACTCTACTCCACTCTACTCTACTCTACTCTACTCTCACTCTACTCTACTCTACTCTCACTCTACGCTACTCTCACTCTACTCTACTCTAACTTCACTCTACTCCACTCTACTCTACTCTACTCTACTCTACTCTACGCTACTGTACGCTACTCTACGCTACTCCACTCTACTCTACTGTCCTCGACTCCACTCCACTCCTCTCTACTCTACTCTACTCTACTCTAACTCCGCTCGACTACTCTCCTCGACTCCACTCTACTCTACTCTACTCTACTCTACTCTACTCCACTCTACTCTACTCTAACTCCACTCTACTCCACACTACTCTACTCTCACTCTACTCTACTCTCACTCTACTTCACTTTACTCTACTCTACGCCTGGAGGGAACTGATGAGGAAATCCTCCATTTTAGTCAATAACTTGATGAAAATATAGGATTTGATTCTTCCATGTGTTGTTATAAAGATGTATCATGTCCTGCATTACTACATCATGTCCTGTATTACTGCATCATGTCCTGCATTACTGCGTCATGTCCTGCATTACTACATCATGTCCTGCATTACTGCATCATGTCCTGCATTACTACATCATGTCCTGCATTACTGCATCATGTCCTGCATTACTGCATCATGTCCTGCATTACTACATCATGTCCTGCATTACTGCATCATGTCCTGCATTACTGCATCATGTCCTGCATTACTGCATCATGTCCTGCATTACTGCATCATGTCCTGCATTACTGCATCATGTCCTGCATTACTGCATCATGTCCTGCATTACTACATCATGTCCTGCATTACTGCATCATGTCCTGCATTACTGCATCATGTCCTGCATTACTGCATCATGTCCTGCATTACTACATCATGTCCTGCATTACTACATCATGTCCTGCATTACTGCATCATGTCCTGCATTACTACATCATGTCCTGCATTACTGCATCATGTCCTGCATTACTACATCATGTCCTGCATTACTGCATCATGTCCTGCATTACTGCATCATGTCCTGCATTACTGCATCATGTCCTGCATTACTACATCATGTACGGCCTGCTGCACGCTTGAACTGGACTCTGCCTCTCGTCTAAACCAAACATATATTTGAATATTTCAGTTTTTTTTTTTGCTTTTTCTTTACTTCTTTCTTTACTCCACTCTACTCTACTCTACTCTACTCTACTCTACTCTACTCTACTCTACTCTACTCTACTCTAACTCCACTCTACTCTACTCTACCCCTACTCTACTATAACTCCACTCTACTCTCCTCTACGCTAACTCTACTCTACTCTAACTCCACTCTACTGCACTCTACTCTACTCGACTCGACTATGACTTTGTCATAAACTACTCTTCTCTACTCTACTTTACTCTACTCTACTCCACTCTACTCAACTCTACTCTACTCTTACTCCACTTTAATCCACTCCACTCTACTCCACTCTACTCTACTCCATTCTTCTCTACTCTACTCTAACTCCATTGGAACCTACCTTTAATCCACTCTTCTACACTCAACCCTGCCTCCACTCTACTTTACTCTACTCTACTCTAGTAAATTCTAACTCAACTCTCCTCCACTCTAATCTAACTCCACTCCACTCCACTCTACTCATCTCTACTCTACTCTAGTCAATTCTCACTCCACTTGAATCTAACTCCACACTACTCCACTCTACTCTACTGTACTCTTACACTACTCTACCCCACTCTACTCTACTCTCACTCTACTCTATGCTACTCTACTCCACTCTAACTCCACTCTACTCCACTCTACTCTACTGTCCTCGACTCCACTCCACTCCTCTCTACTCCACTCTACTCTACTCTACTCTAACTCCACTCGACTACTCTCCTCGACTCCACTCTACTCTACTCTACTCCACTCTACTCCACTCTACTCTACTCTAACTCCACTCCACTCTACTCCACTCTACTCTACTCTACTCTACTCTCACTCTACTCTACTCTACTCTCACTCTACGCTACTCTCACTCTACTCTACTCTCACTCTACGCTACTCTCACTCTACTCTACTTTAACTCCACTCTACTCCACTCCACTCTACTCCACTCTACTCTACTCTACTCTACTCTCACTCTACTCTACTCTACTCTCACTCTACGCTACTCTCACTCTACTCTACTCTAACTCCCCTCTACTCCACTCTACTCTACTCTACTCTACTCTACGCTACTGTACGCTACTCTACGCTACTCCACTCTACTCTACTGTCCTCGACTCCACTCCACTCCTCTCTACTCTACTCTACTCTACTCTAACTCCGCTCGACTACTCTCCTCGACTCCACTCTACTCTACTCTACTCTACTCTACTCCACTCTACTCTACTCTACTCTACTCTCACTCTACGCTACTCTCACTCTCCTCTACTCTACTCTACTCTACTCTACTCTACTTTCACTCTACTCTACTCTCACTCTACGCTACTCTCACTCTACTCTACTCTACTCGAACTCCACTCTACTCCACTCTACTCTACTCTACTCTACTCTACGCTACTGTACGCTACTGTACGCTACTCCACTCTACTCTACTGTCCTCGACTCCACACCACTCCTCTCTACTCTACTCTACTCTAACTCCACTCTCCTCCACTCTACTGTACTCCACTCTACTCCACTCTACTCCACTCTACTCTACTCTACTCCACTCTACTCTACTCGACTCCACTCTACTCTACTCTACTCTACTCTACTCTACTCTACTCTACTCTACTCTACTCCACTCTACTCTACTCTACTCTCACTCTACGCTACTCTCACTCTCCTCTACTCTACTCTACTCTACTCTACTCCACTCTACTCTACTCTACTCTCACTCTACTCTACTCTCACTCTACGCTACTCTCACTCTACTCTACTCTACTCTAACTCCACTCTACTCCACTCTACTCTACTCTACTCTTCTCTACTCTACGCTACTGTACGCTACTGTACGCTACTCCACTCTACTCTACTGTCCTCGACTCCACACCACTCCTCTCTACTCTACTCTACTCTAACTCCACTCTCCTCCACTCTACTGTACTCCACTCTACTCCACTCTACTCCACTCTACTCTACTCTACTCCACTCTACTCTCACTCTACTCCACTCTACTCTACTCTACTCCACTCTACTCCACTCTAATCCACTCTACTCTCACTCTACTCCACTCTACTCTACTCTCACTCTACTCCACCCTACTCCACTCTACTCTACTCCACTCCACTCTACTCCACTCTACTCCACTCTACTCTACTCTACTCCACTCTACTCTACTCTACTCTACTCTACTCTACTCTCACTCTACTCCACTCTACTCCACTCTACTCTACTCTACTCTACTCCACTCTACTCTACTCCACTCTACTCTACTCTACTCTACTCTCACTCTACTCCACCCTACTCCACTCTACTCTACTCCACTCCACTCTACTCCACTCTACTCCACTCTACTCCACTCTACTCCACTCTACTCTACTCTACTCTACTCTCCTCTACTCTACTCTCACTCTACTCCACTCTACTCCACTCTACTCTACTCTACTCTACTCCACTCTACTCTACTCTACTCTACTCTACTCCACTCTACTCCACTCTAATCCACTCTACTCTCACTCTACTCCACTCTACTCTACTCTCACTCTACTCCACCCTACTCCACTCTACTCTACTCCACTCCACTCTACTCCACTCTACTCCACTCTACTCTACTCTACTCCACTCCACTCTACTCTACTCTACTCTACTCTCACTCTACTCCACTCTACTCAACTCTACTCCACTCTCACTCTACTTCACTTTACTCTACTCTACTCTACTCTCACTCTACTCCACTCTACTCCACTCTACTCTACTCTACTCTACTCTAGGCTACTCTCACTCTACTCTACTCCACTCTACTCAACTCTAACTCCACTCTACTCCACACTACTCTACTCTCACTCTACTCTACTCTCACTCTACTTCACTTTACTCTACTCTACGCCTGGAGGGAACTGATGAGGAAATCCTCCATTTTAGTCAATAACTTGATGAAAATATAGGATTTGATTCTTCCATGTGTTGTTATAAAGATGTAATATGTTTGAAAACTCATTATTTGATCTTTTTGGCTTTGATGCCAACGCTGCTCCGTGGATCCGCTCCACGCTGCCGACAAACCTCCCTCCTCTGCAACACGAGGCCTCGCCCTCCTCTGCAGGGACAAGCTGACATTCCCCTAAACCCTCAGAGTGATGGCAGAACGTGGCGGCGTCGTCAACATCTGCCCTCATCAGCCTCCAGTTGGAAAAGGTCAAACGATCCAGATCGCTAATGAGCACACACACACACACACACACACACACACACACACACACACCCTCTCAGGGACCTCTCAGGTTGCTCTGCAGGGAGATGGGACTAAAGGTCACAGGCCTGATTAGTGCAGAGCTGCTGCTGCTAATGAGTGTGTGTTGGAAAACAATAGAAACGTTCCACAGAGGAGGGTCATTAAGGCCGTGTGCAAAACACTGACGGTAGCAGTGATGCTCTTGAGACGCTACAACGGAGTCTGACTCCAAATGAGCATGAGGCCTCGGAGTCCACGGCTCTGTGGAGTTCACCGCTCAGGAAGGACGGCGTTTCAAAACCAAACAAGAGGAGTTTTCCCAATTCAAACGTCTCCTCGTTGTGTTTGCACCTTTCTCTGTCATCAACATCAAGTTTTGACACTTTGCGGTCGTCCAAGTTTGAACCGTTTGTGGTTAAATTTGCATTCCAGTGCATTCCACACAATCGTTAATGCCATCGACCGTTTAGAATGAAGATTAAGTTTTAAAATAAAAAAATAAAATATAGATTAAACATTTTTTTCAAAATAAAACAATTCACGAAAAGAAAATTTGAATGAACATGAAGTAGAATCCAATGAAACCCGAAACTAGAATTTGACAGCAGAACATCACCTGTGTTTTTGAACGGGACGTGATGTGCACTCAGCACTCTGGGTTTTATGATGTGAGAAAACACTTTCAGATGAGTAAAGACAAGATCACTTCATTCAACACTGGGGCAGAACTGGGGTTACAGAAAGTTATGGAAAGTTATGAAAGGTTATGGAAAGTTATGGAAAGTTATGGAATGTTATGGAAAGTTATTGATGCTTTGTCATAAGCTTTTACAAGGATTAAAATCTACCTGGATGAGACGTTATATATTATATATATTATATATTAAAAATGAATATCATGACACTAGATCACTGGGCGTGTGTGCGTGTGAGTGTGTTTGTGTGTATTTGGATGTGCGTTTGTTTGCGTGTGCTGTGTATGCGTGCATATGTGTATGTGTGTATGTGTGTGTGTGTGCGCATGTGTATGTGTGTGTGTGCATGTGCGCGTGTGTGTGGGTATGTGTGTGTATGCATGTGTGTGTGTGTGTGTGTGTGGGCGTTTGTATGTATGTGTGTGTGTGTGTATATGTGTGTGCATGTGCGTGTGTGTGTGTGTGTATATGTGTGTGTGTGTGTGTGTGTATATGTGCGTGTGTGTGTGTGTGTATATGTGTGTGTGTGTGTGTGTGTATATGTGTGTGTGTGTGTGTGTGCGGGCGTGTGTATGTGTGTGTGTGCGCGTGTGCGTGTGTGCGTGTGTGTGGGTATGTGTGTATGCATGTGTGTGTGTGTGTGTGTTTGGGTTGTGTTCGTTTGTGTGTGCCTGTGTGTGCATGCATATGTGTGTGTGCGTGTGCATATGTGTGCATGTGTGTGTATGTGTGTATGTGTGTATGTGTTTGTGTGTGTGCGTGTGTGTTTGTTTGTGATTGTGTATGTGTGTGTGTGTGTATGTGTGTA
Organism: Zeus faber; assembly: GCF_960531495.2. Taxonomy (NCBI): domain Eukaryota; kingdom Metazoa; phylum Chordata; class Actinopteri; order Zeiformes; family Zeidae; genus Zeus; species Zeus faber. The sequence continues at coordinate 35,454,234 of NC_137192.1, read as the reverse complement.
TGTGTGTATGTGTTTGTGTGTGTGCGTGTGTGTTTGTTTGTGATTGTGTATGTGTGTGTGTGTGTATGTGTGTATGTGTTTGTGTGTGTGCGTGTGTGTTTGTTTGTGATTGTGTATGTGTGTGTGTGTGTATGTGTGTATGTGTTTGTGTGTGTGCGTGTGTGTTTGTTTGTGATTGTGTATGTGTGTGTGTGTGTGTGTGTGTGTGAAACGTCTGCTTGTGTTGTTGACGTTGTGTCTTGCATCACATGGTGTAGAGAACTAGAATCATCGTTCGGTGTCATTAGGACGTTGTGATCGTATGATCCTGTCGTTCCCAACAGACATGACCTTCAAACACACACCTGCTCCGACGGGATCACCT
>NC_137192.1:35446370-35448870 GCF_960531495.2 Zeus faber | reverse complement strand
ATGATGTGATGTGATCTAATATGATGTGAGGGATGGTAGCTCAGGAGGTAGAGCTGGTGGTCTAGTGATCCAAAGGTCGCTGGTTGGATCCCAGGCTCCTCCTGCTAGCATGCTGTAGTGTCCTTGAGCAAGACACTTAACCCCTCATTGCTCCTGATGGCTGCGTCCGTCGGTGTTTGAATAATTGTAAGTCGCTTTGGATAAAAGCGCCTGCTAAATGACTAAATGTAAATGTAAATGTGATGTAATGTGATGAGGTCGTACCCGGGCACACGTTGAGTTTGAGGTTTTCTGCGATGGTGCTGATGGCCGTGAAGTCGGTGGTGTAGTAGAAATGTTTCTCCAGAGGCTCGGAGGCGATTTCACGAAGCTCGTCCTCCACAGCTTTACCCACTCCCACCGCGTACATGGTGATACCTGCACACACACACACACACACACACACCGTCACATTCAGTGGCCTGGCAACAAGTGTCCAGTTCCACCTGAACAGTAAATTGCTTGGTCAGATGAAGGGAAGCGTCTGTTGTCGTGGTGAACAGTGGTTTTCTTCGTGGACCACATTCATTTCATTTTCCGTGACAGACTTATTATTTTCTTATTTTCAACCTCGGGTCAAGCAGCTCAACAACGTCTACGTGTGAAATGCTGCCGCCGGGTTTGAGGTTAGTGCCGCCAACGGCGCTATTCATACATTTGTAAAGTGGAGAAGCAGGCAAAGCAGTGGGTCTGAGCTGGACCCTCAGCCCAAGTCAACCCCGTACTCAAAGGTGTTTTGAGGAAGGAATTGATACGACAACGAGATGCCCCGGGCCCCAGCACGCCGTCCTCTGTACGGGGCCCGCCTCCCGTCCGGCTTACCGGCCTCCTTGGCCTTCTTGGCCCACTCCGTGATGTCATCCTGGGATCGGCCGTCCGTGAACACCAGGCCGACCCGCGGGACGTGGCGGCCGGGGCCCCGGGCGCCCTCCGCCTCGGAGAAGCTGTTCTCCAGCATGTGCTTCAGGGCCAGACCCGTCATGGTGCCCTTCTCCATGTAGTCCACCTGGCGGGGCGGGACAAGGACACGTTCCCAGTCAACGGACCGTACGTCACCGCCGGGGGAAAGGTGCTCGGGGCCGTTTGCAAACAAGGGCTTCACCTTCATGACCGCAGCTTTGATCTCATCCGCCGTGTGGTACATGTTGAGGGGGAACTCGGTGCGGACCCTGCTGGAGTACTGGACCAGACCCACCCTGGTACCGTGGGCAGAGACGTCCAGGGAGTCCACCACCTTGAGACAGGGTCAGAGGTCATGGTGAAGATGGATGAAAACACTGGAACCAGGGACCAGCCACATTCTGGAAACTCTTGGATATATTCATGGAGTACTATCCATGGAGTAAATGATCCATTTTTGTTATTCCTCTGAGAATATATCAGATCATCTGCACCGTTCCCACCTGGTTGACAAACTTTTTGACCAGCTCAAAGTTCTGTGGGCGAACACTCTTGGAGCCGTCGATCAGGAGAACCAGGTCAATATTGGCTGATCTACAGGCTGTGAAAGAGAGAGAAAGGTAGTGCATTACATGTTTTGATATTGTCCTCATAATGTACTAAACAGTGTATATTATGGTTTGATAATGTCCTCATAATGTAATAATCAGTGTATATTGTGGTTTGATAATGTCCTCATAATTTGGTAAAAGGTACGTACTGCCGCAGCTCTTGCTGTCGTCCTGCAGCAGTTGTCCTTCAGGACAGACACAGTAATAAGATCCTGGAGTACTGACACACTGATACTCACAGCCGTGTTCCACAGAGTTACACAGGTCCAGGTCTGAAAAAAGTACACACAGTACATGAAGTACATACAGTACATAAAGTACATAAAGTAGACACAATACAAAAAGTACACAGTGTTACACTTGGAACTAGGGCAGGTATTTGCAAGATCACGTATGACAATGCCTGAATATTATGTAAATATGTATATACATGTAAATATATATATATATATATATATATATATATATATATATATACAAACATAAATATACATTTTAATAGGTATATATAGCAACATGTATATATATGTTCATGTGTATTTACTTGTAAATATGTTTACATGTATACACATGTAAACATGTATACATGTAAATATGTATATACTAATTTACATGCATATAGATATTTAAATATAAATATATATATATATATATATACATATAAATACATATATACAGTGGGGCAAAAAAGTATTTAGTCAGCCACCAATAGTGCAAGTTCTCCCACTTAAAAAGATGAGAGAGGCCTGTTATTTTCATCATAGGTTCACCTCAACTATGAGAGACAAAATGAGAGAAAAATCCAGAAAATCACATTGTCTGATTTTTAAAGAATTTATTTGCAAATTATGGTGGAAAATAAGTATTTAAATAACAAAAGTTCATCTCAATACTTTGTTAAATACCCTTTGTTTGCAATGACAGAGGTCAAAAGTTTTCTGTAAGTCTTC
>NC_137192.1:35436370-35438870 GCF_960531495.2 Zeus faber | reverse complement strand
TTTGCTCACAGTAACAATCACCACGGTGATCGCCATGGTTTATGGTTATGTTCTGGAAAGCTGGATTTGGTTCCCATTTGTGACTTCAGTGGAACAGCGATCGCCAATGCGGCAGAAAATGTTCCTCTCCTGCTCGGACAGAGGCTTTACTTTTCAATCCAAATAGCCACGACAATACTTAATGTGGCTCCACCATAATTCCAACCCCTTGTCAGGTTCCACTCTTTGCTCCTCCACCCTTGTGGGATGCCTGGCTCCTCCAATGCTGCCCGGACTCGTCCTGGACATGACGCTTCTCATCCCTGGCACCACAAAGGTGGAACAAGCTCATCCTAGGGGCAGAGCGGCTGAAAGGCTTCCCGTCAAGACCCATCTGTCCAGACTACACCTGGACCCTACTGACCTGTCCACCCCTCCCCTTTAGTGTCTGGCACCACGCCCCTGCAGAGACAATACGAGGGGAAGAGGCTCAAAGGAAAAACAAATGGGCTGCACAGAACAGCAGGAAACTTTGAGCATCGAACACTTCATATGCTGCATTCTGGTGAATATCTATCGATCAATTTGTGCCTTTTCAGCATTGATCTTCTGGAGGTGGTTCGGTCCTCTGGTGGTGGTTCTGGTGGTGGTTTGGTCCTCTAGTGGTGGTTCGGTCCTCTGGTGGTGGTTCTGGTGGTGGTTCGGTCCTCTGGTGGTGGTTCTGGTGGTGGTTCGGTCCTCTGGTGGTGGTTCTGGTGGTGGTTTGGTCCTCTGGTGGTGGTTTGGTCCTCTGGTGGTGGTTCGGTCCTCTGGTGGTGGTTCGGTCCTCTGGTGGTGGTTCTGTTGGTGGTTTGGTCCTCTGGTGGTGGTTCTGGTGGTGGTTCGGTCCTCTGGTGGTGGTTCGGTCCTCTGGTGGTGGTTCTGTTGGTGGTTTGGTTCTCTGGTGGTGCTTCGGTCCTCTAGTGGTGGTTCGGTCCTCTGGTGGTGCTTTTGTTCTCGTCCTCTGCTGATGTTTCTGCTGAGGCTGGAAGTCCATGCTCCATCTCAGATCAGAAGCAGGACCTCCTGAAGTGGGCGCAGCGTGTTCTGAGAATTCATCCAGACGGGAAAGCACTTCACGACAGTGCTACAGAGTCCAGCATTACGCCCCCGGTGGGATGCTGGACTCTGTGACCCTGCAGCAACAGGTGGGCCAGAGTGTCTGGCTTCATGTTGGAGAGTTTCTCAGACTGAAAATGTGGAGCTGGACCCAAGAGACATGTCCTCCCCCTCAACCCCCCCCCCCCCCCCGCTTCACCCCCCAGGTATCTAAAGAGGCTTTTATACTCAGTATGAACTGATATAACCTTGTGTTCATACTCAGGACCTGCTTTAATTACCGTTGAACCACAAGAAGGAAAAATCTGCCTCCAGCAAAGAGTGCCTTGGGTTCCAGGTCATAACTTGGAGGGATTTGACTCCAAAGGAAGGAGCCGAAACGAATCGGAGAGACGTTTAATCTCTGTCTTTACCTCCTCCAGTTCAACCTCACCAGAAAGCCTCTGACGAATGTTTTGGTTTCTGCTCCTCAGTGGCACCTTGTGCTTTTATTCACATTACTCTTAATGGTTAAACTGACTTCAAGTATATGTAGTTTTTGTGTGTTGATTTTCATGGTACGTTTTGCTGTAACAATGTCTTCCTTTAGCTCAGATATAGGCCTCAAAACACCTTTTTAAAATATCTTTGAATGTATGAAGCTCACTCTCACTATGTTTTTAATTGGTGGAGTCTTAATAATTTAGAAGGAAATGGAGCGAATGATAGATTGATGAGCAGTTTGATAGATCCAGTCCCTGCTTTTGTATTTTACGTCAAGATAAATACTGATTTTTATTTAAAGTAGCAGTAGTAGAGTCTTTGACATGTAAGGGAGCTGAAAGTCTCTCAAAGTACAGCAGACAAGTACATGTGCTTTGTTACCTTCCACGACAGTTAAAAATACCTTAAATATATGAAAACGGGAGCAGTGTGACATCATAGAGTGATATCAGCTCCCACTCGTCGTAGTTTGAAACTCTAAACTTTACGATCCACCTTGACATGTTGGACACCACTCCACAATGAACCCTCAGGAGGCCCTTACCGCAGAGCTTGTCCTGGAACTGAAGGCCGAACTGGTGGATCAGGTCGAAGGACTCCACCAGGAACACGTGGTCCTCGAAGGGCGGCGACGCCATGGCCCTCAGCGACGTCATGTCGGCCCTGGCCACACCCACTGCGTAAATCTCGACGCCCTTCTCGCGGGCCTCCGCCGCCACCTCGGCCACGCGGTCCTGCGGCCGGCCATCAGTCACGATGACCGCCACGTTGGGCGCCTACGGCAGATCGGAACCAGGAGCATCAGGTACAATATACCCCCAAGGTCCACGGCAACTCTGTCGCCATGCCGACCAGAGGCTGTTTAGAAGTTGATCTAGTGGCACCGGAACATATGAAGTGCGGTGCACGGTCAGCTGCTCAAATACCATAAAAGATGCTA
>NC_137192.1:35406370-35431370 GCF_960531495.2 Zeus faber | reverse complement strand
TTTAGATGCCGAGGAAACTCTAGATGAAGGAAAGTTATGAAAATCACCACAAGGAGAGAAGGTCAAAATCAAGTGAGTAGTAAAAAATATTTCCCTGTAGAATACAGCACCAACACATCTAATTTAATCCAATCCGATCTCATCTTCTTTTCTCCTCTTTGGGCTGCTCCCGTTAGGGGTGGCCACAGTGGATCATCTGCCTCCAACACCTTGTGTTCTGCATCTTCCTCCCTGACACCACCTGCCTGCATCTCCTCCCTCAGCACCTCCATCAAGCTTCTCTTTGGCTTCCTCTTTTCCTCTTGCCTGGCAGCTCCACCCTCAGCCTCCTTCTCCCAATGTAACATCTCTCCTCCATACGTGTCCAAACCATCTCAATCTGGCCTCTCTCACTTTTCCACCGAACTGTCCAACCTGAGCTGTCCCTCTAACGTCCTCATTCTTAATCCTGTCCATCCTCGTCCCTCCCAATGAAAACCTCCACATCCTCAACTCTGCCACCTCCACCTCATCCACCTGCCTTTTAGAGGCGGTGCCACCGCCTCTAAACCGTACAACATGGCTGCTCTCACCACCGTCCTGTACACCTTCCCCTTCACTCTTGCTGGAACCCTTCTGTCACAGATCACTCCGGACACTCTTCTCCACCCGCTCCACCCTGCCTGTACTCTCTTCTCCACCCACTCCACACTGCCTGTACTCTCTTCTACACCCACTACACCCTGTCTGTAGTCTCTTCTACACCTCTCTCCGCTGCTTTGGATGGTCGACCCCACGTACTTGAACTCATCCGCCTTCTCCACCTCCACCCTTTGCATTCTCAGCTTTTCTCCTCCCTCCCATTCAGGCACATGTATTGTGTCTTACTCCTGCTGACTTTCATTGCTCTTCTCTCTAATGCTGCCTCCACTTCTCCAGGCTCTCCTCCACCTGCTCCCTACTCTAGCTACAGATCACAATGTCATCCGTGAACATCATAGTCCACAGAGACTCCTGCCTGATCTCATCTGTTAACCTGTCCATCACCACTGCAACAAGAAAGGTCTCAGAGCTGATCCTTGATGCAGTCCCACCTCCACTTTGATGCCTTGGTCACGCCTACTGCACACCTTACTACTGTCTGACTGCCCTCATACATATCCTGTACCACTCTTACGTACTTCTCTGCCACCCCCACTCCCTCATTCAATACCACACTTCCTCTCTCTGCACCCTATCAAACGCTTTCTCTAAATCCACAAAGACGCAGTGAAACTCCCTCCGGCCTTCCCTGTACTTTTCCAACAGCGTTCTTAAAGCAAACATTGCATCTGTAGTACTCTTTACTGGCATAAAACCATACTGCAGCTGATTCCCACCTCTCCTCTTAACCCAGCCTCCACTACCCTTTCCCATAGTTTCAGTCCAATCTCATCTAATCCAATTAATTCTGATCAAATTGATTTTAATCTCATACAATTTAATCGGAAACAATTGAATCTAATAAAATTGAATGTCATCCAAAATGAATCAATCTAATCTAATGTATTCTAACCTCATAACATTATATCAAGTCTCATCTAATCCAAATAAATCTCATCAAATGCGATCAAACATAATATCATCTCATTTATTGAAATCAAATTTCAAAAACTGTGTTCCAAAATGTTTTCCAAAATGTTTTCCAAAATGTTTTCCAAAATGTTTTCCAAACTGTGTTACAAACTGTGTTACAAACTGTGTGTTACAAACTGTGTGTTACAAGCTGTGTGTTACAAGCTGTGTGTTACAAGCTGTGTGTTACAAGCTGTGTGTTACAAGCTGTGTGTTACAAGTTGTGTGTTACAAGTTGTGTGTTACAAGTTGTGTGTTACAAGCTGCGTGTTACAAGCTGCGTGTTACAAGCTGTGTGTTACAAGCTGCGTGTTACAAGCTGCGTGTTACAAGCTGTGTGTTACAAGCTGTGTTACAAGCTGTGTTACAAGTTGTGTGTTACAAGTTGTGTGTTACAAGTTGTGTGTTACAAGCTGCGTGTTACAAGCTGCGTGTTACAAGCTGCGTGTTACAAGCTGCGTGTTACAAGCTGCGTGTTACAAGCTGCGTGTTACAAGCTGTGTGTTACAAGCTGTGTGTTACAAGCTGTGTTACAAGCTGCGTGTTACAAGCTGCGTGTTACAAGCAGTGTGTTACAAGCTGTGTTACAAGCTGCGTGTTACAAGCTGTGTTACAAGCGGTGTGTTACAAGCGGTGTGTTACAAGCGGTGTGTTACAAGCGGTGTGTTACAAGCGGTGTGTTACAAGCGGTGTGTTACAAGCTGTGTGTTACAAGCTGTGTGTTACAAGCTGTGTGTTACAAGCTGTGTTACAAGCTGTGTTACAAGCTGTGTTACAAGCTGTGTGTTACAAGCTGTGTTACAAGCTGTGTTACAAGCTGTGTTACAAGCTGTGTTACAAGCTGTGTGTTACAAGCTGTGTGTTACAAGCTGTGTTACAAGCTGTGTGTTACAAGCTGTGTTACAAGCTGTGTGTTACAAGCTGTGTTACAAGCTGTGTGTTACAAGCTGTGTTACAAGCTGTGTTACAAGCTGTGTGTTACAAGCTGTGTTACAAGCTGTGTGTTACAAGCTGTGTTACAAGCTGTGTGTTACAAGCTGTGTTACAAGCTGTGTTACAAGCTGTGTGTTACAAGCTGTGTTACAAGCTGTGTTACAAGCTGTGTTACAAGCTGTGTTACAAGCTGTGTTACAAGCTGTGTGTTACAAGCTGTGTGTTACAAGCTGTGTGTTACAAGCTGTGTTACAAGCTGTGTTACAAGCTGTGTTACAAGCTGTGTTACAAGCTGTGTGTTCCTTCTTGCTTTTTTCGTCCTGGTTGCAGAAATGACAGTGAATACAACTTTATCTGCAGTGTTTACAGAAAGCCAAGGTGTGTGTGGGAAACCTGCAGGTGCAATCCCCTTATCTACAGACACACACACACACACACACACACACACACACACACACACACACACACACACACACACACACACACACACACACACACACACACACACACACACACACACACACACACACACACACACACACACACACACACACACACACACACTTTCTACACCTGGTAACCTGGTTCATTTCATTTTTCAGGTGACAGTCTGGTTGTGACGGAGGATGAGATTGAGAATTATTCTAATTTTTTTATTTTGCAGAACACACAGAGCTTCAAGAAGAGCAGACGTTTCTCGACAACAGTTATTTTAATGCATAATGCGAAGACTGGCCAGGAAAATATTGTGGACCATTTAACAGAGGTGAATACATGTCATTATTATTATTCTACAATTATATATATATATATATAAATAAAATTGTATAATAATCATACATTTTATTAATTATTATTATTATTATTATTATTATTATTAGATAGTTATGAGAGTATTATATTTGTTGATATAATTTTAAATACATTTTCGGAGTTTTACATTTAATTTTAATTTCTAAACTGTTGTTTATATTAGTTAGTCATTGTTGACCATGTCGTGTTTTAATTGTTGGACTGTATTTTCATGAGTTTCAACTTCAAATTAAGCACAATTCTTCATGTAGTTTCACAGGTGCAATAATAACTATTTTGGAAGATTTTTCACATTTACAGAAATATATTTATGATGTGTTATGATACTAGAAGATGTTGATGATGTCAATGAATTAATGATGATATTACATTTATCATGAAATGAGGTGGGAGATATGTTACAAAACGTCATACTTTACTTTCTTAATTTTTTGATGAGTTGTTCACCGTGATTATTATGATAATGGATTCTAAACCATATTTCATAATGAGGCATTTTTACTGAGCTTATCTTTAATGTGATCAAAAGGAAAGAGATCGATGACTGGAACATTGTGCTGACTGATACAGAGACACAGCGCATGGAGGACCACAGGGACGGTAACAACTGGTTATTAATACATTATATAATAATTATGTCATAGTTATATCATTAAATTATAAATAATATAATTATATTATAAATTTTATCATTAAATTATAAATAATATAATTATATTATCCATTATATCATTATATTGTACATTATATCATTATATCATTATATTATGAATTATATCATAACATTATCCATTATATTATTATATTGTACATTATCTCATTACATTATAAATGATATTGTTATATTATCCATTATATCATTATATTATACATTTTATCATTATATTATAAACAATATCATGATCTTATATCTTATATCATTATATTATATATTATATATAAATATGTATTGTATATTATGCTATAATATGATTATAATCAGGGTTGTACATAACTTTCTTTTGCTCTGGTCCTCAGGGAGCACCAGGAGATAATAACAAAAAAATACATAGATAAACAAAGGCAAATCAAGATACACAAAGAAGATACCTAACATATGTCGGATTGTTATTGGTAGTAAATATTTGTTTATATTTTTTTTATATTGTATAATATTGTGTAATATCGAATATTTGCTCATTTTTGCCAATTGTGATTCTATTGATTAATATGATTCCATTCAGTTAAAGTATAATAATAATAACAACAACAACAACAACAACAATAATAATAATAAAAAATCTATAATAATAATAATAATATACAAAATCTATAATAATAATAATAATAATAAATAAAATATATAATAATAATAATAATAATAATAATAATAATCAAAATATATAATAATAATAATAATAATAATAATAATAATAATATACAAAATATATAATAATAATAATAATAATAATAATAATAATAATAATAATAACCAAAAATAAGTGAAATGGACATTTCATGTTATAGAATAAGATCATAGATTATAGAAGAATAAGATTATAACATTACAGCTGCATTACAGGAAGATGGGAGTGAACTAGAGGAACTCCAGTCATCCAGAAGGGAGGGAGGGAGGGAGGGAAGGAAGGAAGGAAGGAAGGAAGGAAGGAATGGAGGAATGGAGGAAGGAAGGAAGGAAGGAAGGGAGGACAAGGGGAGGAAGGGAGGAAGAGGAGGTAAAGTGAAGAGGTGAATAGAAAGGAGGTGCAGAGGCAGGAGGTGAAGGAGGTAAAGCAGGCGGAGGAGGAGCAGAGAGAAGAGGTGGAGGAGGTGAAGGGGCAGGGGGTGGAGGAGGTGAAGGAGATTCAAGAGGTGGTGGAGGAGTAGAGAGAAGAGGTGGAGAAGGTGCAGGGGCAGGAGGTGGAGGAGGTGAAGCAGGTGGAGGAGGAGCAGAGAGAAGAAGTGGAGGAGGTGCAGGGGCAGGAGGTGGAGGAGGTGAAGGAGGTGAAGGAGATGGTGGAGGAGCAGAGAGTAGAGGTGGGGAAGGTGCAGGGGCAGGAGGTGGAGGAGGTGAAGGCGTTGAAGGAGATGGAGGAGGAGCAGAGAGAAGAGGTAGAGGAGGTGAAGCAGGGGCGGAGGAAGTGAAGGAGGAGAAGGAGGTGGAGGAGGAGCAGAGAGAAGAGGTGGAGGAGGTGCAGAGGGTAGTGGTGGGGGAGGTGCAGGGGCAGGAGGTGAAGGAGGCGGGGAGGATCAGAGAGAAGAGGTAGAGGAGGTGAAGCAGGGGTGGAGGATGTGAAAGAGGAGAAGGAGGTGGAGGAGGAGCAGAGAGAAGAGGTGGAGGAGGTGCAGTGGCAGGAGGTGGAGGAGGTGAAGGAGTAGCAGAGAGAAGCGGTGGAGGAGGTGAAAGGGGGGGTGGAGGAGGTGAAAGAGGAGAAGGAGGTGGAGGAGGTGAAAGGGGGGGTGGAGGAGGTGAAGGAGGAGAAGGAGGTGGAGGAGGAGCAGACAGAGGAGGTGGAGGAGGTGCAGAGGCAGGGTGGCTGGCTGCTTTAGGGGGTTTGGAGTGACGTCTGGCATCCCACCTCCCTCTGAACACACAGCTTCTTGTTTGGATCCAGATTGGAACCAGATGTTAACGGTGCTACTGTCTGTCCGTCTGCTTCCTGTCTATCTGCCTGCCTGTCTCACTGTCTGTCTATCTCCCTGCCGGCTGGGCTGTTTGCCTGTATGTCCGTCTGCTTCCTGTCTATCTGCCTGCCTGTCTCACTGTCTGTCTATCTTGACTTCGCTGCCTGGACAAAGCTTCACCTCCAGGCAACCAGCGTGAACCCAGGGCTGCATCACACACACACACACACACACACACACACACACACACACACACACACAGACAAACACACAAACACACACACACACAGACAAACACACAAACACACACACACACACACAAACACACACACACACACACACACACACACACACACACACACACACACACACACACACACACACACACACACACACACACACACACACACACACACACAGACAGACAGACAGACGGACAGACAGACAGACAGACACACAGACAAACACACACACACAGACAAACACACACACACAGACAAACACACACACACACACACACACACACAGACAGACAGACAGACAGACAGACAGACAGACAGACAGACAGACACAGACAGACACACACACACACACAGACACACACATTTCAAGCAGCTATTTTTAGACCACCTCCTCTTTAACGAGTGATGTTCTTCAGAATTCCACCAAATAAATGAGTTCAGACAGACAGGCAGACAGACAGAGAGAACGACAGAGACAGACGAGCAGACAGACAGAGAGACAGACGGGCAGACAGACAGAGAGAACGACAGAGACAGACGAGCAGACAGACAGAGAGACAGACGGGCAGACAGACAGAGAACGACAGAGAGACAGACGGGCAGACAGACAGTGATTATAGTTCAGCGTCATGAAGGTGAAAGGTTTGTCTGTTTCAAACACTGAACTGAAACATTTTAAATGGAAATAAAAATAAAAATAAGAATAAAAATTTTAAATAAAAATTATAATTAAAATGAAAATTAAAAATTAAAAAAATAAAATTTAATAAAAAATGATAAATAAAAGCTAATTTGAGGTGACATTGAAAAATATGAATTGATAATTCCCATTCCAGGGTTAGGAGAGGAAGGGAAATAATTATATCATCATTATGAACTGGAATAATATTACCTTGACGTTTCAATCAGAGTAGATATCAATCAATCAATCAATCAATCAACCTTCATTCCAATGAGTTTAAAGGAAATGTTTTAACGTGTTAAACATATATTTTAGTTGTGTTTAGATAAATAATTAAGATTATAAATGAACAAATAATCCTGGATGAAATGTTTTACAGATTGAAATAATCTTCTCGTTTTATATATTGATGCAATGAGTCCAAACCAATGAGTATTTTGAGGGCGGGGGTCGATTTACAGCAGTAAATAAACGACATGAATGCTCGTGGCTTTAAAAAGTTAATTTTAAGGATTAAAGTCTCTTGTGAACAGTAAAGATAAGAGTCAAAATGAACATTTCTTTCCAAACCTCAGTTTGCTGCAGATTAAAGTGGACTGGAATAAAGTAAACCGAGTAAAATAAAATACACATTTCATTTCCTGGCTCCTTCCCTCAGCCCCTGCACCCGGAGACTCCCTGGACCTCCACCTCCTGCTCCCTCCCTCGGTGTCCCCGGTCGCCCCGGCTCCGCTGCCCGCCCTCACTCACCTGGGAGCCCTTGTGCCCGGACCCGGGTGGGACGGCAGGTAGGACGGGGAAACGCGCACCGGCGGATCGCGGTAAAAGGGAGGAGGTGGAGGAGGAGGAGGAGGAGGTGGAGATAGTTGAGGAGTAGAGGTCTGTGTAGTTTATCCCCGGGACGTGACCACCCGAATATCCTCACCGGGACGCGAGGAGTCGTGGGAATGTGCGGAGCTTTCTTCGTTCCGTGACCCTGCTGCGCTTTTACGCACGGCTGGAATGAGGCGGGGGGTGGAGAGGGAGGGGGGTGGGGAACATGCCTGGAGACCCCACCTCCTCCGCACCCCCCACCAACACACCCAGCCTTTAAACCCGAAAAGCGAAACAACAGAACCTTTGGAGGGCATTTGGAAAGGTTTGGAGAGGTTTGAAAAAGTTTGGAGAAGTTTGGAGAGGTTGGGGAGGTTGAGGAAAGTCAGGGTTGTTTGAGGCAGTGTGCGGTCTGGGGAGGTTCAGGGAGGTTTGGAGAAGTTTGGAGAGGTTTGGAGAGGTTTGGGGTGGTTTGGGGCAGTTTGAGGTAGTTTGGAGAGGTTTGGGGTTGTTTTGGGGCGGTTTTGAGACGTTCTGAGAGCTTGGGAATGGTTTTAGGCGGTTTGGAGAGGTTTGGAGCGGTTTGGAGAGTTTTGGAGAGGTTTGGGGAGGTTTGGGACGGTTTAAGGTAGTTTGAAGAGTTTTGTGGTTGTATGAGACCGTTTGGGAAGGTTTGAGAGGTTTGGGTTTGTTTTGGGGCAGTTTGGACAGTTTGGAGAGGTTTGATGCAGTTTGGGGAGGTTTGGTGCCGTTTGGAAAGGTTTGGGGTGGTTTGGAAAGGCTTGGTGAGGTTTTGGGAGGTTTGGGGAGGGTTGGACAGGTTTGGGGAGGTTTGAAAAGGTTTGGTGAAGTTTGATGCAGTTTGGGGAGGTTTGGGAAGGTTTGGGGAGGTTCAGGGTTGTTTGAGGTCGTTTCGGGAGCTTCGGGATAGTTTGAGGTTGTTTGGGGAGGTTTGGGAGGTTTGGATTTATTTTGGACATGTTTCAGCGAGGTTGGGGGTGGTTTTGGACGGTTTGGAGCAGTTTGGAGAGATTTGATACGGTTTGGGGCGGTTTAGAGAGGTTTAGGGAGGTTTAGAGAGGTTTGGGGTGGTTTGGAGAAGTTTGGGTAGGTTTGGGGAGGTTCAGGGTTCTTTGGGGAGGTTTCGGAGAGGTTGGGGGTGTTTTTGGGGCGGTTTGGAGCAGTTTGGAGAGTTTAATGCGGTTTGGGGAGGTTTGGGGTGGTTTGGAGAGGATGGATCAGGTTTGATGCGGATTAGGGAGATTTGGGGAGGTTTGGGAGCTTTAGAGAGGTTTGGGGAGGTTGGGTGTGGTTAAAAGAGGTCTGGGAAGGTTTGGGGAAGTTTGGGGTTGTTTGAGGTTGTTTGGAGAGGTTTGGGAGGTTAGGGAGGTTTGGAAGGTTCGGGGTTGTTTGAGGTGGTTTGGAGATGTTTGTGAGGTTAGGGAGGTTTGGAAGGTTCGGGGGCAGTTTGGAGAGGTTCGGGAGGTTCGGGGTTGTTTGATGAGGTTTGGAGAGGTTTGGGAAAATTCAGGGTTGTTTTGGGGCGGTTTGTAGAGGTTTAGAGAGGTTGGGGGTGGTTTTGGAGCTGTTTTGGAGGAGTTTGGAGAGGTTTGGAGAGGTTTGAGGCGGTTTGGAGAGGTTTAGAGAGGTTGGGGGTGGTTTTGGAGCTGTTTTGGAGGAGTTTGGAGAGGTTTGGAGAGGTTTGAGGCGGTTTGGAGAGGTTTGGAGGGGTTGGGTGGTTTGGGGGTGGTTTGGGGCAATTTGGGGCGGTTCGGGGAGGTTTGGACAGGTTTGGAGAGGTTTGAGGTTGTTTGAGATGGTTTGGAGAGGTTTGGAGTGGTTCAGGTTTGGAGAGGTTTTGGAGAGGTTTGGGAAGTTTGGGGCGATTTGCAGAGGTTTGGGAAATATGGGGCGGTTTGGAGAGGTTTGGGATGTTTGGGGTGATTTGGAGAGGTTTGGAGAGGCTCAGGGAAGTTTGGGGAGGTTGGGAGAGGTTTGGGGTTGATTGATGTGGTTTGGGGCAGTCAAGGGAGGTTTGGAGAGGTTCTCTTGGCTTGCTGCAGTTTTGGAGGGGTTTGGGGTAGGTTTGGGGGCAGTTTGTGGTGGTTTGGAGAGATTTGTGGTAGGTTATGGGGGTGTTGGAGAAGCCTGGGCGGGGTGAGAGGTTTGGTGAGGTTTGTTGTTGTTTGAGGTGGTTTGGAAAGGTCTGGAGAGGTTTGGGGTTCTGTGGAACTTCGCTATCACAGTCTTTTTAGGTAATTATACGGAGCTATAACATCAGCCATTGTTCTGCAACTAATGGTTGGAAAGAAATATCATAAAAATAATAGTTTGATGTTTATATCCATGCTTTTTAAGGGAGGTTTGGAAGAGTCTGGGGAAGTTCTGAGGGGTTTGGAGGGTATTGGGGAAGTGTCGGGAGGTTTGGAGACGTGTGTGTGTGGGGGGGGGGGTGGAGAGGTTTTGAGGGGATAATAATGTGATAATTGAGTTAATGAATGTCACTTTATCACAGTTACTTTCCGTCACGGAGCTTTTGAAAGTGAGCAGCACCACTCATTCCCTCAGATCCTCTGATCCAGGGTTCCTGGTGGTCCCTCCATCCAAGCTGAAAAGCCAGGGCGGCGGCTCCTTTGTCTTCTTAGCTCCTTCTCTGTGGAAGTGTCCGATCAGCCTGGTCTGTCGACCCTTTCAAACCGGCCTGAAAACCTTTTTTTTCGTTGGCTTTCTAATAATACACCTCTTTGTAGTCGTATGTTTGTGTGTGTCTGCTCAAGCATTTTGGTGTGTCACTGTTCCAAAAGGTGCGGTATAAATAAAAGTTCTGCTTACTTACTTTTGTGACTTATGGGTAGAAAAATCTGATAATAATAGTTTGATGCTTACCAGTGTTTAAGGGGTTGCGTGCAGCGACAGCAGTCTGAACACTTTGAGCCTTCATGGTAACAGATGGAACACTACTTCCACTCAGTTGTGCCTCGTCCAGGCACAACTGAGTGGGCCGTGTGGGGGCGTTCAGAACAGTCCTGTGGCGGTAAATCCACAGAGGAAACCGCTGCTCGCATTGAAAAGGCTCCGAAAAGAGGGATTCAGGTCCTGGGACTGCGGCAGGTGCTCGGTGTGCAAATGTACCGTCGGACAAAAAAGAAGGAGGTCTGACGAAGACGAGTGTCATCCACAACAGGGCGGCCATGGTCATGGAACCAGTCGACTGCTGTCTAACCTGTTCTCTAATCTATTATGTGATGTCATCTACCCTCTGATGCGTCTGCTGTTCTGTTCTGACAGCTGCTGTTTAGCTGTGATCAATCTGACGTCCACGAGCTAAACGCTAATGGCACCGGGCTAATGACGGCTTTTTAGAGCGTTACTGCGTGGGCGACTTGGGGCCATGACATCGCCCCTCATAAGGTGAAAGTGCAGAAAGAAAGTCCCTTCATTTCCACCCCTTCACCCCTCCACCTCTCCCTCCACCTCTCCCTCTATCTTCCACCCTCTCCTTGGCTGGCTCTGTGTTCCCGTGCCCCGTGTTCTGGTGTGAAATACCAGGGGTGGGTCTGAGGATCTGGGGCTCTGACATGGTGACCCTTGACCTCTGGAGAGGGGAAGGACTAATTTAGTCTCCTGCTGTCACCCTGGTGACTGAGCACACACACACACACACACACACACACACACACACACACATATGGGACTTAATCCAAATGGATGTGCACGTCCAGCTACACATGCACTTACACATCAACACAGAGCGACTCAACTGTGTTTGGCTGAATGGAGCAGGAACAAAACATCCAGTAAAATGTCCCTCAAACCCTCCAGCCCAGAGTCGATGTAGTAAAGTGGAGCAGAGTAGAGCAGAGTAGAGTAGAGTAGAGTAGAGGTGGAGGAGAGTAGAGTACAGTAAAGTAGAGTAGAGCACAGTAACGTACAGTAGAGCAGAGTCAAGTGGAGTTAGAGTACAGTAAAGTAGAGTAGAGTGGAGTGGAGCTAGAGTAGAGTAGAGTAAAGTAGAGTGGAGTAGAGGTGGAGTAGAGTAGAGTAGAGTACAGTAGAGTGGAGTTAGAGTAGAGTAGAGTAGAGTAGAGTACATTAAAGAAGAGTAGAGTAGAGTGAAGTTAGAGTACAGTAAAGTAGAGTAGAGTTAGAGTAGAATAAAGTAGAGTAAGGTAGAGTAGAGTAGAGCAAAGTAGAGTCGAGTAGAGTAGAGCAGAGTAGAGTAGAGTAGAGTGGTATAGAGTAGAGTAGAGTAGAGTAGAGCAGAGTAAAGTGGAGAAGAGTGCGTGCAAGGATTAAAGAACTTGAATGAATGTCTCTTCTGCAGGGTGGTGATGCTCAACCACTCCTCCCTGGGTCTGGGCATCCAGACAGCATGACCGCAGTGTTTATGGGATGTCCTTATTAAAGCTTTACAGCCAGATTCACTTCAGGGGAAAACCAACAAAAACAGCAACAGGTATCCATGAAGTGGAAGTGGAAGTAGAATGTTGCTTTCCTCCGTTAAAATGAGGTGGAAAGTGAAGCACCTTCAGGAAGCACCTTCAGGGAGCACCTTCAGGGAGCACCTTCAGGGAGCACCTTCAGGAAGCACCTTCAGGGAGCACCTTCAGGAAGCACCTTCAGGGAGCACCTTCAGGAAGCACCTTCAGGAAGCACCTTCAGGAAGCACCTTCAGGGAGCACCTTCAGGAAGCACCTTCAGGGAGCACCTTCAGGTAGCACCTTCAGGAAGCACCTTCAGGGAGCACCTTCAGGAAGCACCTTCAGGGAGCACCTTCAGGAAGCACCTTCAGGGAGCACTTTCAGGAAGCACCTTCAGGAAGCACCTTCAGGAAGCACCTTCAGGGAGCTGGTCGCTATGTATCGACCAGCGTGGGACGACTCCATCTGTAGAGATGTGTATCAAATTGGTTCTCTTGTTCTAACTAGGGAGTTCTAACTGGGGATGGTAGCTCAGGAGGTAGAGCTGGTGGTCTAGTGATCCAAAGGTTGCTGGTTCAATCCCAGGCTCCTCCTGCTAGCATGCTGTAGTGTCCTTGAGCAAGACACTTAACCCCTAATTGCTCCTGATGGCTGCGTCCGTCGGTGTTTGAACAATTGTAAGTCGCTTTGGATAAAAGCGTCTGATCAATGACTAAATGTAATGTAATGTAACTACTCGTCAACGGGTCAGAGTCGCACGCGTCACCTCATCACGACATCAAACACATGACTTCCTTGAACATTGCTCCGTCTCTTGACAACAAATGCAAAGTTGGGGGATGGAGTTTTCAATCTGGAAAACATGTACTGTATTGGGTCCAAAATGGCATTTAGCATTTAGTACACCAAGTGAGCATGTTAACACTTTTACTGTGTCCAGAACATACTGTAGCATACTGCATGTGAAAAGTATCATCATCACATCCTACAAAAAAATAATAATAAATTGTAGAAATAGTAAAGTAGTAGTAGTAGTACATAGTACGTAGTATGTAGTACTCTGTACTCTGTAGTGTGTACTACGTATTTTGTAGCACATAGTATGTATTTTGTAGTATGGAGTACCTAGTATGTAGTATGTAGTATGTAGTATATAGCATATAGTATGCAGTATGTAGTATGTAGTATGCAGTATGAAGTATGTAGTATGTAGTATGCAGTGTATAGTATGGAGTATGTAGTATGCAATAAATAGTATGTAGTATGTAGAATGCATTATGTAGTATGGAGTATGTAGTATGCAGTATGTAGTATGTAGTATGCAGTATGTAGTATGTAGTATGTAGTGCGTAGTATGCAGTACGTAGTATGACTGGCTATGTATACGTATGTTGTATTTGTACAAAAATACCCGAATGGGAGACAATGTGGATTCAGGAGCCAGACAAACATTTACAGAATCAAGTAAAATAAAGTGATTTGAACGTTTATTAAATGTTTAAATTACTTCAGAACACAGCTTCTAAAGTACTTGAATTCAAATCAAATAAAAATAAATACTCCTAAATAGGATGGGGAGTCACCAGTGACGATGAAACCTGTGTTCACTTTCTGTTTTCTACCTGAAGTAGGATTTAGAACCATTAAGAAAAAAAGAAAAACATCTCAGCCACGTGCATGTTGTCCAGGGGCCACGCCCATCTGTGGATGTGAGAAATGAGAGGCCCCTGCTGCCAGAACAACCGGGGTTTTAGACAAAAACAAGAAGAGTGGAAGAGTGAACCGTGAGGGACTCGAACCGTCCCGCTCGGTTTTCTTCTTCCTCTGTTGTTTCATATGGTTTCATGTTTATTCTGATGCTCTTACGGCGAAAGCCGACACGACACGACACGGCACGACACGGTGTAACCCTGACCGCTGAACCACATCCAACAAGGACAACACTCATGTATTTCAGGACGGTTTGCAGGGAGGAGGGTACCAGGGTCAAACCGGGACAGAAGCACCTGACGGGCTCGGGCCCCCACCCCCCGCCCCCCCATGTCAACAGTCTTCATTACCAGGAACATTCCAAAACCGCAGCCTGGGTTCAACCCCCCGTCGGGCCGGTCGTTACAGCGACACCGCAGACAGGATGATGGCCGCGATGTGGCGGCTGCGGTCGTTACCGTAGCAACACGCTATGTTGCTATGTCCTCCGCTCCCCGCACCCCGCTGTTTGGCATTCCGATCGTTGGGAATCATGCATCGTGTGAACTCTGCTGTTTCACCGGCGAACGTGGTAAAATCCAAATCGATGGCCTGGAAAGTGTCTTTACTTTGTCTTTGCCACGTCTCTAACATCTGCTCCCTGAGATGGACGACGTCTCGGGACCACTACGCCTCTCGTTGGCGGTGTTTGAGAGGAGCTCGGATGGAATTCGGGGGTTCTCTCCGATGGCGTTAATAATCTCCCACAAATTGACGGCAGCTGACCCTTTGACCTTTTGCCGCGCCCGAGTGCAAATGCTCCGCGAAGCGTCTCTGGTGTCGTGGTTTTTCGCGGACAACCGGCGATGTCCCGCAGCGCTCGGACGCTGGCTCTCAGGCACTCTCTCTCTTTTGTCAGGAGACTGGAGAGGTGGTTCCAGGGCTGCCACCGCCTCCCGTCCGGTGCCGGGGAGCCGGACCAGGACGCACACCAGGACCAGAGGGTCGCCATCCTGCACGCCAAGGTGGCCCAGAAGTCCTACGGCAACGAGAAGCGGTACAGTTGAGCAAACACAAGCCCACGACCATCGGGTCCTGAAGGTAGGACGCCGGGTTTTTCCTCTGTGAAGCCCTCCCACACTGGGTCAAATAATGACGTGGGAGCAAGGCGGCCTGAATTCTACTTCCTGTTACTGTGATTTGGAATTGATCCCAAAAACAGTCTTGTGATTTCAGTTCAGTATCAAATGGATGACAGGGTTTGATCCCCAGGAATACACATACACAGATCAGGTGTCGGTCAGAATAGTAGAATAGTTTCTTGCCGCCTGGTGCCAGTGTTGTGTGACTCTGCCCACCAGGTTCTTCTGCCCGCCCCCCTGTGTTTACATCAGCGGCCGAGGATGGAAGACTGGAGCAGACCATCCTAAAGGTCCGGGAGCCAGACAGGAACTGGAAATGTGATGTTCCGTGCTCTTATTGTGTATTATTAAAGATTTGATGAGATTTTGCAGAATGTGATAAGGTCTAAAGTGATTAGGATAATCACATCAAATCAAATTTGATGATAGTGGATTATTATTATTATTATTATTTATTATTATTATTATTATTATTATTATTATTATATTTTATTTATTATTATTATTATTATTATTATTATTATTATTATTATTATTATTATTATTATCATCATTATTATTATTTTACTTTATTTTATTTATTATTATTATTATTATTATTATTATTATTATTATTATTATTATTATTATTATTATTATTATTATTAGGGTCCGAGCCCACAGCACGGGGCCAAGACCTTCTTGCTTTAGCTCCGTTTCTTCTTCTTCAGCCTTTTTCAATCATCTTTTTAGGGCCTCAAGAAACTCAAACTCACCAAACTTTGTCCACTCGTCAGTCCCGCTGTGGCATTTGATCTCCTCTGGGTGCCCTGCATGGGCGTGGCAAAACAGCCGCCCACACCTTCTAGAAAATAAAAAAACAATCAAACCCAACAAACACCCTTTTCCACAACAACTCACGAAATTCAGGACACACTGTAACATCACGAGACTTAAAATAAATGAAATCGCCGCCATGACTGAAACCCAGCAGGAAGTCGGCCATCTTGAATTAAAGATTCAAGATTTTTTTTTTATTCAAGATTTTTATTTGTCACATACATATACATACTTCCATACATATATGCAGTGAAATGTAATGCAACGCACCCGGTGATAGCACACAATAAGTCCTAGGAAAAAGTACAAAAATAAAATAAAATAAAAAGTAGAAAATTCCTTTCTAATAGACCGACTAACTGACTCCTAAAACGTAATACAGTAAGTGGAATACTTATAGAATAAGATAAAAACTATATAGAATAAAATACAATAAAAAATAAATTGAAATAAAATGGAATAGGTTGAAGGAATATGCCTATGTATATACAGATATGTGCATTTAAAGTGGCATGTGAATTAAAGTGGCATGTGAATGTGAATAGTGTGAGGTAGTGTTTGGGATAATACAGCACAGTATACAACAGTACGGCGCAGCAATACGGCATCACGAACAACCCTGAACAGTGATACAGTATGTGGTACAGTATGCTACATACAGTACAGTAGGTAGTGGAGCCTAGTGCATGGCTCAGTTAGGACCCCTGGTGAGGTCAGCATTGACAGTTCTGATGGCTTGAGGGAAGAAACTCCGTCTCAGTCTCTCTGTTCTCGCTGTGTGACTGCGGAGGCGCTTGCCTGACCGCAGCAGCTGAAACAGTCCGTTGTTGGGGTGATGAGGATCCTTCATGATCCTACGGGCTCTGCTACTACACCTCCTGGTGTATAACTCCTGCAAGGGGGGGAGGGTAGTTCCAAAGGTACGTTCAGCTGAACGCACCACCCTCTGCAGGGCCCGCCTGTCCTGGGCAGTACAGTTCCCAAACCAGGCAGTGATGTTGCCTGTCAGGATGCTCTCCACTGCTCCAGAGTAGAAGGACTTGAGGATCCTCACCGAGACCCGGAATTTCCTCAGCTGCCTGAGGTGGTAGAGACGCTGCCTCGCCTTTCTCACCAGAGTGTCTGTATGAACAGTCCATGTTAAGTCCTCTGTGATGTGGACTCCCAGATATCTGAAGCTGCTCACCCTATCGACAGAAGTCCCATTAATCCACAAGGGCGCGTGCGTCCTCGATTGTGATCCACGCCTAAAGTCCACAATCAGCTCCTTGGTTTTGCTGACGTTCAGGTGTAGGCTGTTGTCCTGGCACCAGAGTGACAGGTCAGCCACCTCCTCGCGGTAGGCCTTCTCATCGCAGTCGGTGATCAGGCCCACGACCACGGTGTCGTCAGCAAACTTGATGATGGTGTGGGAGCTGGACCTGGCCGCACAGTCATGTGTGTACAGGGAGTACAGTAGGGGGCTGAGGACGCAGCCCTGGGGGGATCCTGTGTTCAGGGTGAGGGAGCTTGACATGTACTTCCCCACCTTGACCACCTGGGGGCGGCCTGTGAGGAAGTCCAGGATCCAGGTGCACAGCGGAGCATTCAATCCTAGCTCCAACAACTTGACAGCCAGTCTGGTGGGGACTATGGTGTTGAAAGCTGAACTATAATCAATGAACAGCATTCTCACATAGGCCCCCTTCTGGCCATCCAGGTGCGTGAGCGTGGTGTGCAGTACCTGGGAGACCGCGTCATCCGTGGATCTGTTCTGCCGGTACGTGAACTGCAACGGGTCCAAGGTGCGGGGGAGGGAGGCGCAGATGTAATCCTTAATCAGCCTCTCGAAACACTTCATGACCACCGAGGTGAGGGCCACCGGACGGTAGTCATTCAGGCAGGTTGGAGAGGCGATCTTCGGGACAGGAACGACGGTGGACCTCTTGAAGCAGGACGGGACCACTGATTCAGCCAGGGAGATGTTGAATATTGTAGTGAACACCGGAGCTAGCTGGTTAGCACAGGTCTTCAGTACTCGACCAGATATGCCGTCTGGGCCGCAGCTTTCCTGGTGTTCACCCACATCAAAGCCCTCCTGACCTCGTGCACGGACACTGAGAGTGCGCGCTCGTCCCCAGCGGTGTAACTCCAATTAGCCGGCGAGCTAGCGGTGCTGCTGCCAGACTCGAACCGCGCATAAAAGGAGTTCAGTTGGTTGGCCAGGGAGGCGTCCACACTCGTGGCTGGGGAGGAGCTGCTCTTGTAGTTAGTTATTGTTCGCAGCCCCTCCCACAAGCGTCTTGTGTCCCCCCGCTCCATCTGCAGCTCCACGGTGTCTCTGTACGTCCGTTTGGCGTCCCTCACCGCCCTCCGCAGATTGTACGACGCCGCTTTGTAGTTGTCCATGTTACCAGATACAAGTCCGTCGTTGTAAGCGGCCGTGCGCGCATTCAGAGCGCAGCGGATGGATTTATCAACCCATGGTTTCTGGTTTGGAAATATCCGAACTTTCACCGTGGGAACGATTTCATCCGCGAGCGTAGCCACGAAACTTACTACAACCTCCGTAAACTCGCTGACGTCACTTGAACTTGTTGGAACATGTCCCAGTCTACGTCAGTCAGAGCGTCCTGAAGCGCAGCCTCTGATTGGTCCGTCCACCGCTTCACTTCCCTCGTCATCACCAGATCCCGCGCGATCAGAGGCCTGTAAACAGGAAGCAGCGAGATCGCGGCGTGATCTCATTTCCCGAAAACAGGAAGCGACACGGGCTTGTATCCGTTCTTGTAAGGAGTGTAGCAATGGTCCAGAGTTCTGTCTCCCCTACGGGCACACGTCATGTGTTGGTGGAAATTCGGCAGAACTTTTTTCAGGTTGGCCCTGTTAAAGTCCCCAGTCACCACCACAGCCGCGTCGGGATGTCTGTTCTGAAATCCGCACAACACATCGTACAGAACCGACAGAGCTGCGTCGGTGTCCGCTTGCGGTGGGATATAAACGGCTGTAATGATGACCGTGCTGAATTCCCGGGGGAGATAAAATGGACGGCATAGTATGGTCAGCTGTTCCAGGTTCGGCGAGCAGGAGTGGGAGAGGAATTTGGTGTTGTTGGCGTTACACCAGCGGTTGTTTACCATTAGGCAGACGCCTCCACCTTTGGATTTCCCCGACTCTCCCGTTCTGTCGCCGCGGAACACGGAGAAGGCCTCGGCTGGACGTATGGCTTCATCCGGCACCAGTGGGGTCAGCCATGTTTCCGTCAGGCAGAGGACGCAACAGTTCCTCGTGTCACGCTGGAATTGAATCCTCGCTCGAAGTTCATCCATCTTGTTCTCCAGGGACTGGACGTTAGCAAGAAGGATGCTTGGCAGAGGTGGACGGTAAGGTTGCGTCCTCATTCTGACCCGAATGCCGCCTCGTTTACCTCGGTGCTTCCTCCGTGGGCCGGCTCGTGGAACAGCGACTCCATTTTTGTTGTAGTTGTTGTTGCGAGTGTTCCCGCGTAGGATTTCCGCCGGCCACTCTGCTCCCACGGATAAAAAGTCCCAAAGTTGTTCGTTTAGGGAAATTTTTATATCCATGAGTGCATCGCGGCCGTATGAATTAATTGTTGATGTTTTTCTGGCGAACATTGTGATAAAAAAAGGAAAAAAATACTAAAGTAACCGGAGCGCCGGCGCAGGCGACCGCTAGGGGCGGCGCCACTATCGCCTAAAGGTGTCATTTTAGCCACTTTCTGGTCATTTTCATGCGCTGTGCTTTGGGGAACTCCTCCGAGACCATTTATCGGATCCACTTCAAACTTGGTAAGCCTCTACAAGAACCCTTCACAATTAAAAGCTGACAAAAGATTGAGTTTTTGTCCCACGGTTTGGGCGTGCCAAAGCGCTGAATATAATGTTTGAAAAAAGGCACTGTTTACATGCCTTTTTAGTGACTTTTTGGTAATTTTCTTGCTCCGTAACTTCACAAACTCCTGCTTTTTCGGATTTTTTGGATACATTTCAAACCTGTGTCCCATCGCTGCTTGCAGCCTTAATAATAATAATAATAATAATAATAATAATAATAATAATTATTATTATTATTATTATTATTATTATTATTATTATTATTATTGCATTAGATCAGATTTGTGTAGATTATTATACATACCATTACATTAGATGGTACATGTTTATTCTATATACTGTATAAAGTAAAGAACAAATTTAATTTCTCTTTCTCTTCTGTTCCCCCCTCTTCCCCCTCACGTCACCCTACATCTCCTGCTTCCATCCTTCTGACCCTTCTTCCTCCTCCGACCCCCTCGGTCCGTCCGTCCATCCCTCCGTCCAGCAGCTTTCAGAGACCCTGTTTTGCGTCTGGGCGGCTACATGTGTCTGGACACATCGTGTCAGTCGACGGCGGAAACCTTCAAGCTGCTGTTCGAGGATCTGCCCGACCACAAGGTGAGCACAGATTACCTTTTGTTAAACACAGGTTGGGGGTCTGTGACCAACGCAGCCCTTTTTGATGCTTTTTTGTTCTAATAAAGTTGGAATCAAAATAAAGTTAATTTCAGGGATTTCTTTTTTATTGTCTCTGCTAGATATACAAAGTCTTTAATTTTAGGAATTTCATTTCCTTTCACCAAACACATAGATTGGCTCTTAATGTCTTAGGGACCTCAACTATCCCTAACCTTACTGATTGCAATTATTTCAGCTGTATCTTCAGTATAATTCATGCCAATGCACACCAAGACATACATATAAATTTTGAATATTTTTAATTAAAATATATTTGATAATTTCCACCGTTCTCCCCAAATCATCCCTTGGGCGGATTGGACCACTCCATATCTATGACACCCCTGATATATCTTGTCTTTGTCCTCATTATACATCTCCATCTCTGGCTTCAGCATGGGATGGAATGTCAGACCACCACAGGAAAGGGCTGCATCTGAGATTATCACCATATAAACCCATTGTATGTTTGTCCTTGATAAACACAGAGAATATCTTCGTCTTTTGTTATTTTGCTCTTTGCTCTCCAAACTCAGTGGGAAGGCCAATAATCGGAGTGTGAGTGAACACCGTGGAACGGACACTGGCTCCAGAGTAAAAGGAAAGCTTTGTCGGGATGAAAAGGCAAGCCCTGAAGACGAGCTGGAGAACAGAACAGAAATAAACTCCAGGAATCTGAACCTTCCAGGTCTTTTCATCCCAGACATTACGCTTCCAAAAACCCACTGGACCAGAGAGACGAACACCGTTCCAAGAAAACAACGACCGGGGACGATCTCTCCGGCTTTCATCCCCAAACCGGATCGGATTCACAGACAAAGCAGACCGTCCGACCGATGGTGTTATTCCCAAAGCCAAAGCTGACATGGGATCAGTGCTAGAGTCTGAGGATGAACGGCTTCCTGTTGTGTCTGGGTTACAGAAAGTTCCGTCTATTTGCCCAGACGAGAGTTAGGGCTCAGTTTAACAGAGGACTGTTGACTCAGCGAGCTGCGTCCGCTGACGGAGGCTGTGAAGAGGCGGTAAACGTCCACTGGTCGGACTGATTATTTACCCACAGGGAGGGGGGCGGAGAAGAGACAGCAGAGCGTAGAAAAGCCGAGAGGCCTCACATCCTCAGTGTGGTTCATGGACCTGACAGCCGCATCGGCCTTTGGGTGCCAGGGGTTTAACCGCGAACGAACGACAAAAACATGACCAACACAATCAAATCGCGGAGCTGAAAAGTAGGTTGCAACATCAACTAAATGTTCATCTTTCATTTACATACTTTGAACACAAGGGGGCGGAATCACCAATCCAGCTCGTACCAAAGATCAGTGTTTTCCAACCACCGAGCACTGGCATACTAGTGTGCCATGCGCTGCAAGGGCTCGCCAGGGGGTGCCGTCAAAACGATTCAAATTCCACATACTAGTATAAATAATGAAAATGACCGTGTTTTGTCGTACCACGCCCCACCCAAGTGGTGTTGTCCGGGACCTCCATCACAGAGACACAGACGACGGGGTTGTAGACACAGTATATTGTAGAGAGTGGGCCAGGTGGAACAAGCCAGGAGCAGATGGACATGTGTCATGACACAAGGGGATGGTAGCTCAGGCGGTAGAGCTGGTGGTCTAGTGATCTAAAGGTTGCTGGTTGGATCCCAGGCTCCTCCTGCTAGCATGCTGTAGTGTCCTTGAGCAAGACACTTAACCCCTCATTGCTCCTGATGGCTGCGTCCGTCAGCGTTTGAACAATTGTAAGTGGCTTTGGATAAAAGCGTCTGCTAGGTTTTACCTGCTGCTCCTTACACCAACCAACCAGCAACAGGTATGTAGCCACTCTGGTCCTGGCTTCCCAATTATCTGGAACCAGGACAGGTGTGGCTGCTCAAACCACACCATCCCCACACCACAATGACCTTTTCTGTTACAACATCAAAACTGGATTCTTGGGTTTACCTTCTTCAAACTCGAATTCTTCAGAGTCCGTAAATGATCTGTTTTCAGACTCTCGGTCTGTTTGGGTCAGTCGGTGGAAGGCATGGTCAGGAGGGACACTCCATGTGAGTTGTGCCACGCCTTGGCCTATTTTTTTCTTCCTATTCCTGTTAATTGTGGAGTCACGCACGCTTTGGAAGACTGAGTCATAAAAGATTTGTTCACGATGAACGAAACGTTTGCGAAACTTGCATCACTGCCTATCAGAAGGCCACCTAATCAGCACAGTTCTACATGTTTGTGACGTGTTTAGTGGTTAACAGGCAGTGATGCCACTCAAGAATTCTGAGTTTTTGCAGATTTTATACAGAAGGAGCAGAGAAATAATCTTCTACGGTCAGAATTCTTTCCCATTCAGACTATTTATCCATGAACATATTGATTGATGGTTCTCTCCAGATGTTTGCCTGCGCCAAGTCGCTGTACATCTCCGACCAGGACAAGAGGAAGCACTTCCGCCTGTTGCTCCGCCTCTTCCTGTGCAGCGGACAGGAAGTGGGTTCCTTCCAGAGCAGGATGATCAAGGTGATCTCCAAACCGTCCCAGAAGAGACAGTCCATGAAGAACGCAGACCGTGAGACTTTTAACTATTATTGATATTATTATTATCATTATTATTATGCAACGCGTTTCACAACATATCAAACAGATATTAAACAGGAAACCCCACTGAGATTTGTATAACATATTTAAAGAACAACACTATTTGTGTTTTCAAATATTTGGTCATTTGACATCAGGAAATGGATTATTGTCGGTTAGAACTACAATTGGCACCCAGGATGTTTTCAGCCACAACATTAAAACCAGTGACAGGTGAAGTGAATAACCTGGATCATCTGGTTCCAATGGCACTTGTCAAGGGGTGGGACATATTATTATTATTTATACATATACTGTTTTATATTATTATTATACTGTATGTATATATATATAAAGTGTCATATATTATTATTATACATATACTGTTATATATTATATATATATATATATATATATATATATAGTGTTATATATATATATATATATATATATATATATATATATATATGATGCATCAGGTGAAGGGTGAGTTGTTGATGTGTTGAAGCAGCGTAAGGATCTGAGCCACTTTGACAAGGAGCACATTGTGATGCTGGACGACTGGGTCAGAGCATCTCCACAACCACAGGTCTTGTGGCTGTTCCCGCTGTGCAGTGGTTACTACCAAAAGTGTCCAAGGAAGGACGACCGCTGAATCGGCGACAGGGTCACGGGGCCCAAGCCTCATTGATGCACGTTGGGAGTGAAGTCTAGCCCGTCTGGTTCGATGGCACAGTAGAACTACTGCAGCACAAAGTGGTGAAACAGTGAATGTTGCTGTGATAGAAAGGTGTAGAACACACAGTGCATGGCAGCTTGCTGCGTATGGGAGCTCACAGTGTCCATGCTGACCCCTGTCCACCCCTGAAAGCACCTACAATGGACACGTGAGCGTCACAACTGGACCAGGGAGCAATGGAAGAAGGTGGAGGTCTGATGAATCACCTTTTCTTCTACATCATGTGGATGGGTGGGGTTAGGGTCTGATCCCATGGAGCATCTGTGGGATGTGCTGGAACAATAAGCTTGATCCATGGGGGCCCCACCTCCACCCTGCAGGACTTAAAGGATCTGCTGCTAATGTCTTGGTGCCAGATACCACAGAACACCTTCAGAGTCTGGCGGAATCCATGCCTCCACCTCACAGCTGTTTTGGGGACACGAGGGGGAGCTACACAGTAGTAATGTTATTAGTAATGGTTTTAATGTTGTGGCTGATCGGTGTATATACAGGTTTTTTTAAACATGGAGTTATGGAACCAAACCACATTCAAACCACAGAGAGGTACTGTAACCAACCCGTATGAAGTAAAGCATAGAACCAAACCCTAACAAATCATTCATTCTGCATTTTGACATCTCCTCAAACTATCATTATTTATTTTTAACATAAATAAACACAGGTTTTGAACGACTGTTATTCTGAAGACCGTGGAGAAGATCGTGCTCAACAGATCGTTTGGCTTAGAAAAAGAAAAAGAAACAATCATGTACAAATACGAGATTAACAACAACAAAAACAAATGTCAGGACTGTAACATAGCATACCTGCTATAGGCACCACCACGTCTCTCACACACACACACACACAGAACAACCTGTGAAGATACAGACAGAGACGCACACACACATGTATGTACCCACACTCACTCACACACACACACACACACACACACACACACACACACACACACTCTCAGAGTGTGTCCATCACCTGGCTTCCTGTCTCAGATGTCAGCTGACCATGCTGTCTTTTTAAGAGAGTGTGTGTGTGTGTGTGTGTATGTGTGTATGTGTATGTGGTTGTGTGTGTGTGTGTGTGTGTGTGTGTGTGTGTGTGTGTGTGTGTGTGTGTATGTGTGTGTGTGTGTGTGTGTGTGTGTGTGTGTGTGTGTATGTGTATGTGTATGTGTATGTGTATGTGTGTGTGTATGTGTATGTGTATGTGTATGTGTGTGTGTGTGTGTGTGTGTGTGTATGTGTGTGTGTGTGTGTGTGTATGTGTATGTGTGTGTGTATGTGTGTGTGTATGTGTGTGTGTATGTGTATGTGTATGTGTATGTGTATGTGTGTATGTGTGTGTGTGCGCGTGTATGTATGTGTGTATGTGTGTATGTGTGTGTATGTGTGTGTGTGTGCGTGTATGTGTGTGTGTGCGTGTGCGTGTGCGCGTGTGTGTGTGTCTCAGT
>NC_137192.1:35393870-35401370 GCF_960531495.2 Zeus faber | reverse complement strand
GCCGGTTCCAAAACGGTTATTAACTCACTCAAAGTCAATGGACCTGTACTTCTGCAGGGGACCCTATGTCTGTAGGGGCCACAAGGTCTGTAGTTGCCAGTTGGTCTGATGGGTCCAGAAGGTCTTCAGGGGTCAGTAGGTTTTAAGGGGTCAGTTGGTTTCTAGGGACAAGTAGGTCTGTAGGATCTACGAGGTCTGTAGCGGCCTGTAGATTGAAGGGGCCATTCGGTCAATAGAAGGTAGTAGGGGGCCTTTAGGTCTGAAGGACCCCGTAGGGCATAGCTGGTCCAAAGGGGACGCTAGCTCAGTGGTTTTGTTCTGTACCTCTGGGTTCCCTCCATAGAGCGCTGGGTGGGAGCTGCATTTATTCTGTAACTAAGAAAGATCATTTTCTTTTCATGGCCTTCCCTCGCTTTGTTTCTTTCTTTGTCTTTCTTTTTTTTTGTTTGTTTCTTTTCTTTTTTTTGGTTTGTTTGTTTGTTTCTTTTTTGTTTCTGTCTTTCTTTCTCCCTTTGGCCCTCCGTTTCCTCCAGGCTGTGTCCAGTGTCGGGGACCTCAGCAGGGCCGTGCTCAACGACGGCTCCTGTTGGACCATCATCGGAGTGGAAACAGTGGAATACACCTTTAACCAGGGCCTGGCTTCCATCCAGAGCCCTGTGAGCCCTGTGCCGGTCATCACTGCTCTGGAGGTGGAGCACACACACACACACACACACACACACACACACACACACACACACACACACACACACACACATACACACACATACATACACACACATACATACACATACACACACATACATACACACACATACATACACACACATACATACACACACATACACACACATACATACACACATACATACACACATACACACACATACACACACACACACACACACACACACACACACACACACACACACACACACACATACACACACACACACACACACACACACACACACACACACACATACACACACACACACACACACACACACACACATACACACATACACACATACACACACACACACACACACACAAATACACACATACACACATACACACACACACACACACACACACACACACACACACTGTCCACAGATGAAAAGTAAAACTAGTTTGTGTGTGTGTGTGTGTGTATGTGTGTGTGTGTGTGTGTGTGTGTGTGTGTATGTGTGTGTGTGTGTGTGTGTGTGTGTGTGTGTGTATGTGTGTGTATGTGTGTGTATGTGTGTATGTGTGTATGTGTGTATGTGTGTGTATGTGTATGTGTGTGTGTGTGTGTGTGTGTGTGTGTGTGTATGTGTGTGTGTTTCAGGTGAATGGCGGTGGACATGTTGCGATGCTGGAGATTCACGGGGAAAGCTTCAGTCCTCATCTCAAAGTCTGGTTTGGAAACAGGGAGGCTGAAACCATGTTCAAGTAAGTAGAAAGGAAAGGAGGGAGGAGGGAAGGAGGGAGGAGTGAGGGAGGGAGGAGGGAAGGAGAAAGGCGAGACAGTGAGAGAGCGAGGGGTGAAGAGAGGGCAGGAAAAGAGGGATAGAGACGAGGAAAACAGGAGGGGAGAGGAGACGGAGAAAGGAAATGGAGAAACCGTGACCCAGCAACCAGAGCAACCAGAGCAACCAGAGCGCTCTCAGCGTCTGGCCCTCAGCGTCTGGCCCTCAGCGTCTGGGCCTCAGCATCTGGGCCTTAGTGTCTGGCCCTCAGCGTCTGGGCCTCAGCATCTGGGCCTTAGTGTCTGGCTGCTGTTTACAGCCTGTGAGTAGTGGCTGTTGGGAATCCCGCACATGTGCCGCGACCCGGACATTAGGTGGTGCAGAACGGAGCGTCTGTCTTTACGATGCTGCGTCTGCATTACATTTACATTTTACATTTAGTCATTTAGCAGACGCTTTTGTCCAAAGCGACTTACAAGGGGGAATAACATTCAGCTACATTGCGACAGAGATTAGTGTAACAACAACGTTCATGTAACAATAAATACTGCAGCTCTGCCTGTTCCCACTCTGGATTCCGCATCGGAACGACGCTGTCGTTACGGTGGTTGTCATCCAGCAGTGGTGGATGGAAGTACTCAGACCATTTCACTTAAGTAACGCTACAAATACCCAGACACAAAATCACTCTTAAGGTATTAAAACACTTTTCATATCCAGTGTCCACATTTAACAGAGCCTATAATACTTCATGAAGTACTACAGTACTATACCTTTGTTTCTGCAGATGAGTTTGATCATGGTTCAGGTTGATCCTGATTACAATTTACAATGAAATAGTGTAGAATATACAGTACTTTTGGTCAAATTAAACTTTTTACTTTAAATCACGTGACTGTTAGAAATGTTGGAAGGTATATATATATTTGCTCATTAGTCACTGAAACGGAATATACTGAAGTAGGTACAGATACTTGAAACGAGACTGAAGTACAGTGACAAAGTACTTTTACTGCATCAGTACCTCTAACTGTTTGGGATTTATGGAGGAAAGTAAATTGATAATCTGATTGAAAACCATGTGTTTAGAGTCTGACTTATTGAATGTTTTGTATTGGTATGAGGTGTAGTTTGGTGTGAGGCTGGATTACTTCATGTTTCCGTGAGAATGGGGTCTGCTCTGTTGGCTGGCTGGTTGTAAAATTTGACCTAAATATAAGTGCATTTTATGGTCTAAACAAATTATGCTGCACTTGACCCAAATTTGTAAGTAGTTATTTTTGTCTTTATTAAGGAATTTCTATAAAACAAAACAGATTTGTTTGCAATGATTGGTATCTAGTTCAACTGTGATATTTTGAGGTTTGTCAAGTTTGGACCAAATTTCTTATGGAATATACATTTTTGTTATTTGTTATATTTTCTATTTCTGTATGACGCTCCATATCTGGGCATGACACTATTGCAGATCACCTGCTCATATCATTATCTATGGGTCAACAGCTAAGTGCTCCAATGAATGAGTGAATGAACGGATGGTTTTGAAGCCACGTCCGGTCTCTAGAGCTGGCCCAAGGTGTAAAATGGGGCCCTCTTTGTAATCAGACCTTCTTAACCTTTGCCAGTCACCGCGACAGTGGGAAAAACAGTAACAACCCTCTTATTCTTGTAGGGGAGTTTTAAAATATTCAGGAGGTTGTTCCAGAACCTTCAGGATCAGGTGTGTCCCCCAACACCGCAGGACCATGGGACGTACTGCAGCGCTAAGCAGAAAAACCCGCTTCCTGACGTCAAAGGTTGAACCTCAAAGCCCCCACCCAAAGTGCTGAGGCATCCAGAAGTCAGGGTCTCTGGCCAGGGAGGCCTTGCCACAAGGTTCTGAAAATATCTTCCCCCGTCACCACCGGCAAGGATTTCGCGAAGGGAAGCACTGTTTGCACAACATGGGCGTCCACAATACGCTCTTTGTACAACAAGCTGCAGCCAATTAGGGGCAGCAACAGGATCCCTCACCGCCATGAGGAACCATCATTAAGTTAAATGCTTGTCTCTCCTCTCAGGGGGGAAAAATCTCACCTGTACTCTAGATTGAAATGAGCTCCGTGTATAGCCAGTCCACAGATGGAGTACCAAACTACTGAGTGTGCTCCAGCTTCCTGTAGTTCATTTTATCAAATCGAGGCGATTTGTTTAACTTATTTTGACAAAAACTCGACGCAGCCACTGCATTGGCCAGCCACAGTAGGACAATTAATGAATTGATCACTTCGGCATTAAGCCTCAGAACATCATGCAAGCAACAGTGGGAGACAAGGCCAAACTACTGTCCATCTGATACAGCGATGTAATTGATCATGACATTTATGGTTTAACAACGTATAGCTCACCACACCGCCGCAACCAACCAGCAGTAAAACCGGTCTGGTGCAGCATCACCAATGTACCACTGTACGCAAACACACAGCCAACATACCGACAGGCATCTTAAAACTATGAATTGTACAATGAAATGCTATAAGACTTTCAGCTGCTCTGCTGTAGTTTCAGCCTCTTTTCTCCGCGCTAATGAAAGCTCGGTGCGTCTGTTGGTCTGGACACCGAATATTTCTTGTCAAAGGACTAAGACGGAGGACTTATTCAAACCACAGAATGTCAGGAGAAGAAAGGTCCAAGACCAGGATCCACATTGGACTACCTTTCACAATACACTGTTGAGAGCTCTCAACGAAGCAAAGCACTGAAGTACAATTCCAACTTTGCATTACTGATTTGTTTTTATCAAGTTATGATAGACTAGAGTTCCATCTAGTGGGGATGGTTATCTGCTCATATTCCTTCCACTCTCCATGTCTCTTTCCATCCCAGGTCTCCCAAGTCACTGCTCTGCGTGGTTCCAGATGTTTCCGTCTTCAGCGACTCCTGGCGCTGCATGCGTCGCGTGGTCACCATCCCTCTGTCTCTCGTGCGGGTGGACGGCCTGATCTATCGAACCTCCTTCAGCTTCACCTACACACCGGAGCTCCACCCCACCCTCCCGACCCGAGCAGGGGGAGGAGTGGGAGGCGGTGGGGGGAAGGGGGGAGGAGCGGTGAACGGAGAGGAGAACGATGACGCACTACTAGACTCCATCCACCAGGAGTTCACCAGAGCCAATTTCCACCTCTTCATGCAGAGCTAGCTCACTGAGTGCAAGTGGAACGCGTCACCCAAGCCACGACTGCGAACACTTTAAACTATGGCCATTGACATCTGGACTCCCTTGAGGCCTGAGTTCTGTTCCAAACTGAAGTTCACATCAAGCCAAAAACAACTAAAATAACCGGGTGTGTTCCCACTCTGCCCAAAGTATGAGGGATGCATTGGCTGGTGACCATGCTAAGCTGGATTGATCCAGATATCCCAGCATGCATTTTAATTGCTACGTCTGAGGAAGGCCCTGGATATTGAAGCCTTGATTGACAGGTCTCTTGTTTGCGTCCGAGCAAGGTGGGCGTGTCTCTTCCTTCCTCTGACAAAGGTTTATTAATGAAGATGACACAAAGTGTCAACAAGCCATTTCTGAGTGACAGTTTGAAATATTGAATGTTTTTAAGGATTGACAGACATTGACTGGATTAAGTAAAATTATTTATGGCTGCACGTGTCCGCAACCTGATTAAAGCATGAATATCCCATGATGCTTTAGGTTTTGTCTTCCATCTATTTGAAGCTGTATCCGGTCCATCACGTGCCCTCTCAAGCTAGAGCTACATTACTTCATTTTCAAGGCCGATTTGGCAATGATTTGAGATCAGGTTGAGTCCGGGGTAGTCCATGGTGTTCCAGAATATACTGAAGCTGAAACAGAATATACTGAAGTAGGTACGGATATTTGAAACTAGGCTGAAGTACAGTCACAAAATACTTTTACTGTGTCAGTACTGTTAGCTATTTGGGTTTGATGGAGGAAGGTAAATTGTTACCTGCAAATTGATAATCTGATTGAAAACCATGTGTTTAGAGTCTGACTTATTGAATGTTTTGTATTGGTATGAGGTGTAGTTTGGTGTGAGGCTGGATTACTTCATGTTTCCGTGAGAATGGGGTCTGCTCTGTTGGCTGGTTGGTTGTAAAATTTGACCTAAATATAAGTGCATTTTATGGTCTACACAAATTATGCTGCACTTGACCCACATTTGTAAGTAGTTATTTTGGTCTTTGTTAAGGAATTTCTATAAAACAAAACAGATTTGTTTGCAATGATTGGTATCTAGTTCAACTGTGATATTTTGAGGTTTGTCAAGTTCGTACCAAATTTCTTATGGAATATAAATTTTTGTTATTTATTATATTTTCTATTTCTGTATGACGCTCCATATCTGGGCATGACACTATTGCAGATCACCTGCTCAAAATATTATCTATGCATCACCAGCTAAGTGCTCCAATGAATGAGTGAATGAACGGATGGTTTTGAAGCCACGTCCGGTCTCTAGAGCTGACCCAAGGTGTTAAATGGGGCCCTCTTTGTAATCAGACCTTCTTAACCTTTGGCAGTCACCTCAACAGTGGGAAAAACAGTAACAACCCTCTTAACCTTGTGGGGGAGTTTTAAAATATTCAGGAGATTGTTCCAGAACCTTCAGGATCAGGTGTGTCCCCCAACACCGCAGGATCATGGGACGTACTGCAGCGCTAAGCAGAAAAACCCGCTTCCTGACGTCAAAGGTTGAACCTCAAAGCCCCCACCCAAAGTGCTGAGGCGTCCAGAAGTCAGGGTCTCTGGCCAGAAAGGCCTTGCCACAGGGTTCTGAAAATATATTCCCCTGTCATCACCGGCAAGGATTTCGTGAAGGGAAGCACTGTTTGCACAACATGGGTGACAACATCTCATCTTAATTAATATTCCGCCGTCAGAGGAAGGAAGCGAACCTTGCTCAGACGCAAACAAGAGACCTGTCAATCATGGCTTCAATATCCAAGGTGGGTGGTACAAGGTAGTACATGGTGGTACAGGGTGGTAGAGGGTTATCCAGGGTGGTACAGCACAGTCCAGGCTGGTAAAGGGTAGTATAGGGTGGTCCAGGCAGGTAAAGGGTGGTACAGGATTGTACAGGGTAATCCAGGGTGTGCCAGGGTAGTACAGGGTTATACAGGGTGGTATGGGTGGTACAGTGTAGTACAGGGTAGTCCCAGGTGGTACAGGGTGGTACAAGGTAGTCCCGGGTGGTACAGGGTGGTACAGTGTAGTACATGGTAGTCACACTGTAGAATCGAAGCTGTCATCGATATGCATGTGTGTGACTCCAAATCTGTCTCTAAACGATCCCAATCGACCAGGTCACGATTCAGTTCAACATGTTTGATTTATTCGGGGTAAGTCCGGGGCTTAATTTGTGCCGAATCCTGTCGGAACATGTTCCAAGTGCTCCCAGATCGGGACCAGTACCTATTCGATTGGATCCGGAGCTGCGAGCTCCGCGTTCCCCATCGAAACAAAACAAATAGAAACAGTATGTTTTTAGATTATGATTTTTTTAGGGCTGCACCCGACTCAGAATTTTGTCAGTCTCCCCCTAGGACTGTACAGACAATGTGCGAGCCAGCGATGGAGTGCCCGCGATCGGCGCCAGAACTGTGTGTTTTTATTTCAGATGTAGGTTATTTTATTTTATGTCTCCTCATGGAACGAAACAAGTGGGTACGGAATTAAATCTTTCTCCATGACGCGCTCCCCGATCACCCCCTCTCCATGCGTCATGCGCAGAAAATAATCTTCAGGAGTTGACGAGTCACGGCCATTCCTCCGTGACCCTCCCCCACAATGTTTATACTTTTATACGCTGATCAGGGCGCATGGAGAGCCGTGTGCCATTCACACATAAAAATATAATTATGATGATATTTATTATTCCCAATTGTAATGTTATCGATGTGCACTTTATAAGCTCCTGTGTTATCCTGTTATTATAATGCACACGGACTGAAAAAAAATACAAAAAAACGACTGCTCGGCTTGAAGAATCTTGAAGAGTCGACTGACTCCCACCGATGCTTCGACCCC
>NC_137192.1:35366370-35388870 GCF_960531495.2 Zeus faber | reverse complement strand
ACAGAAAACACAAACGCATTCACAGCAAACACCACTGCATGAACAGAAAACAAAACCCCATTAAAAGAAAACCCAAACGGATTAACAAAAAACACAATCACATAAACAGAAAACACAACCGCATTAACAAAAACACAAACACATGAACAGAAAACACTACCACATTAACAGAAGAAAGACAGCATTAAAAGAAAAAACAATCACATTTACAGAAAACAATACTGCATTAACAGAAAACACTACAGCATTAACAGAAAACAAAATTACCTTCACAGAAAACCCTACAGCATTAACAAGAAACACAATCACATTAACAGAAAATACAACCACATTAAAAGAAAACAGAGATGCATTAACAGAAAACACAACTGCTTTAATAGAAAACACAAAGGCATTAACAGAAAACACAACCACATTAACAGAAAACTCAACTGCATCAATAGAAAACACAACTGCATTAACAGAAAACACAACAGCATTAACAGAAAACACAACCACATTAACAGAAAACACAAGCGCATTAATATAAAACACAACAGAATTATCAGGAAAAACCACTACATTAACAGAAAACACAACTGCATTAACAGGAAACACTACAGTATTCAGAAAACACAGCCACATTAACAGAAAACACAACCGTAATGAAAAAGAAACACAACCACATTAATAGAAAACACAAATGCCTTAAAAGAAAAGACAACCCGATTAACAGAAAACACATCCACATTAACAAAAGAAAGAACAGCATGAAAGAAAATACAATCGCATTCACAGAAAACACAACAGTATTAACAGAAAACACAACTGCATAAACAGAAAACACAACTGCATTAACAGAAAACTATAATGCATTAAAACGAAGCACAATTGCCTTAACAGAAATCACAACCATAATTAACAGGAAACTCAACACATTTACAGAAAACACAAATGCATTAACAGAAACCACAATCGCATTAAATGAAACCTCAACCACATTAACAGAAAAACACAACCATAATTAACAGGAAACACAACCACATTAACAGAAAACACAACAACATTAACAGAAAACACAACCACATTAACAGAAAACACAACAGCATTAACAGAAAACACAACCACATTAACAGAAAACACAACCGTAATTAAAAGGAAACACAACCGCATTATCCAACACATTAGAATGAAACACAACCGCATTAAAACGGGAACCACAAGCGCATTAAAGGAAAACACAACTGCATTAACAGAAAACACAAATGCATTAACAAAAATCACAAACACATTAACAGAAAACACAACTGTAATCAACAGGAAACACAACGCATTATTCGGAAACGCAACTGCATTAACAGGAAACAACAGCATTAACAGAAAACACAACCGCATTAACAGAAAAACACAACCGTAATTAACAGGAAACACAACAGCATAAACAGAAACACAACCTCACTAACAGAAAACACAACCGTAATTAACAGGGAGTACAACCACATTATTCTGAAACACAACTGCCTTAACAGGAAACACAACAGCATTAACAGAAAACACAACCTCATTTACAGCAAACACAACATTATTAACAGAAAACACAACTTCATTAACAGTAAACACAACCTCATTAACAACAAACACAAACGTGTTAACAGCAAACACAACCTCATTTACAGCAAACACAACATTATAGACAGAAAACACAACCGCATTAACGGAAAACAAAACCTCATTAACAGCAAACACAACCACATTAACAGGAAACACAACTGTAATCAACAGGAAACACAACGCATTATTCGGAAACGCAACTGCATTAACAGGAAACAACAGCATTAACAGAAAACACAACCGCATTAACAGAAAAACACAACCGTAATTAACAGGAAACACAACAGCATAAACAGAAACACAACCTCACTAACAGAAAACACAACCGTAATTAACAGGGAGTACAACCACATTATTCTGAAACACAACTGCCTTAACAGGAAACACAACAGCATTAACAGAAAACACAACCTCATTTACAGCAAACACAACATTATTAACAGAAAACACAACTTCATTAACAGTAAACACAACCTCATTAACAACAAACACAAACGTGTTAACAGCAAACACAACCTCATTTACAGCAAACACAACATTATAGACAGA
This sequence comes from Zeus faber, assembly GCF_960531495.2. NCBI lineage: Eukaryota > Metazoa > Chordata > Actinopteri > Zeiformes > Zeidae > Zeus > Zeus faber. Next base: position 35,386,731 of record NC_137192.1, on the reverse strand, counting down.
AAACACAACCGCATTAACGGAAAACAAAACCTCATTAACAGCAAACACAACCACATTAACAGGAAACACAATCACATTAACAGAAAAACACAACCATAATCAACAGGAAACACAACTTCATAAACAGCAAACACAACCTCATTAACAGCAAATACAACCTCATTAACAGCAAATACAACCTAATTGACAGGAAACACGACCTCAGTAACAGGAAACACAACCTTGTTAACATGAAACACAACCTTGTTAACATGAAACACAACTTCATAAACAGCAAACACAACCTCATTAACAGCAAATACAACCTAATTGACAGGAAATACGACCTCAGTAACAGGAAACACAACCTCGTTAACATGAAACACAACCTCATTAACAGGAAACACAACCTCATTAACAGGAAACACAACCTTGTTAACAGGAAACACAACCTCATTAACAGGAAACACAACCTCGTTAACATGAAACACAATCTCATTAACAGGAAACACAACCTTGTTACCAGGAAACACAACCTCATTAACGGGAAACACAATCTCATTAACAGTAAACAGAACCGCATTAACAGGAAAACACAGCCGTCATTATTGTACCTGGACTTTTTTTGTTGTAGCCATTGAGTTTGAGCCATTTGAGTCTCCATTCCTGTCGCTGCGGTTACACTCGCAGACTAACGACTTCTTTGCCGAAGTGACTCAGGACTCCCGTGTCGTTTGGGAGATTGTTCACTGTGAACGAATCATTTGCGAATCGTCTCGCACGACTGAGTCTCTGAAATTGTCCCACTGCGGCGTCTTGTGGTGATGGGTTCATGCTCATGATTCGTTACGATGCTCGTACCACGTCCAACTTTCTACTGGCTTCTTCCAGCTGAGGATCAGCAGGCGGTGACAGGATCTGTCGAGGGAGTCGGGGAAGCTAGAAGCTGTCAGCTCACGGAGCCTGGGAAACATGGAGAGAATGAAAACAATGTTTAATAGAGATGACAATCCAGTCGTCACCATGGTCCTGAACAAAGAGCATTCCTGCAGAGTGTGTGTGTGTGATCAAGCACCAACTTGAAAAAGCAGAAAATCAATTCACTTTTCTGCCATTTCTGGCTCCATTTCCCTCCGGGGATTAAGTGTCATCTTATCGATCTTATTGATCTTACTGATCTTGTTAATCTTATTAATCTTATTAATCTTATATATTTTATTAATCTTAGATATCTTATTGATCATATTGATAATATTGATGTTATTGATCTTACTGATATTATTCATCTCATTAATCTTATTGATCTTATTTATCTTATTTATCTTATTTATTGTATTTTTCATATTTCATCTCTCATCTTTCAGTATCTTATCAGGTATATCCTGTGGTATGATCCATCTGCTCTGGACCGTTTCAGTACTAGATATGATGATAATATTGGTTTCTGGGTTTGGACTCTCGCTGGTGGAACCAGGTGTGATGTCAGGTGGTCTCCTCCAAACCCCCCAGTTGGTTGCAACCATTAAATCTGCCTTTTCATTTAAACTTTCGTCTTCAGTCCAGACAAGAACAAATACATTCCTGTAGTCTGTATGTGTGTGTGTGTGTGTGTGTGTGTGTGTGTGTGTGTGTGTGTGTGTGTGTGTGTGTGTGTGTGTATGTGTGTGACATAATAAAAGATTTGATTTGACTTTCATGTTTTGTACGTTTGCAGAGATGTCCGAGCATGTTTCTTGTGTGCACGACAAATGCAAATAGAGTTGCAGTGAGTGTGTAGTGTGTACTGTGGGTACTGTGTGTGTGTACTCTGTGTACTGTGTGAGTGTACTGTGTGTGTAAAGTGTGTACTGTGTGTGTGTGTGTACTGTGTGTGTATGGATGTGTACACTGTTTGTGTGTGTACTGCAGGTACTGTGTGTACTGTCTTTGTGAAGTGTGTACTGTGTTTGTACTATGTGTCTGTGTGTGTCTGTGTGTACTATGTGTGTGTACTGTGTGTGTGTGTGTGTGTGTGTGTGTGTGTGTGTGTGTGTGTGTGTGCGTACTCTGTGTGTGTACTGTGTGTGTGTGTGTGTGTGTGTACTGTGTGTGTGTGTGTGTGTGTGTGTGTGTGTGTGTGTGTGTGTGCATACTCTGTGTGTGTACTGTGTGTGTGTGTGTGTGTGTGTGTGTGTGTGTGTGTGTGTGTGTGTGTGTGTGTGTGTGTGTGTGTGTGTGCATACTCTGTGTGTGTACTGTGTGTGTGTGTGTGTGTGTGTGTGTGTGCATACTCTGTGTGTGTACTGTGTGTGTGTGTGTGTGTGTGTGTGCATACTCTGTGTGTGTACTGTGTGTGTGTGTGTGTGTGTGTGTGTGTGTGCGTGTGCATACTCTGTGTGTGTACTGTGTGTGTGTGTGTGTGTGTGTACTGTGTGTGTGTGTGTGTGTGTGTGTGTGTGTGTGTGTGTGTGTGTGTGTGCGTGTGCATACTCTGTGTGTGTGTACTGTGTGTGTGTGTGTGTGTGTGTGTGTGTGGGCATACTCTGTGTGTGTACTGTGTGTGTGTGTGTGTGCGTGTGCATACTCTGTGTGTGTACTGTGTGTGTGTGTGTACTGTGTGTGTGTGTGTGTGTGTGTGTGTGTGTGTGTGTGTGCATACTCTGTGTGTGTACTGTGTGTGTGTGTGTGTGTGTGTGTGTGTGTGTGTGCATACTCTGTGTGTGTACTGTGTGTGTACTGTGTGTGTGTGTGTGCATACTCTGTGTGTGTACTGTGTGTGTGTGTGTGTGTGTGTGTGCATACTCTGTGTGTGTACTGTGTGTGTGTGTGTGTGTGTGTGTGTGTGTGTGTGTATGTGTGTGTGTGCATACTCTGTGTGTGTACTGTGTGTGTGTGTGTGTGTGTGTGTGTGTGTGTGTGTGTGTGTGCATACTCTGTGTGTGTACTGTGTGTGTGTGTGTGTGTGTGTGTGTGTGTGCATACTCTGTGTGTGTACTGTGTGTGTGTGTGTGTGTGTGTGTGTGTGCATACTCTGTGTGTGTGTGTGTGTGTGTGTGTGTGTGTGTGTGTGTGTGTGTGTGTGTGTGTGTGTGTGTGTGTGTGTGTGTGTGTGCATACTCTGTGTGTGTACTGTGTGTGTGTGTGTGTTCCTTCTTGGTATTTATACATCATCACGCACACGCCTGGTGCCTCAGACAGGTGAGCGCATGGCAACAGGAAGGAATGTTCCTCTTGCCGACGCGACACGCCTCGTACAGGCCAGAGGAATGCTTCACGGCCTCCGAGCAAACAGCGTCGTTGGCCTTCAGACCTCCAGTCCGAGCCGGGAGCGTGTCTGTGGAGGTTCTGGAAGGTTCTGGAAGGTTCCAATGATATTCTGGAAGCTTTTGGAAGGTTCCGATGATATTCTGGAAGTTTCTGGGAAGGTTCTGGTGATATTCTGGAAGGTTCTGGGGAGGTTTTGGAAGGTTCTGGTGATATTCTGGAAGGTTCTGGGGAGGTTTTGGAAGGTTCTGGTGATATTCTGGAAGGTTCTGTGATGTTCTGGAAGGTTCTGGAAGGTTCTGGTGATATTCTGGAAGGTTCTGGGATGTCCTGGTGATATTCTGGAAGGTTCTGGGGTGGTTTTGTAGAAGTTCTCAAGTGGTTCAGGCAAGGTTCTTGGACTTTATACTTCACTTAAAAGAACAAAATACCTTGACACAAAAGGACTGTAATGAAAATGGAAAGTACCAAGTTAACATTTCTACTCAGTACGTAGACGTACAAGCAGTAAAAGCTCCAGGACCCTAATGTAACACCGTCTATAGCACTTCCTCAAGTACCACTGATCCTTTTTTCTGGAGGTGCCCGTGAAGATCCTGAGTTTGATTTCTGTTCAGCGAGGTTGTGCGTGAACTGTCTGACTGACAGTACAAACCATGGGATCGAACCAGGTCGAACCCATCGCTTGGAAGGGCCGGAGCGTCCCAGCGAAGCCGTGAAGAGGCTGAAATAAGAGGTTCCATTCAGGAAATAAGAGGTTCCATTCAGGTGGGACGGAGACACGTGGGTGGTCTGGGAACCCGGGAGCAGCGGAGGACTGAGGAGCCTATTGATGTGTCCGCAGGCCGGACAAACCCGGCAGCCTCGCATGGTGAAACGAATCAAACACGCCTCGTGTGGAGTCAGCGATGGGGCGGTGCTAGAGCGCTCTCCCCTCTGGACACAACTTGTCTTTTGTTGAGCCTTAATTTGACCGTGAATCTCTCTTTAGATGGATGCTGTAGAGGTCAGTTGATGTGGTCAGAGGTGTGGTCAGTGTAGGAGCGGTTTATCAGGGCAAAGCTATTTGTACCATTATACTATCAAATATTTTGGTTCTGATTCTGATGGGTTTGTGTATTTGGTGAAATGTTCTTCTAATTGCGTTAGAGCCTCTACAGTCCTTCTCTGTTAGTGGATTCACTGCCAGACCATATTTTCCAGAGGCACTGATTTGGAGCCCCAGGTCATCATAGGACAGGGTGTGGTCAAGGGGGGTGTTTCCAAGGGTGAACATATGAGATTTAGGCTTTTTGTGAAAGATGATTATTTTGGATTTTAGGGCCCAGTTGTATCCCCCTAATACAACTGGGCCCTAACTTTATCCCCCTAACTTCCCCCTAACTTTACTACTATACCGCTTTTTGTGGTGTATGTGTTGATCAATGAGGGTGTGTAGGGTGTCAACATGATGGTTGTGTTCCATAAGGTAGAGCAGCGTTGGGGTTTCCCAACATCACTGCTCACACAGATCCTCTGTAGTTGTTCAGCTCCACCTTGTCTCCACCCAAATCCCAGGGAAGCAGCTTGAAGGAGCAGGTTGAACCCTTGAAGCACGGTGTGCTGCAGCTCAGAAGGCTCCTCCCTGATACTGTTGGGAATGCAGGGTTTTCCTGATTTTACTTTTTTAATGTTGTCTATTCATTCTTTAATTGTCATTTGGTAATCAAGTGTCTTCTGATTTTCTTGATAGTTGTTTCAAGTATTCTTCATTTCTGTTGTATTTGTTTTTGATTGGGGGTCAGACGGTTGGTGATATTTCTTCATACAGCTTTTCAAAATGTTAAAAAAACAAAAAACATTTTGTCGTAAAATGTTACATTTTACTACTTTGTTGTTTAGATTGTTCCATCTTTCCCAGAATTGGTTTTGGTCGATGGACTCTTCCATTTCTTTTATTTTTGGATTGTAATGTTTAATTTTTTTGCTTTAGGCTCTGTTTGTATTCTCTCAGGGTTTCAGCAGATTCTGACGTAGTTCTGTGATTTGTGGTTGATGGTGTTTTTGGTTGGACAGGTTTTTTCCTTTTTTCTTCTGACACGTTTACACTCTTCATCAAACCACTCTTCCTTTTTGTCTTCCCTTTTATAGTGGAGCTATTTTTAGTGAGACCTGCTTCATTGGCTGATTTGTGAAAAATAGTATTGATTTGTGTTGTGGTCTTATTTATTCCAGATTGATTTATTTGAAATTTGGCTGAGAGGAAGTTATTCATCATGTTGGTCATTTCAGGAGAAGCGATGATACTTTTAAAGGTGGTGTCACTATCGGGAGCCCATTTGTATGATGGGTGTAGTTTGAACATTTTGCAGGGCTCACATTCTTTTTATGTTTGTTGTCCAATGGTTTTCAGATAGACATTTATCTGACGGTGGTCTGTTGGTGGTCTCTGTGGTCTGACAGTGAACGCACTGATGGAGGAGGGTGAGGTCCACATCCACGACATATCAGCGACAGTCAACGACACTAGTTCCATGATCTGAACAGTAAGTGAAGCTCCCTAGAGAGTCCCCTCTGATCCCACCATTAACATGTACAGACCTAAGGAGCTACAGAGATGCACTGACTCTTTGTGTGTTTAGTGGGGTTGTTTCTCTGGGGAGGGCCCACCCCTCCCCAGAGAAACAACCTGTACAGTGAAGGGGTGATGTACAGTGACGGGGTGGGGTTGAGGGACAGTGAAGGGGTGGGGTTGATGTACAGTGAAGGGGTGGGGTTAATGTACAGTGAAGGGGTGGGGTTGAGGTACGGTGAAGGGGTGGGGTTGAGGTACAATGAAGGGTTAGGGTTGAGGTATAGTGAAGGGGTGGGGTTGAGGCACAGTGAAGGGGTGGGTTTAAGGTACAGTAAAGGGGTGGGGTTGAGGTACAGTGAAGGGTGGGGTTGAGGTACAGTGAAGGGTGGGGTTGAGGGACAGTTAAAGTGAAGGGTGGGGTTGAGGGACAGTGAAAGGGTGGGGTTGAGGTACAGTGAAGGGTGGGGTTGAGGTACAGTGAAGGTGTCTGAAGATGTGACTGTTGCCAGCAGCCTCCACTATATCAGGCTCACATCCTCTTCTGGTGTTCAGGTCTTTATTGTATATATATTTGGCGCAGTGCATTGCACTGCTGCCTCACAGCAAGAAGGTCCTGGGTTCGATTCCCGCCTGGGGCGCTGTTGGCACCGTGCTCCGGCGGGTTATCTTCCAAAAACCGGAGCCTTTCTGTGTGGAGTTTGCATGTTCTCCCTGTGCTCACATGGGGTTTCCTCCACCTCACGTCAGTAAGGACCCCCACCAAAAACATGCACCCATCATCGTCTGACCAGCGATGGACACTTATCACCTGGTCCCCGGGCGCGTCCACGTATGCTGCCCACTGCTCCTGGCTGTGGCCCCCGAGGAAGGACAAGCCAGGATGGGTCAAAAGCAGAGGAGCCATTTCACCGGCCACCATCAAGCATGTGTGTGTGTGTGCAAGCATGTGTTGTGGAGTGTCGTGTGACAATTAAAGACTGTTTCTTCTAAATATATATTTTTATATTATATTTATTATGTAAATATATCCATTATATTTATTATATACCTATATGTATTATTATAAATATTATATATCTATTTATTATATTTATGCTTTATATATTATTTGCTATATTTATTCAATTCAATTAAATATACTGTGTCCAAACAGGAGTCACCGCTCATCAAACCCAAAAACACTATAAATAAATGGAGAAACAGTCTTTATTAGTCACGCAACACACCACACTACAACACATGCTTGCACACACACACACACACACATGCTTTTGATGGTGGCCGGTGAAATGGATTCTCTGCTTTTGACCCATCCTGGCTTGTCCTTCCTCCGGGGGCACAGCCAGGAGCAGTGGGCAGCGTACGTGGACGCGCCCGGGGACCAGGTGATGAGCGTCCATCGCTGGTCAGACCATGATGGTGCATGTTTTTGAGGGGGGTCCTTACTGACGTGAGGTGGAGGAAACCCCATGTGAGCACGGGGAGAACATGCAAACTCCACACAGAAAGGCTCCTGTTTGGGAGATAACCCACCGGAGCACGGTGCCAACAGCGCCCCAGGCGGGAATCTAACCCAGGACCTTCTTGCTGTGAGGCAGCAGTGCAATGCACTGCACCACCGTGCCCATACACATACACACACACACACACACACACAAACATACATACACACACATACATATGCACATACACACACACATGCATGCACACACACACACTCAAATACACACACACACACCTAAATACACATGCACATGCAAACACACACACACACACACACACACACACACACACACACACACACACACACACACACACACGCGCTCTGCTGGAGTCGGCCGCTCACATGACCGACCCGGTGTTGATCTAACTGACCGCGCCCAGAGGTCAACAGGTTAACACAACCTGACGCCACCTGGGGCTGTGCACGTGGGTAATTCTGTCATTCTCTTTGTCTGTCTGTCCATCTGTCTGTCCATCTGTCTGTCCATCTGTCTGTCTTTCTTGAAGTTTTTTCTTACACTCATGTAAATATATATATTATCTTTATCAATTTCCTTCCTTCTTTATCAATGTGGTGTATGGGGTGTGGAAGGGAGGGGTACTACCTTTAAGGTTGATACGGTCGCAGCTGGATTGCTAGTGCTGGTTGAAACCTTACTGGACGTCACCAGCACCCAGCTCTTGTCTATGGCTCCAAGTAGCAGAGTTTCTGCGGCCACACCACGGCAAACTGCTTCGACCGGCAGGCTAAACTAGACAAGGGTAGCCAGGGGGGTCTTTGTCCCCCTGGTGAAGAGCTTGGAGAGGAGATAGGCACCACCAAGCCTATTTGCCTAACGAAATGTCATGATGGATAAACAGTCAGGAATCTACATGCCGGATCAGTCGAGGCCCGGAAAAACAACGACCGCGCTACCGACTGTCTTGCCCCAGGGTGGGGGCAACAAGTTTGCTACTGGGACAAGATTATCACCAACACCAACAACCTCCCAAAGCATGACACCATTATTGGGACATGGAATGTCCGCACACTGTATGGCTGTGGGATAGTCAGGGAGCTGACCCATGAACTAGACAGATATAGATGGGACATTCTGGGACTGGCCGAGGTCAGATGGACCGGCTGTGACGAAACTGCTACAGAAGAAGGCCACAAGATATGGTTTAGTGGAGATGATTCTTAACACCAGCATGGAGTTGGCTTTATTGTAAACAAAAGTTAAACAAATTCAGTTATCAGCTGCACGCCTATATCCAGCAGGCTCATAAGCATCCGGATCGCTGCCCGGCCCATGAATATAACCATCAGTGCAGTGCATGCCCCAACGACGGACTATGACGATGATGCAGTTGAAACTTTCTATGAGAAGCTACAGAACACCATCAAGGCAACATCCAAGAAGGACTTTCTGGTCATCCAAGGAGACTGGAATGCCAAAATTGGCACAGATGCCTACGAACATTGGGGAGGAACAGCAGGCCGCTTTGGACTAGGTGAAACAAACGACAGAGGACTGAGACTTCTGGACTTTGCTAGAAGCCATAAGCTCACTGTAGCTAACATGCTGTTTCCACACAAAATCTCCCGCAGAACAACATGGCACGCTCCAAATGGAAAGACACATAACCAAATCGATTACATATTCTCCCCACAAAGGTTCAAGTCGAGCATCAACAAAGCCCAAACCAGAACCTTTCCTGGGGCGGACATTGGAAGTGACTACGATATGGTACTGTTGACACTCAGACTAAAACTGAAGACACAAAAAAAACACAATAAGAAAGAAAGAAACAGTCTTTAATCGTCACACGACACTCCACAACACATGCTTGCACACACACACACATGCACATGCTTGATGGTGGCCGGTGAAATGGCTCCTCTGCTTTTGAACCATCCTGGCTTGTCCTTCCTCCGGGGGCACAGCCAGGAGCAGTGGGCAGCATACGTGGACGCGCCCGGGGACCAGGTGATAAGTGTCCATCGCTGGTCAGACGATGACCCACGCATCAGATTTAATGTAGACAAGCTGAAAGACCCACAAGTAGCAAGAGTATTTGAGGCAAACATAGGTGGTAAAATCGCAACACTTAACCTACTACAAGACATTGACACATTGACAGACAAGATGGAGGAAGCACTCATAGAAACAGCAAGGGAAGTATTAGGGAAGTACAGGAAGAAAAACAAACCATGGGTCACCGACGACATCCTAGATCTGTGCGACCTTAGAAGAACCTTCAAGAAGACCAAGAAGGATGACCCAGATGCAGCAAAACAGTACACTCTGGTGAACAAAAACATCAGGAAGAGGATGAGGGAAGCTAGAGAGAAGTGGATCACAGAGCAGTGTGAAAGCATAGAGGAAGGGATGCGATACGGCAACAGTAAAGCAGCGTACACCACATTAAAGAAACTGACAAAGACACAGCAACCCACAGCCACAATAATTGAAGACCAGGACAGCTCTCTACAAACCGAAAAAGTAGCGGTAACCAAGAGATGGACGGAGTACTGCCAGGAACTGTAAAACTTTGAAATAAAACCAGACCCCAACATTCTCACCAATGCCACAAAGTCCAGCAGGGAATGTGAAGATGTGCCAATACTCCAAGCCGAAGTGGAGGAGGCAGTAAGGAGCCTGAAGACCGGCAAATCGCCAGGCATCGACAACATCCCAGTAGCGAGAAGATACGGAATGGAGATAAGCGAAGAGAAAAGCAAGATCCTGGTCAACAGCCATAACCATCCAACACCAACCAACATCACAATGAACCGGCAAACACTGGAAGAAGTAAAGGACTTCAAATACCTTGGGTCCCTTGTGAGTGAAGATGGCAACTCCACAAAAGAAATAAAAACAAGAATTGGCATAGCAACTTCAGCCATGACAAGACTGGGCAGAATATGGAGAAGCAACACCATCAGCTTCCTGGTGAAGGTCAGACTCTATAACTCTCTCATACTATCCACCCTACTCTATGGCTGTGGGAGCTGGACACTCACAGCGGACACCGAACGCAGGATACAGTCCTTCGAAAACAAGTGCTATAGAAGGATGCTACACATTTCCTACAATGAACACCGGACAAACGACTACGTCAGACAGTTAGTTACCACCTATGCTGGACAACAAGAACCTGTTCTCTCAAGAGTGAAACGTCAGTGAAACTGGCCTAGTTTGACCATGTCACAAGACACACCTCCCTGTCAAAGATCATCTTACAGGGGACGGTGGAGGGGAACGGAAGAAGAGGCAGGCAGAGGAAGTCCTGACAACATCAAAGAGTGGACTGGCTGCAGCTTCCAAACCCTGCTTCGTACAGCGGAAGACCGCGAGCGCTGGAGATCCCTGACGGCCCAAGCTCCCAACATGACGCCCCTACAGCCCCTAGGCCATGGGATGAGTGAGTGAGTGAGTGAGTGAGTGAGTGATCAATTCCAAACAAAAGGCGTCGTCAGATCTTACTGTAAATATTTCACTGAAGACCATTCACTCATTTCATGACCTGTTGGATTTGAACATCCACAGGAGTCAAAGTGTTAAAAACGTCATCAAGCAACTGGTTGTAAGATGCTGCGTTCAAGGAAACTCGTACAAAAGTCATCAACTTGCGAAAAACAGATTGAGCGGTCGCCACCTCAGAGGTTACGCTTCACGTTTCAAAGCGGCGCACTGTGGTCGGTGGGAGCAAGTTGCACGTTTCAACACATCATCGCATTTGGAATGAGGCAATTATTGTGATTGCTGGCGTATCCTTTGTTTTTCAACCATATTCATCAGGAGGGAAGGAAGACGAGGCAAAGTACAAAAATAAAAATTCATTATTATTATTATTATTATTATTATATCATATTTATATGATAAAAATGTCAGAGTCGTCTTGAACTCAGCACAAGTGTGTCACGCCATTGCTTCTAAATGTGTTTGTGTTGTGTATGTGTGTGGGGGGGTGGTCAGCTAATAAGATCACAGTGACGGACTGAAGAGACCTTTCTAAAGAAAATGTTCTTTCCTTCCAACATCATCACAGCGGTTTGAACAAACATGATGAGACGCCTCGTTGACGTCCCACAGCTCGGACATCTGCAACAAGCAAGACTCTGATTGTCTGGGGGAATGAATGGGAGGGCTGTGTGGAGGAGGGAGGGAGGGAGGGCTGTGTGGAGGAGGGAGGGAGGGCTGTGTGGAGGAGGGAGGGAGGGAGGGAGGGCTGTGTGGAGGAGGGATGGAGGGAGGGCTGTGTGGAGGAGGGAGGGAGACACCGCTCTGCTACAGCTCCTCACTAATGTCTAACCCTAAAAAAAGTCTTGAGCGTCCTTTTTAAATGAATGAACCTTTATCTCAGGAAGAGCGACAGCACTGAGGAATGAGCGAGGAGGTTGCCGGTTCAAACCCCCACCTGATAGAAAGACAGACAGACAGACAGACAGATAGATAGATAGATAGATAGATAGATAGATAGATAGATGTCGCCCTCTTTGGGCTAAACCCATCATTACATGTTCCTTGAGGCTGGGTGATGCTTCTCCATCTGCACGTAAGTGATCGTGTACTGGTGTGGTTGGGGGGGCGTGGTTGTTTGCTTTCATCCCTGTATGGAGTATGTGTGTGGGTGTCTAACAGTATGTGTCCACCGGGGGCAGTGTCACACTCAGTGACCCACTATGTCCAGGAAACATGGAAGAAATGTGGGCGGGGTTCAAACTTAATTTGAAGATGTGGGAACACACAGACATGCAAATAGAACGCAGTTCGCTGCATTTCATTCCCCCTGCGGCTCCACGGAGATGTTGACCTGGATCCACACGGGAGCACAGTCCATCCTTTGGTCTTAGGTCAAAGTTAAAAAGGAAAATGGAGGAAGATTTTAGAACGACATCACCAACAGAATCTGCCAAATCTTAGTGATGTAACATCTTTAAATTGAATATCTGGATTATTTGAGGGGGCCAATTATGCTCCTATTCAACAAGTTAAGATAGGTCTCTTAGGTCCCCAAAACATATGAAGTGTTTTGCTGAAAATACCACTCATTACTATACGCATTCTAGCCATTGTAACAGTGAGTGTCGCTTTAAATGTGAATGAGCAGCCGCCGCCCCTATTTCTTTGAGCCAATGGGGTTCGAGCTAAACTTCAGGGTTACGTTTTTTAAAATCCGTAAACTTCCACTGATTTCACCTGATCAGTCCTCTTGAACTTCACTTTAACTCTTGAACTTCACTTTAACTCTTGAACTTCACTTTAACTCTTGAACTTCACTTTAACTCTTGAACTTCACTTTAACTCTTTAACGTCACTTTAACTCTTAAACTTCACTTTAACTCTTAAACTTTCACTTTAACTCATTAACTTCACTTTAACTCTTGAACTTCACTTTAACTCTTAAACTTTCACTTTAACTCATTAACTTCACTTTAACTCTTGAAACTTCACTTTAACTCTTTAACTTCACTTTAATTCTTTAAACTTCTCTTTAACGTCACTTTAACTTTTTAACTTCACCTTAACTCTTTAAACGTCACTTTAACTCATTAACTTCACTTTAACTTTTTAGCTTCACCTTAACTCTTTAAACGTCACTTTAACTCATTAACTTCACTTTAACTCTTTAAACTTCACTTTAACTCATTAACTTCACTTTAACTCTTTAACTTTACTTTTACTCTTTAAACTTAATTTTAACTCTTTAACTTCACTTTAACTCTTTAACTTCACTTTAACTCTTTAAACTTCACTTAAATTCTTTAACTTCACTTTAACTCTTTAACTTCACTTTAACTTTTTAATTTCACTTTAACTCTATAACTTCACTTTAACTCTTTAACGTCACTTGAACTTTTTAACTTCACTTTAATTCTTTAAACTTCACTTTAACTTTTTAATTTCACTTTAACTCTTAAACTTCACTTTAACTCATTAACTTAACTTTAACTCTTGAAACTTCACTTTAATTCTTTAAACTTCTCTTTAACGTCACTTTAAGTCTTTAAACTTCACTTTAACTCTTTAAACTTCACTTTAACTCATTAACTTCACTTTAACTCTTTAACTTTACTTTTACTCTTTAAACTTAATTTTAACTCTTTAACTTCACTTTAACTCTTTAACTTCACTTTAACTCTTTAAACTTCACTTAAATCCTTTAACTTCACTTTAACTCTTTAACTTCACTTTAACTTTTTAATTTCACTTTAACTCTTAAACTTCACTTTAACTCATTAACTTAACTTTAACTCTTGAAACTTCACTTTAATTCTTTAAACTTCACTTTAACTCTTTAACTTCACTTTAATTCTTTAAACTTCTCTTTAACGTCACTTTAAGTCTTTAAACTTCACTTTAACTCTTTAAACTTCACTTTAACTCATTAACTTCACTTTAACTCTTTAACTTTACTTTTACTCTTTAAACTTAATTTTAACTCTTTAACTTCACTTTAACTCTTTAACTTCACTTTAACTTTTTAATTTCACTTTAACTCTTAAACTTCACTTTAACTCATTAACTTAAGTTTAACTCTTGAAACTTCACTTTAATTCTTTAAACTTCACTTTAACTCTTTAACTTCACTTTAATTCTTTAAACTTCTCTTTAACGTCACTTTAAGTCTTTAAACTTCACTTTAACTCTTTAAACTTCCCTTTAACTCTTTAACTTCACTTTAACTTTTTAACTTCACTTTCACTCTTTAAACGTCACTTTAACTCATTAACTTCACTTTAACTCTTGAAACTTCACTTTAACTCATTAACTTCACTTTAACTCTTTAAACTTCACTTTAACTCATTAACTTCACTTTAACTCTTTAAACTTTGTCTCTTAATCCGGCGTTAGAGTTTCATTCCCCCTTGTGGAGTCACAAAGTCACAAGAGACTCTGAAGTGCAGTTGAAAAAGGCCTGGTGGTCTGTGTGTCAAAGCGACTAGAAACTCAACATTCTCGTCGCTTTGAGTCCCAAACCATCAGGCCTTTTTCAACTGCACTTCAAAGTCTCTTTTTGACTTTTATTCTTCATTTTCATGCTTTTATTCTTCTTTGTGCTTATATGATGTATTTTATGTCTCATGAAGTGCACTTTGAAATGCCTTGCTTGTGGGCAGAGTCACTCACTCTCAACTCATGTTTGTATGGAAGCTTTGGGAAGGTTTAGGAAACTGTAGATTTAATAGATTGTACATTAAATTTGATTTGTTGATTGAATCCAAAATATCACATGAAATCACAAACATTATAGAAAATTCATTATTATTGGAATTTTCTTATCTAGATAAAGTATTCTCATAATAAAAATATTAAATATGACCCCCTCTCAGTTAATATTGTTGAATATTTTTATATTTAGATCAACATGTATAAACCTAAAGTTGTATTTTTACTCACAGTGCATTGCTCAGGGACGAGTGACGGGAGTTTTAATTCCACTGATGCGGAGACGGCTCAGTACAAGGTTGTTTTTATTATTGGTCATTAATCCTGAACACAGCACAGCGGTTTGGTGAGTAGGAAAAGTATGAGGAGTATTCACATGGAGCGGCGTGCACGTGACGTTCACAGCCATGCCAACACACAAACAGCCCCGGCGGCATTTCACCGGATATTCCCAAAATACACAAAATAACCACCCTTCAATAATAATTATAACAATAAGAACAATAATTAGGCAGAAAAAGGAGGTATTGATTACTGTCGTCAAGGTTTTAAAAACAGAAAATATTCAAGGCCAAACAATAACAATCTATACAATCTATACCTGTAATGACCTGTATAAACACTGCCCCTAGTGGCTATGTACACACACTGCAGCCCGCCAGGTTTAGTAACTACTGCCATATTTACACTGAGCAGAGGAATCCAAATTGAAGTAAAATAAAGGTAAAACGCTGCATTTCTGCTCGTCTTCCTGTCAACATAATTAAATTTGTCCACACACACGAAAAAAAAATCCTGAATAAATACTGTCGTTAATCGGAGTTAGAGTTAAACTGCAGGAGCTCGTTCTGTGACGTTACAAAAAGTGGCTTCATGCTGAAAGTTAGAAAATTTGAACGAGCCGCACAGACTTTCCTAACTCTCTCTTCCTTTTATCCACTTCATTTATCAAAACAATCAAAAATGTATCGATTTATTGTGTTTCCTTTACTTCACACAGCGACAAAGTGAAAATGCACATTTTTGTTAATCCGGAAAAACAAATAATTTCAGCAGAAAGATAGGAATCTGTGGCTGATATTCGGGGTCTTTGCATAGGTCAACATGTGTGCTTAACGCAACACTTCCGTGGTCGGAGCCAAGAATCTGTGGTGGTTTTAGTTTGTTTTTATGAAGTAAAACCGGGAGGGATCACTTCAGCGGCCATGTAATTGATTGCCATAGAGTTCCATATCGCTCCAGTTTCACCAACGTCAATATCATTCCACAAACTCTAGTAAATATTTAAAGAGGTTTTTCAAATTCTACAATAAAAAAATATCTGCAATTTATTCATTTTATTTCTATGCGGAAAGCCTTGAGCTGAAGGTATGGGGGCGGGGTTTGAATGAAGGCTCAAATCTGATTGGCTAGCTTGGTACAGTGATTTCCGCCAGAAAACTCAGACCATTATTGAAAAAAAAATGTTGACAGATTTTTAATTCATTCCAGCTCTGTCGTGAAGTTTGATTAAATGTAGAATAATAGTTATGGATTGATGGTAGATATACACAGCCAGAAATGTTCTTGCAGTAGTTACAGTGGAATCGTCCCCAAAAAAAACAAAAAAAAACAGACAAATAGAAATCATACAAATAAAAGCACCAGGGAGCATCAGTGTTTTCTGTGTCCAGTGTTTATAAATAACCAACACCAGTTCAATGCTGCATTTCATTTTAAGTCATTAATGGATAAAATGCATTCGTTGCCTAATGTGGACAAAAACGACAAAGAATTTCAATCCAAGTGAGACGTGTTGTCAAATGAAGTCAAACCCAGAGGGAACCAAGTGATTTTCCTTGAAATTCTGGCTTAAGATGGATGTTCCTTTGCACTTTTCCGAGTAGGGTGTCCGTCTTTTCGAGTTTCGGCCTCACGCAGCGTCAGGCCCCCGGTCGCACCACAAACACACTCTGGAAAACTCCTTCACGTCTTTGCGGAGCAGGTGCTGCCGATGCTAAAGCTTAAGCTGGTTACCTGCTAAATAAGGGTTTTATGGTTTCGTTATTTCGTTCCTGGTCCTTTCGATCTGTTTGTTCTTAGGGGTTTTTTTTCAATATTAATTGTTGAAATGTCATTGTGTTTTTGTGTTTCTATTTACACAGTATATTCCTCTATTATATTTTTTTGATGTTTGATATAACTGTCATATCTGAGAAACTGCATTCATGCTGACTCCGAGGGGATAAACCACTTGATGACGGTGTCATTTATCACAACTTTATCATCACAAATACCAAGACGTGCCGGGGCGGCCCTTCAGGGTGAGGTAGGGAAGGCTTCATTTTGTGTCGGAACAGATTTTCCGGCAGCGCAGAATTGTTTAAAATTGTTGGTTTCAACGCAGCCAATACGTCAAACCGTTACGCTTTTCACAGTGCGATGGTCGCCCTTCAGAGGCCAACAGGAGCCGAACCGCTCCGCGCCTGTTGGCCGACCACACGATACGGCCAAGTACGGGTACGTGGCCGTAAATGAGGCGCGGCTCGCCGAGCAAGTTCTGCGAGGCAACCCGACGGCGCCGCCCCTCCCTTCCACGCCCCCCTGGGCCGGCCCACCCCCCCGGCCCCGCCCGCTTTGACGGTTCTCTGCTCTCCCCCGGGGGGTGATTTCAAAGATGATTTCAAGGTAAATGTGAGTTCTCTGTCCCGGCTGGAGGAGAAGCCGCTGAATTGCGACATTTGCATCGAAATGAATTGAACTGGGTGTGAAGCGTCGCTGCGACCGGGACCTTCCGCTGAAATCTGACTCAGAAAATGCAAAATTCATAGGAATTCTTCAAAAGAAGAGTTGAGCTGTGATGGGGGGGTCCGGGGGTTTGATCTTATTACACATAAACCAACAGCACGACGTGTCCTGCTCTTAGTTACCGTTATATTGGATCTGTAGACGTGAAGCTGCTACTGGCTTCACCGTCCCCTCATTTGCATATTTCTGGATTCACTTTTTTTTTCCACTTTTCATCTCCTTTTCATAAAAAAAACAACAACTGGGTTTCAAATCAACACATTTTCATGAATACCTTATAATGTATACTTGTATGTACATATTCAGAATGAACTTTTTTTTCAATTTGGAGTGGGGAGGGTTTCAGACTGACTCACATGACTGACTGATGGAGTTTGGGTTGTTTTAATAACCTTATTGTTCGTATCATTTTGCTTATGTTCCTTCACATTATACTTAAAATGTGTGAATGTGTGTTATTTTTATTTGATCTTATTTATTATAACTCTCCACAATTTCACTTCAAATATTCATATTTCATTCCATATAGTAATCACCTGTTAATATATCTTTCTTATACATAACTGAAACAAATCATGAACTGATCTGGTGAATAAATACCAAAATAACACCTCAGTGCAAAGTCTATCATCATCCCTAACGTAATAAAAACATCAATACTTCATGTATATTTATTTGTTAAGTTCCAGTGCTTTAGTAAAGTGCTGCTTCTATCACATTTGGGGAGGGAGGTAATCAAGAAAAGAAATAAAAAATAAAAAAGATCTATTCTTTGAGCTAATCATGAGTGTGGTGTGGAGGTGGTGTTGTTTAAGCAGCCACACCCGTCATGGGTCTAGGTAGTTCGGCCTGGGATCAGAGGTTGCTGTACGCCTGTTGCCCATCAGAGCAATCAGCGAGCACAGGTTAAATCACCCATCCCCACACACGCACAGGAGAGGAACCCTCGTCCCGACAGGCTGTCAACCTGCTCCGGGCCTGTTCCCCCAAGCCCACTCTACAATGAAACGCTACGTTTCAACACCATCGCCTGTGTCCCCCTGCGCAGAGAAAAGCCACTGGGCTGGCGTGCGGCGGGCGGAGCGGCCACAAAGATTTCGGAAGAGCCGGACTTAACGTGGTTCCGGCCAAGGAAATCTTCTGGGAATCCAAGTTCATGGCTTTTTTGACGCGATTAAAGGGTGAATAATCAGGTTGTTTCCCTCCTTCAAACAAAACAAATCATGCTCCTGCCAAAGCCAAACCCTCAGGAGACGAGTGCGTGTGGAGCCACTTACAACCACTAACATCAACCACCACCTGTATGAAGCGCTACCACCCGCTCCTGGCCAACGTAGTAGATATTCAAAAATGTTTCCCTCGGATTTCTAACATCCCAAAATTTGATCTAGATAAAGCTCAGAAAGAAAAGGGTTCCACGTTGTAAGACATGAACCAAGGCCTCATGTTCCCTCTCCCTCTGGGATGTAGAAGGTGTCAGTGTGAGCGTCCTCACGTCAGTCTGCACGATCAGTACCGGGATCAATCAACCAAACATCATTTCAAGACTGCAGCAGTGACATCATCAACTCCTTCACGTCTCCTCAAAGTGTCCGTAGCCGTCGCAGCGGCGGCGTCTTCCTGATACAACCTTCGATAAGGTCGTGGCGAGGCGGGCGAGGGGCGGAGTTACGTCGTGCGTGTGGGCTTTTTCGGTGCCGGTGACGACGCCCACGTGTAGCCTCGTGTTCCTGTCGTGCTCGCGTCCGCGCCACCACCAGGCAGCGGTGATCTCCAAAACCTCTTCAGTCCAAAGCCACGAAAAAGAGGTAACACAGCAGGGGGTGTGCCGAGGGGGCGGTAACACAGCAGGGGGCGTGGGGGGCGTGGCGGGGGCGGTAACACAGCAGGGGGTGTGGCGGGGGCGGTAACACAGCAGGGGGCGTGGCAGGGGCGGTAACACAGCAGGGGGCGTGGCGGGGGCGGTAACACAGCAGGGGGCGTGGCAGGGGCGGTAACACAGCAGGGGGCGTGGCGGGGGCGGTAACACAGCAGGGGGCGTGGCGGGGACGGTAACACAGCAGGGGGCGTGGCAGGGGCGGTAACAGAGCAGGGGGCGTGGCAGGGGCGGTAACACAGCAGGGGGCGTGGCGGGGGCGGTAACACAGCAGGGGGCGTGGCAGGGGCGGTAACAGAGCAGGGGGCGTGGCAGGGGCGGTAACACAGCAGGGGGCGTGGCAGGGGCGGTAACACAGCAGGGGGTGTGGCGGGGGCGGTAACACAGCAGGGGGCGTGGCAGGGGCGGTAACACAGCAGGGGGCGTGGCAGGGGCGGTAACAGAGCAGGGGGCGTGGCAGGGGCGGTAACAGAGCAGGGGGCGTGGCAGGGGCGGTAACACAGCAGGGGGTGTGGCAGGGGCGGTAACACAGCAGGGGGCGTGGCGGGGGCGGTAACACAGCAGGGGGCGTGGCAGGGGCGGTAACACAGCAGGGGGCGTGGCAGGGGCGGTAACACAGCAGGGGGCGTGGCAGGGGCGGTAACAGAGCAGGGGGCGTGGCAGGGGCGGTGTTGAGAATCGCTTCCTCCTCCACGGTGTCGTTTTAGGCTCCGTTTGACTTGGTTTTCATTATGTTAAAAAAAAAAAAGTTTTTTTTGGATGTTTAAAAAACTTGCACCAAGGAGGTTTGTCCTGGCACATGAAACAAGGGAGAACGTTGAAATATGGATGATAATTATTTAGGATTGTTATCACTTAATTATGAAATAATTCGCATTCGCCGACCGTTTTGTCGGTCTTGGCAACCATGAGCTGATGCATGGTTGCCCACTTGGCAACCACTTCTAGACGTTAGAGTCAGGTGTCGGCCATTTTGTAGTGTTCCAAAAACCCTTTAAAAATGTAGACATCGTAAAGTCCACCGCAAATCACCCACAATGCACCTGAAAATGTAGTGATCCGTGTTCACCGTGGGAGTATCCCAGCATGCAAAGCGGTTCCCCAGGGAGTCCTCAGAGGGGGGGCGGTGTAGAAAGCAGCAACCTTTATGTTCCAAACTCATCCCTTTCTCCGCGTCCTCCATCTTGGAACCGGTCCGGACATCTCAGAACGTCCGGAACCTTCCGCCCTGCTCACTCCTCGCCCACGCCGGCCTCCCACGC
>NC_137192.1:35354760-35357260 GCF_960531495.2 Zeus faber | reverse complement strand
TCGCTCTGGTTCCAGGCTTTGTGAAAAACAGCTTCCTCTTTCTTGACCCCGCCCTCTTTAGACTGAAATCTGGATTATAAATACGTAGAATCACAATCATTCAATTATAAAATCATAACATTTCGGCAACCATCGTGTCAGTCTTAGCAACCGACATCTGATGCCTGGTCGCCAACTTGGCAACTCAGCAACCACCTGTAAAATAAAACACTGAGGGTGTAGCAGCCTGATCAACACCAGATGGAGTTTGTGTATAAACAATAAAATACAAATTATATTCCTGAATAATGACTTAAACTATCAACCAATAGGAGGCCCGGCCCCGCCCGGCCCCGCCACCCCGCCCGGCTCCACCCGGCCCCGCCCGGCCCCGCCACCCCGCCCGGCTCCACCCGGCCCCGCCCGGCCCCGCCACCCCGCCCGGCTCCACCCGGCCCCGCCCGGCCCCGCCGACACGCCCGGCTCCACCCGGCCCCGCCCGGCCCCGCCACCCCGCCCGGCTCCACCCGGCCCCGCCCGGCCCCGCCGACACGCCCACCTCCTGGTAGCGGGCGATGCCCCCGTTGACGGCGGCGTCGATCACGCCGTTCAGCGTCATGCTCAGCAGGTTGATGTTGCCATGGAGATGTTTGTGCTGGTACTGGCCAATCAGAGTCCTCAGCTCCAGGTTCTTGTTCTCCACCACGTAGATGGCGTTCTCCAGAGGACTGACCTCCACCTGAGGGTGGAGAGAGGGAGAAGGAGACAGAGGGGAGTGATTTATTTATGAATGGAATACTATACAGATTATCTTCTATAACAAAAAGTGTGTGTGTGTGTGTGTGTGTGTGTGTGTGTGTGTGTGTGTGTGTGTGTGTGTGTGTGTGTGTGTGTGTGTGTGTGTGTGTGTGTGTGTGAGAATGTGTGTCTGTGAGTGTGTGTGTGTGTGTGTGTGTGAGTGTGTGTGTGTGAGAATGTGTGTGTGTGAGTGTGTGAGAATGTGTGTGTGTGTGTGTGTGTGTGTCTGTGTGTGTGTGTGTGTGAGTGTGAGTGTGTGTGTGTGTGAGAATGTGTGTGTGTGTGTGTGTGTGTGTGTGTCTGTGTGTGTGTGTGAGTGTGAGTGTGTGTGTGTGTGAGAATGTGTGTGTGTGCGTGTGTGTGTGTGTGTGTGAGAATGTGTGTCTGTGAGTGTGTGTGTGTGTGTGTGTGTGAGTGTGTGTGTGTGTGTGAGTGTGTGTGTGTGTGTGTGTGTGTGTGAGAATGTGTGTCTGTGAGTGTGTGTGTATGTGTGTGTGTGAGTGTGTGTGTGTGTGTGTGTGTGAGTGTGTGTGTGTGTGTGTGTGTGAGTGTGTGAGTGTGTGTGTGTGTGTGTGTGTGTGTGAGAATGTGTGTGTGTGTGTGTGATTGTGTGTCTGTGTGTGTGTGTGTGTGTGTGTGTGTGTGTGTGTGTGTGTGTGTGTGTGTGTGTGAGTGTGTGTGTGTGTGTGTGTGTGTGTGAGAATGTGTGTGTGTGTGTGTGTGATTGTGTGTCTGTGTGTGTGTGTGTGTGTGTGTGTGTGTGTGTGTGTGTGTGTGTGTGTGTGTGTGCCCACCAGCTCCCTCTTCTCCACCTCAAACCAGCGTGAGATCCCTGGCAGTGGGTGGCTGAGGATGAGAGTGGTTCTCTCTATCCACAGACTCTGGAAAAAGAAAGGAGCCAGAGTCACAAAGAAAGAAAGAAAGAACAAAACAAACAAAGAACAAAACAAACAAACAAAGAACAAAACAAACAAACAGGTTTTTGTTCAATTTGGACCAATTCCTTTTGAATCATTATTCAGATGTAATGAATCACTTCATCTGGGGGTGGTAGCTCAGGAGGTAGAGCTGGTGGTCTAGTCATGTAAAGGTTGCTGGTTGGATCCCAGGCTCCTCCTGCTAGCATGCTGTAGTGTCCTTGAGCAAGACACTTAACCCCTCATTGCTCCTGATGGCTGCGTCCGTCGCTGTTTGAACAATTGTAAGTGGCTTTGGATAAAAGCGTCTGATCAATGTAAAATGTAAATGTAAATGTAAATGTAAAATGATTGGTCACTCGTTTTACTCCACCTACATGCTAATGCTAACGCTAGCTGGTGGCACTGCATGGAAACTACAGAAAAGACTCCCCCCCCCCCCCCCCCCCCCTCCGTCCCTCCCTCCCTCCCCCCCTTCCTCCGTCACTCTGGCCCTCGGACCCCCACCTTGAACTCGTTGTCTCGGTCCTTGGGGCCCTTGTGGAAGGGGCGGTCGTAGCGGAAGCGCCGCACGTTGTTGACGCGGTAGAAGCACTTGATGCGATCTGGAACCCGCTCCATCTGCAGGACCCCCAGGCTGTCAGGCACCGGGGTCACCGCGTAGATCTGCAGGTCTGAGGGGCCACAGGGGTCAAGGAACCACGACAGGGCCAGGATATCTGATATGAAAGTATCTGATATGAAAGTATCTGATATTAAAGTACCTGATATTAAAGTACCTGATATTAAAGTATGTGATATTAAAA
>NC_137192.1:35329760-35334760 GCF_960531495.2 Zeus faber | reverse complement strand
AATTGGTCTGCATCGTCAATCCTGGCAAGGACCATGAAACAATCTTACAAGACCAGTCTCACCCTATTTCGAACCCTACCGCGCATCCTTGAGGTTTCCTGATCACCATGCGGCAAACCACCCACCGTTTTCTTCCCAATCAAGAATGATCTGAACATCACTAGACCTTCATGGGAAGTTCCGGAGGGAGGAGCATGAAGGAGATCTCCACTCCTTCATTCCTCAAAGAGCTGAAGAATGGCATCATATCCCACGACACACAGTTCAGCACAGCATGACAGCATTCCAAGAAGGATTGCAGCTGTTCCTAAGGCACAGCTCTACTGCTTATTAGCTACTTGATGTTATTATATTGCAAGATGCTTCCATTTTTTTGTCCACCACCTGTAGGGTATCTGGGGATACGCCGTAAGCAGTTGCTGATTGTCCTCTCTCCATGCATGTATTGTGAACCACAGCAATCACTAAAAAACAAAGGGAATCAGAGTCAATACAGGCCACTGTCGTCTGCAGTCTGAACTCAGCCACTGATTCGGTCCACCAACATTCGGTGGTCCAGGCGGTGGCAGTGATGTAACAGTAGGAGAAGTGAGAGGGGTTTAGACCAAAGAAACCACACACTTGAGTTGAGAAAACATAAGTTGAGAACAGGGTTATTGTTAGGGACAGGTGATTACGGAGTTTAGATGGAGGTAGAGAATGCACTTTGATGGAGCAGGTGTTGGTTTGGGTAGTTGGCCTGGATGTACAGTAAGTGGTTAGTGGTTAGGTTGAATGAACGATGGGGGTTAGGGTTAGCGCTAACCACGTCCATTGGACATGGGCATTGTACAGCAATACTACGGAAGAGAGACCCTCAGATTATCCAGTCAGATTAGGTTTGAGTTCCAGGTTAGGTACAGAGTGGAAAGGGGGATGTGTGGTGGATACGATTAGTGTTATGGGAGGATGGATTTAGGTTAGAGGGTAGTGGTTAGAGGTAGGACCTTGTGTAACAGGTGCATAAGAGGTAAATGATTAGATCCAGGGTCTTGTGACTGGTCTTGGCTTGCAACAGATATTGAAGGGATTAAAGGTTCACAATGTCAGAAATGAAACAGAGAAGACACAAGCAGAGGTTTGGAGGGGAAGGTGGAATGTCAGCTTGCAGTTGCTGGCTGTGAGAAGGGTTGACCGTTTGTGTTTGTGGTAAGAAGATGAATGTCCTCAGTGAAGGAGAGCATTCTGGGTGTCGGGGTGCTGAAGGTCACACACAGGGAGAGCTGCTGCAGTTGCGGGTTTCTGTTCGGGCAGTTTTACTTACTGACAGAGGAGAGGGCCGGGGAGCGCTGGAGCTCCAGCCCTGGGAGCAGCTGGCTTGCCCACTACCAGGAACCTGGCCTAGGACAGAGGATTGGGACTGGGCTGGGGCAGGGGGTTGGGTCTGAGCTGGGGCTGGGAGACAGGTTGGCGCTGTGACTGAGCCCGGGGCTTGGGATGGAACAGGGCTAGGCTGCGGAGCCTGGGTTTACAGGGACCCAAGAGGAAGGTCAAGGGCAGCAGAGGATTGTGCGAGGGTAGAGATTGGTTTGGGTTTTGGAGACTCGTTAGGACAAAATCTGATTAAAGCAATGGTAAGCAGAAACTAGGGGAGCACCAATACACGTGTTATACTGCCGATGCCGATTCAGAGTCTTCAACCTCAAGCCCTGCCCCATAAGAGCGTATGAATCCAAATATTTTACTGACCATTACTGACTTCAAGTTAGATTGGGGTCAGTACAACATGAGTATATCGTCCATTTATGTCCATTACAGGAATTTCACATGCTTCTGTGTTTGGAACGCAGATGATGACGTCACTTTTCTTGTAGGATGCCTTTTGGTATCTTAAATATTGTGATATTTTTCAAGATGACACCCATGATCTTGTTACCCTGGTATCAGGTGGCAGTATCGCTATCAGTGCATTCCTAGCAGAAACAGAGTAAGTAAAGTCTCTGAACAACGAGCTGGGCTGGGAAATAATTCACTACAACAGTGCAGGCACATCCGCGTGAAGGCTTCTGTCTGAATTAACAACCATAAGTGCACACTGTAGGTCTTTTCTTTATTTATTTTCCTTTTTTTGGTCTACCTACGTTAGCATGCCACCGTTCAATGTGATGAACCTAAAATTGGGTTAGGGTTAGTCAAAGCCTTCACATTTTAAGGCACATTATCATGATTTAAAATCCAAATTCCACATTGCTCCATATTGCCCAGCCCGACAACCAACAAAGACAGCATTAAGACTAGTAATAATGGATGTACTATTTCTAAAACCACAAGACAACAAGTAGAAGCAAGAGCTTAAGTTAGAGCGAAATGAGTTTAAAAGCAGGCAGCATATTAATTATAATCTATTTTATACTACGAGTACAAGGCATGTGGTGTGGGAAGTGTTTCTAGAGGTTGAAATTGTGAGTTTCATTCTATTTTCAAACTTTTTTACAGACATTAAATGTTTTTCATCCTCAAATGCAGATTTCTAGAGTTCGGTTTGAGTTTAAACTACAACCTACGAGGTTCTCCATCTTATCTTGGCACTCGTCCCTCCTCTTCCTCACCTGCGTGAAGACGAGTGTGTCGGTGTTACGTCCTTCCAGACTCAACAGGAAGCGAATGGAGAGGAAGAGCTCCTGGATGCTGCAGCGGAACTCCTCTTCCTCCAGGCCGCAGGTCGCTCGGGAGTACAGCAGCCGGGACTGAACTATGAACTTAAATAAGTACTCCAACGCCTGCCACCGAGAGAGAGCTGTGTTTTAATAACGGAAAAAAAAAATATCTTGCTTTTCTCTTCATAACAAATCAGCTGAACTTGAAATCTGCCGATACAGTGGAATTGAATTGAATTTTTCCACCTGATTCCTTTTTTAGCCACATATAATTATGGTAAATAGGAATTTGGCTGATGTCCATCTGCTGTTGTTTTGTTGTTACTGTGTTTTGAGGCACATTAGAAACATTACATTACATTACATTGATCAGACGCTTTTATCCAAAGCGACTTACAATTATTCAAACAGCGACGGACGCAGCCATCAGGGGCAATGAGGGGTTAAGTGTCTTGCTCAAGGACACTACAGCATGCTAGCAGGAGGAGCCTGGGATCCAACCAGCAACCTTTAGATTACTAGACCACCAGCTCTACCGCCTGAGCTACCATCCCCCACAAGAAACAAGTGTTTAAGTGCATTACACTTTGATGTTCTATGCTTAATGATATGTTGTTGTAACATCTGTATGTCTGTCTTTGAAACCCAAATATGTCCAGTTCAGTCCAGCATGAGGAGGAGGAGGACGATGTGAAGGGTGAAGCAGCTCACCCTCATGGCGTCCTGGATTGGGTCCTGTCTGACCAGCTCTGCAGAGCGGTCCATGTACCACTTCAGACATCGGATCAGCTCCCTGCACAACAACAGCACCATGTCAGGAGCAGGAAGACACAGCAGTACACACACATACACACAAACAGGCACAATACACAAAGACACACACACAAACACGTGACTATCAACCTAGAAATAATCCCATTCAGGTGTTTTGGAGCGATGTAGGATTTTTTGGAATAAAAACTAGTGATTTCTGCGGCAGTGGTGCTTTGGGATCAGAGCGTTCTTGCAGCTCCGGAGTCTTTCTGCTGCTCTGAGGCATTATGGTGAGTTTCTGACTTTATATACCAGCATTAATCGTAGGATACACCTGCCAGTGAGCATGAAGTGTTTGCATATACTGTATACTAAAAGCGCTAACATACCTGTGTAGTGTACTCAATATGTGATTTTGGATGCATCCTAGGTCGATGTTCTCGCCAATAGTTTTATTTTCTCATGTTGGTCATAAAGATGGATTCATGTGTAAACATGATTGAATTGAGGCTCCATCAGAGGAACTCACTTGTAGGCCAGAGCTCCTGCAAAGTGCTTCTGGATGTAGGTGTCCATCACTGGGCGGAAGTGGTAGTATTTACTGTCCCTCAGCAGGTTTATAATGAACACCTGAGGGGAGTGGAGGAGGTGTGTGAGAGAGAGAGAGAGAGAGAGAGAGAGAGAGAGAGAGAGAGAGATTTCTTCAAAAAATAGAACACAAAAATTCACAAAATCAATGCTATTTTGCAAATTACACGCGCACAACACACACACAAACACAAACAAAAACACATGTCCTCACTTCCCAAATGGATAAAAACTAACACTGCTCTTCACAAGTATAGCAATGCAAGCACACACACACACACACACACATCCAGATGCATACCAGCGATTGGAAGACCAGCGGCCCATATTTCTCTGTGTTGTCATCAAGGATGGAGAACAGGGTGTCCAATATGTCTTGGAGGAACTGACACACACACACACACACACACACACAGATCAGCGTCAGGGGGTCCTGCCTCCCCCTGCACGTCTGGAGTTTTCAGCCAAATGGCCTGAAAATCTTTAAACATTCTTCAAACATGCAACTAATTTTCACATTCATTGTAATTTGTGATGAGGCAAACAAAGCGGACACGGAATTCCAGCACAGATTCCATCAAAAATCTCACCGTGACTACTAATAACAATATGATAAACAAAGATCGCATGATAATAATAATATATTGTATGACTAATAATCTGGATTAATGACGTCATAAAGGAAGATGGACGCTCACCTTGACGATCTCCTCCCCGCTGATGTGCCGCAGGCGACCCAGGATGTCCATGACACGCTCAGGGTGAGCTTTCCACTTCAGCAGGGCCAGGAGGTCCACTGGAAGACAGAACCATGTCAGACAGACAGGTATGGAGACAGACAGACAGGTAGAGAGACGGACAGTCAGAAAGGTTCTACCGTTCTGGGTGAGCTTGGTGGAGGACAGCTGGGTGGAGATCCACAGCGTTTCCTTGGAGCTGCGCTGGAAGATGAGGCTGGAGGGGAGGCTGGACGGCCCGCTGAAGTCCTCCTTGCAGCAGGGCAGACCCAGGTACAAGGCGTGG
>NC_137192.1:35307260-35319760 GCF_960531495.2 Zeus faber | reverse complement strand
ACCATCCTACCCACTGACCGACCGACCAACCAACCGACCGACCAACCAATCGACCGACCGACCAATCGACCGACCGACCGACCGACCAATCAACCAACCGACCCACTGACCGACCGACCGACCAACCGACCGACCAATCGACCGACCGACCAACCGACCGACCAACCAATCAACCAACCGACCAATCGACCAACCGACTAATCGACCCTCTGACCCTCTGACCCACTGACCGACCGACCAACCAACCGACCGACCAATCAACCAAACAACCGACCAATCAACCAACCGACCAATCAACCAACCGACCGACCAACCAACCGACCGACCAACAAAGCAACCCTTCACCCCATTGAGACGTGAGTGGAGGTGCTCTGCTGGAAGCCAAACCATCCCATCACTACGCCCGCGCAGGGTTCAGGGTTGGTGTTCAACTTGCACCAAACCCTGAAATGTTTTCTTTTCCACCACAAACTGTCGTCGTTGCCCTGTGGCGATCCGTAGGTGTAGCAGCTGATCCAATCCCACAATTCCAAGCAGATGGGACTGAGTGTCACGTGATCTCCGTCATCAAACGAGGATATTTTTACTCCGTCAGTGTGAGCTCCAGTGGGCGCCCTCACGCCCGCACCGCCTGCTCCACGAGCCGCGGGTGGATGTGGATGTGGAGACTTGGAGGAAATGCTGGCGCTCAACACAAGGCTGTTGTTGGAAGCCTTGGCTTCCTTGAGGTCGGGTGGAGGTCAGTCTGGGGACATGGACGTGACAGTAAGCGCAAGTCTGGCAGCACTCACCGCTGCCTCCGCCCGACGCCGAGCGGTGGCGGCGCGGTGACACCAACCACTGCAGAACATGTCCTGTCCATGCCGCTCCAATCGTATTCAACTTATTTCTGGGGCAGGGATTATGATCAGTATGTACCAGTTCAATGTGTCATTGGATCGCCCCCGCCCCCGCCCACAACCACAACCTCCTGATTGGACGCTTCCAAAGGTTCATTTGGGCTGGATTCAGTTATAACTTTACAGAACTAACTATGAAAACATCACAAAAAAAAGTGAGTTGAATTTTGGGCGTTTGGCTGCTGGTCGCTCACCATCTTGTAGAGATCAGAGACGCTGATCCTGTCGGCGTCCACCATCTCAAACTCCTTCCGAGGAACCAGGTCCAGACAGAGGTGTCTGAGAGAGAGAGGGTGAGAGGGTTAGAGGGTTAGGGGAAGCAGTGAGAAAAGAGAGCTCATCCGTCGACTCGCTGGTACAACATAGGTATCCGACACTAAGACGCTACGGATAGCAACTCAGGCCCTGGTCGTCTCTGCAGCAGAGTACTACACCCGTTTGGGGACGGGGTCCACACGCAAAGAAGGTGGATGTGGCCATAAACAACGCGCTCCGAACTGAGACAGGCTGCCTAAAGTCCACGCCGGTCAGCCAGCTCCCTGTCCTAGCAGGGATCGCCCTCTGCTGCCATCAGAAGGGAAGCCGCCACCTACGCTCTGGCAAGAAAGGCCAAGATGCTTAAAGAGCACCTGCTCCACCAGACCTCCACCACGGTGACGCCCCCAGCAGACTGCCCTCACGTCAGCCCTACAGAGGTTACTGCAAGCAGCTCCAGAGGAACAGTCGAGAAGGGCATGGCTCGCCTCGTCCTGGACGGTAGAGGAGGAGACCGCCGAGCCCACGCGACTCCACCGCCACATCTGGGACCCGGGTGGAAGAGTCAAGGGTGAAGAACTGCCACGCCGACAATGGACAACACTGAACAGGCTGCAAACAGGTGTGGGTCGCTTCAGGTGCTCCATGAAAAAGTGGGGTTTCTCTGACGGCGCTGCCTGCGAATGTGGGGAACCTGAGGGAACCCGTCTGAAGCTGGCCTCTTCCAACACAACCTGGCGACGATGAAATGGCTACGAGATGGTGAACTGGACATATGATGTCATACGAAAGAAAGAAAGAGAGAAAAGAGAGGGAGAGGTAGACAGGCAGCGAGAGAGAGGTAGACAGGCAGCGAGAGAGAGGTAGACAGGCAGCGAGAGAGAGAGGTAGACAGGCAGTGAGAGAGAGGTAGACAGGCAGTGAGAGAGAGAGGTAGACAGGCAGTGAGAAAGAGAGGTAGACAGGCAGCGAGAGAGAGGTAGACAGGCAGCGAGAGAGAGAGGTAGACAGGCAGTGAGAGAGAGAGGTAGACAGGCAGTGAGAGAGAGGTAGACAGGCAGCGAGAGAGAGGTAGATAGGCAGCGAGAGAGAGAGGTAGACAGGCAGTGAGAGAGGTAGACAGGCAGTGAGAGAGAGAGGTAGACAGGCAGTGAGAGAGAAAGGTAGACAGGCAGCGAGAGAGAGGTAGACAGGCAGCGAGAGAGAGAGGTAGACAGGCAGCGAGAGAGAGAGGTAGACAGGCAGTGAGAGAGAGGTAGACAGGCAGTGAGAGAGAGAGGTAGACAGGCAGTGAGGGAGAGAGGTAGACAGGCAGCGAGAGACAGAGGTAGACAGGCAGCGAGGGAGTGGATGGATGAGGTAAGGATGTACTGTATATACATGTATGAAATATTCAAGAGTTTGTATTGTATTGCTGTGCGTGCATGTGTGTGTGTATGTACAGTATGTGTGTGTGTGTATGTACAGTATGTGTGTGTATGTATGTACAGTACGTGTGTGTACAGTATGTGTGTATGTACAGTATGTGTGTATGTACAGTATGTGTGTACAGTATGTGTGTATGTACAGTATGTGTGTACAGTACATGTGTGTATGTATGTACAGTACATGTGTGTGTACAGTACGTGTGTATGTATGTACAGTATGTGTGTGTGTGTGTGTATGTATGTACAGTATGTGTGTGTGTGTGTGTGTGTGTGTGTGTGTGTACAGTACGTGTGTGTGTGTGTACAGTACATGTGTGTGTACAGTACGTGTGTGTATGTATGTACAGTATGTGTGTGTATGTATGTACAGTATGTGTGTACAGTACATGTGTGTATGTATGTACAGTACATGTGTGTGTGTGTGTGTACAGTACGTGTGTGTGTGTGTGCACTGACTCGTTGCCCCAGTCCAGGCGGACCGTGATGTGCCTCTTGACGTCTCTGCTCTGGTCCTGGGTCAGCTGACCTGACATCAGCTGCCGCCTCAGGTCCATGAGCTCCAGCATCACATGGCGCAGCTTGTAGAAGAGGTCCACCTTGTGTTTCTGAGGGAGGGAGGGGGGAGGAGTCAGGTACCGTCAACAGGTACAGCGTACAGTTAGGTGGTTGGATTGTTTTTTCCTCTTTTTAATGAAACTGCTCTGAATTCAGGCCGATGGAGAGTAGAGTCCATAGAAGTAGCAGAACCACAAATTCAACTGGACCCTCAACAGGAACCAAGGAACCAACAAGTCAAACTCAATTTCTGGCAAATTTAGCATTTTCCTTTTCTTTCCAGGTGGATTCGAGTTCATGCTGCTAACGGATCAAGTTGCTCAGTATTTGAAATGTCTGCCCTTGTGTTGTTACCGATCCTCTGTTTGAATGCAACTGCCCCGGCGCGATGCCGGGCGGTGGAGAGCGCCGCGGTCTCCTGTTTCAAGTGCAAATGCAGTTTTCACTCAGATTGCGATCAAGAGTCTTAAACGTCTACGAGCCACGGAGATGAAGAACCGCCGTCCAAGAAGGAGTCGGGTTCAGACCCGTCGCTCCCTGAACCATTCCCCGGAAATAATTCAATATTAAAGCGCACCAAGATGCAACCATCCAAAGTTCTACACCCGTGCATGCGGAGCAGCACACGGCGCCGGCGGTGCTCTGTATTGTAGATGGAAACACTGCGTGGAAACATCAAGGAGCAGATGCTTCAGGACGCTAACATCTGCTGTTTTATGGAGGAGCAGCCGAGTCTTCAGACGGTTCTGAGCAGGAGCAGCGGGTTGAAAAAACAGACCAATCAACTGGACCCGAGCAGACGGAACAACTTTGGTCATTTACACAAGAAGCAAGATGTAGAGCGACATGAATGTGAAAAGAGGAGAGAAACGTAAGAGAGGAGGCGTGGGGGAGGGGGCGGTCGAAACAGAGGTGAAACAAGAAAACGGAGAAAAACAGAGGTTGGCGAAGGAGCAGAAGGTGAGACGGAGAGACAGAGAGAGAGACAGAGAGAGAGAGACAGAGAGACAGAGAGAGAGACAGAGAGAGAGAGAGAGAGAGAGAGAGAGAGAGAGAGAGAGACTACTAATGGCGGAAGTTGTAGTAGTGGAATTAGTAGCACAACAGCTGCAGCAGCCAGGATGTAGGGTCTAGTAGGTTTGGAGGATCAAGTATGTGATGGCCACTAAGTCTATATAGAACAGCGGGTCAGTAGTGGCAAGTAAGTCTCTCGGGCCCAGGAGGTCTGTAGGGCCCAGGAGGTCTGTAGGGCCCAGGAGGTCTGTAGGGCCCAGGAGGTCTGTAGGGGTCTGAAGAGGTATTGTAGGTCTCTTGGTCTGTAGCAGTCTGTGTTGTCAGTTGGTCCATAGGATCCATCAGGTTTGTGGGTTTGTAGAGTTCAGTCGATCTGTAGGGGCCAGTAGGACTGTATCTTCCGGTAGGTCTGTAGGGGCCAGTAGGACTGTATCTTCCGGTAGGTCTGTAGGGGCCAGTAGGACTGTATCTTCCGGTAGGTCTGTAGGGGCCAGTAGGACTGTAGGAAGCTTCTAGGAGCTAAGGCAGCGCTTGTTCCCCTGTCTCTAGGCAGGAGTTTCAGCAAGAAGTGAGACTTATCTGCTGAGTAGCTTCATGCACAGTTAGATCTAGTTGAACATGGAGCTTGTACAGACAAAATCCTCCTTTTCCGCTTCTACAATGACATGTTTGCCAAGCCAGTGGTTTCTGTTTGGTGACCAGTGGTTTCTGTTTGGTGACCAGTAACTTCTGTTTGGTGACCAGTGGTTTCTGTTTGGTGACCAGTGGTTTCTGTTTGGTGACCAGTAGCTTCTGTTTGGTGACCAGTAGCTTCTGTTTGGTGACCAGTGGTTTCTGTTTGGTGACCAGTGGTTTCTGTTTGGTGACCAGTAGCTTCTGTTTGTTGACCAGTAGCTTCTGTTTGGTGACCAGTTACTTCTGTTTGGTGACCAGTAGCTTCTGTTTGGTGACCAGTAACTTCTGTTTGGTGACCAGTAGCTTCTGTTTGGAGACCAGTAGCTTCTGTTTGGTGACCAGTAGCTTCTGTTTGGTGACCAGTAGCTTCTGTTTGGTGACCAGTGTTTTCTGTTTGTTGACCAGTAGCTTCTGTTTGGTGACCAGTGGTTTCTGTTTGGTGACCAGTGGTTTCTGTTTGGTGACCAGTAGCTTCTGTTTGGTGACCAGTGGTTTCTGTTTGGTGACCAGTAACTTCTGTTTGGTGACCAGTGGTTTCTGTTTGGTGACCAGTAGCTTCTGTTTGGTGACCAGTAGCTTCTGTTTGTTGACCAGTAGCTTCTGTTTGGTGACCAGTAGCTTCTGTTTGTTGACCAGTAGCTTCTGTTTGGTGACCAGTAGCTTCTGTTTGTTGACCAGTAGCATCTGTTTGTTGACCAGTAACTTCTGTTTGGTGACCAGTAGCTTCTGTTTGGTGACCAGTAGCTTCTGTTTGGTGGCCAGTAGCTTCTGTTTGGTGACCAGTGGTTTCTGTTTGGTGACCAGTAGCTTCTGTTTGGTGACCAGTAGCTTCTGTTTGGTGACCAGTAGCTTCTGTTTGGTGGCCAGTAGCTTCTGTTTGGTGACCAGTAGCTTCTGTTTGGTGACCAGTAGCTTCTGTTTGGTGACCAGTAGCTTCTGTTTGTTGACCAGTAGCATCTGTTTGTTGACCAGTAACTTCTGTTTGGTGACCAGTAGCATCTGTTTGTTGACCAGTAGCTTCTGTTTGGTGACCAGTAGCTTCTGTTTGGTGGCCAGTAGCTTCTGTTTGGTGACCAGTAGCTTCTGTTTGGTGGCCAGTAGCTTCTGTTTGGTGGCCAGTAGCTTCTGTTTGGTGGCCAGTAGCTTCTGTTTGGTGACCAGTAGCTTCTGTTTGGTGGCCAGTAGCTTCTGTTTGGTGGCCAGTAGCTTCTGTTTGGTGGCCAGTAGCTTCTGTTTGGTGACCAGTAGCTTCTGTTTGGTGACCAGTGGTTTCTGTTTGGTGACCAGTGGTTTCTGTTTGGTGACCAGTAGCTTCTGTTAGGTTACCAGTGGTTTCTGTTTGGTGGCCAGTAGTTTCTGTTTGTTGACCAGTAGCTTCTGTTTGTTGACAAGTAGCTTCTGTTTGGTGACCAGTAACTTCTGTTTGGTGACCAGTAGCTTCTGTTTGGTGACCAGTAACTTCTGTTTGGTGACCAGTAGCTTCTGTTTGGTGACCAGTGGTTTCTGTTTGGTGACCAGTAGCTTCTGTTTGGTGACCAGTAGCTTCTGTTTGGTGACCAGTGGTTTCTGTTTGGTGACCAGTAACTTCTGTTTGGTGACCAGTGGTTTCTGTTTGGTGACCAGTAGCTTCTGTTTGGTGACCAGTGGTTTCTGTTTGGTGACCAGTGGTTTCTGTTTGGTGACCAGTAGCTTCTGTTTGGTGACCAGTAGCTTCTGTTTGGTGACCAGTGGTTTCTGTTTGGTGACCAGTAGCTTCTGTTTGGTGACCAGTGGTTTCTGTTTGGTGACCAGTAGCTTCTAGCCCTCCACACCCTGGATGGATCCTTGACTGCTGGAACAAGCAATGGTCTGAGTCAACCTCCACGTTGAGGAAGTTCATCAACTCCCCTTCAACCAATCCACCTGGGTGTGACCTACCACAGAATGCCTGGGTCAACCTCAACAGACTTAGCTCTGGAGTAGCAAAGACCCAAACCTATCTGCAAATGATTGGAGTGTCTGCCACAAATCTCTGTGAATGCGGAAAACCACAGACTGTTGAACACACCATTGATGAATGCCCAATCTTCAAATCACCACATGGAGTCAGCGGCCTCATTGAACTGGATGACGATACCACTTCTTGGCTAATGTCCCAATTGCCTGTGTAGCCCTACACGAACGAACGAGTAGCTTCTGTTTGGTGACCAGTAGCTTCTGTTTGGTGACCAGTGGTTTCTGTTTGGTGACCAGTAGCTTCTAGCCCTCCACACCCTGGATGGATCCTTGACTGCTGGAACAAGCAATGGTCTGAGTCAACCTCCACGTTGAGGAAGTTCATCAACTCCCCTTCAACCAATCCACCTGGGTGTGACCTACCACAGAATGCCTGGGTCAACCTCAACAGACTTAGCTCTGGAGTAGCAAAGACCCAAACCTATCTGCAAATGATTGGAGTGTCTGCCACAAATCTCTGTGAATGCGGAAAACCACAGACTGTTGAACACACCATTGATGAATGCCCAATCTTCAAATCACCACATGGAGTCAGCGGCCTCATTGAACTGGATGACGATACCACTTCTTGGCTAATGTCCCAATTGCCTGTGTAGCCCTACACGAACGAACGAGTAGCTTCTGTTTGGTGACCAGTAGCTTCTGTTTGGTGACCAGTAGCTTCTGTTTGGTGACCAGTAGCTTCTGTTTGGTGACCAGTAGCTTCTGTTTGGTGACCAGTAGCTTCTGTTTGGTGACCAGTGGTTTCTGTTTGGTAACCAGTAGCTTCTGTTTGGTGACCAGTAGCTTCTGTTTGGTGACCAGTGGTTTCTGTTTGGTGACCAGTAGCTTCTGTTTGGTGACCAGTAGCTTCTGTTTGGTGACCATGGGTTTCTGTTTGGTGACCAGTAGCTTCTGTTTGGTGACCAGTAGCTTCTGTTTGGTGACCAGTGGTTTCTGTTTGGTGACCAGTAGCTTCTGTTTGGTGACCAGTAGCTTCTGTTTGGTGACCAGTGGTTTCTGTTTGGTGACCAGTAGCTTCTGTTTGGTGACCAGTAGCTTCTGTTTGGTGACTAGTGGTTTCTGTTTGGTGACCAGTAGCTTCTGTTTGGTGACCAGTAGCTTCTGTTTGGTGACCAGTAGCTTCTGTTTGGTGACCAGTGGTTTCTGTTTGGTGACCAGTAGCTTCTGTTTGGTGACCAGTAGCTTCTGTTTGGTGACCAGTGGTTTCTGTTTGGTGACCAGTAGCTTCTGTTTGGTGACCAGTAGCTTCTGTTTGGTGACCAGTAGCTTCTGTTGAGTGGCCAGTAGCTTCTTCTAGGTGGCCGTTGGTTTTCTTCAAATTAAATTCAAGTTGTTTTAATTTATCCAAGCAGGCTTCCATGCCAGCACCTCTTTTCAAAACCCCACACAAGCCAGGGAATTCAATACCCATAGAGTGAAGAGAGAAAAATATACAGAAATGGCATCAGATACCCATGATGCATTGCTGCCAATTCAATAAATGTTATGATTCTGTTATTATCCCAAATAACTATCTCACAATTCAAGTCAAACATCTCATATAGAGTCAATTTAATCTCCGTCCTGAACATTAACGACGAGTTGCAATCAACACAATAAATACACTTTGTGTGAATGAATAAAACATGTAAATAAATATGAATAGAGATTCACATAAATAATAATTATATATAACAAATAATAATAGATATTCCTTCAGGAGAACGTTGTGCTGTTCAGGAAACCTGTTGAAAATAAATCAGTCGATGTTGATAAACTACAACACAACCTCCATTAAACACATCAGAACCTGGCTGTTACCGTAGAAACACACACACACACACACACACACACACACACACTGTAGTAAAACTACTTACAGCTGGATCTCTTCTCTTCCTTTCTCATCGTTACGTTTCCTCTCTCTGTTCTTTCTTCCTGTTTCTTTCCACTTCCCTCTCTCCCTGAATCCTACAGCAGCTGGAATCTCCACAGGAAGCTTCACCATCACACAGAGACAATCACAGGCTGCACAGCGACCCATCCATCTCCCTCCGTCCATCTCCCTCCATCCATCTCCCTCCATCCATCTCCCTCCGTCCATCTCCCTCCATCCATCTCCCTCCATCCATCTCCCTCCATCCATCTCCCTCCATCCATCTCCCTCCATCCATCTCCCTCTATCCATCTCCCTCCCTCCATCCATCTCCCTCCATCCATCTCCCTCCATCCATCTCCCTCCGTCCATCTCCCTCCGTCCATCTCCCTCCATCCATCTCCCTCCATCCATCTCCCTCCATCCATCTCCCTCTATCCATCTCCCTCCCTCCATCCATCTCCCTCCATCCATCTCCCTCCATCCATCTCCCTCCATCCATCTCCCTCCATCCATCTCCCTCTATCCATCTCCCTCCCTCCATCCATCTCCCTCCATCCATCTCCCTCCATCCATCTCCATCCATCCATCTCCCTCCATCCATCTCCCTCCATCCATCTCTCTCCCTACATCCATCTCCCTCCATCCATCTCCCTCCATCCATCTCCCTCCCTCCATCCATCTCCCTCCATCCACCTCCCTCCCTCCATCCATCTCCCTCCATCCATCTCCCTCCCTCCATCTCCCTCCCTCCATCCATCTCCCTCCATCCATCTCCATCCATCCATCTCCCTCCCTCCATCCATCCATCTCCCTCCCTCCATCCATCCATCCATCTCCCTCCATCCATCCATCTCCCTCCATCCATCTCCCTCCATCCATCCATCTCCCTCCATCCATCTCTCTCTCTCTCTCTGTGTCTGCCGCCCACAGCCTTCCTCTCCACTCGGACGACGGAGGACACCCACCTCCCGTCCATCTGTCTCACCACCCACCTCCCGTCCACCTGTCTCACCACCCACCTGCCGTCCACCTGTCTCACCACCCACCTCCCGTCCATCAGTCTCACCTCTTGAGGGTCAGGCATGCGATCTGGGCTGGTGCGAGCCACCTCCCATCAGGGGCCACATTTTAGGTTTGAGTTTGAGAGCGCTCCACCTCCTTTCCACCTCTCCACCACCCCTCTACCTCTCCTCCTCTCCGCCTCTCCTTCTCTCCTCCTTGCCTCCTCTCCACCTCTCCACCTCTTCTCCCTCCCCCTCTTCTCTCACCCTTCCCCCCTCAGGCTTTGCAGAGAAGGTCACTTGTAGATCAGAGTGTAGGTGTGAGACACAGAAAAGAATTTCAAGTCTTCTCTCTCCCTGTCTCTCTCTCTCTCCCTGTCTTTCTCTCTCTCTCTGTGTCTCTCTCTCTCTCTGTCTCTCTCTTTCCCTGTCTTTCTCTCTCTCCCTGTCTCTCTCTCTCTACCTGTCTCTCTCTCTTCTGTCCTAGGAAAAATTTCTTTCTACTAGACCAACTAACTGA
Organism: Zeus faber; assembly: GCF_960531495.2. Taxonomy (NCBI): domain Eukaryota; kingdom Metazoa; phylum Chordata; class Actinopteri; order Zeiformes; family Zeidae; genus Zeus; species Zeus faber. The sequence continues at coordinate 35,309,558 of NC_137192.1, read as the reverse complement.
CTCCTAAAACGTAATACAGTAAGTCAAATACTTATAGAATAAAAATAAAAATATATAGAATAAAATAAAATACAATAAAATAAAATGAAATAAAATGGAATAGATAGAGGGAATATGCTTATGTATATGGAATAGGCAATTATGTATATACAGATATGTGCATTAAAGTGGCATGTGAATAAAGTGAGGTAGTGTTTGGGATAATACAGCACAGTATACAACAGTACGGCGCAGCAATACGGCATCACGGACAACCCTGCACAGTGATACAGTATGCGGTACAGTATGCTACGTACAGTACAGTAGGTAGTGGAGCCTAGTGCATGGCTCAGTGAGGACCCCTGGTGAGGTCAGCATTGACAGTTCTGATGGCTTGAGGGAAGAAACTCCGTCTCAGTCTCTCTGTTCTCGCTGTGTGACTGCGGAGGCGCTTGCCTGACCGCAGCAGCTGAAACAGTCCGTTGTTGGGGTGATGAGGATCCTTCATGATCCTGCAGCTCTGCTACTACACCTCCTGGTGTATAACTCCTGCAAGGGGGGGAGGGTAGTTCCAGTGGTACGTTCAGCTGAACGCATCACCCTCTGCAGGGCCCACCTGTCCTGAGCAGTACAGTTCCCAAACCAGGCAGTGATGTTGCCTGTCAGGATGCTCTCCACTGCTCCAGAGTAGAAGGACTTGAGGATCCTCACCGAGACCCAGAATTTCCTCAGCTGCCTGAGGTGGTAAAGACGCTGCCTCGCCTTTCTCACCAGAGTGTCTGTATGTACAGTCCATGTTAAGTCCTCTGTGATGTGGACTCCCAGGTACTTGAAGCTGCTCACCCTGTCGACAGAAGTCCCATTAATCACCAAGGGCGTGTGAGCCCTCGATTGTGATCCTCGCCTAAAGTCCACAATCAGCTCCTTAGTTTTGCTGATGTTCAGGTGGAGGCTGTTGTCCTGGCACCAGAGTGACAGGTCAGCCACCTCCTCGCGGTAGGCCTTCTCATCGCAGTCGGTGATCAGGCCCACAACAATGGTGTCGTCAGCAAAGTTTATGATGGTGTTGGAGCTGGACCTGGCCACACAGTCATGTGTGTACAGGGAGTACAGTAGGGGGCTGAGGACGCAGCCCTGGGGGGATCCTGTGTTCAGGGTGAGGGAGCTTGACATGTGCTTCCCCACCCTGACCACCTGGGGGCGGGCTGTGAGGAAGTCCAGGTTCCAGGCACACAGCGGAGTATTCAGTCCGAGCTCCTTCAGCTTGACAACCAGTCTGGTGGGGACTATGGCGTTGAAAGCTGAACTATAATCGATGAACAGCATTCTCACATAGGCCCCCTTCTGGCCATCGAGGTGCGTGAGCGTGGTGTGCAGTACCTGGGAGACCGCGGACACTGAGAGTGCGCGCTCATCCCCAGCGGTGTAACTCTAATTAGCCGGCGAGCTAGCGGTGCTGTTGCCAGCCTCGAACCGCGCATAAAAGGAGTTCAGTTGGTTGGCTAGGGAGGCGTCCACACTCGTGGCTGGGGAGGAGCTGCTGTTGTAATTCGTAATAGTCCGGAGCCCCCTCCCACAAGCGTCTTGTGTCCCCCCGCTCCATCTGTAGCTCCACGGTCCTCCCTGTACGTCCGTTTAGCGTCCCTCACCGCCCTCCGCAGATTGTACGACGCCGCTTTGTAATTGTCCATATTTCCGGATACAAGACCGTCGTTGTAAGCGGCCATGCGAGCATTCAGAGCGCAGCGGATGGATTTATCAACCCACGGTTTCTGGTTTGGAAATCTCCGAACTTTCACCGTGGGAATGATGTTGTCTGCTAGCGTAGTTACAAAACTTACTACAACCTCCGTAAACTCGCTGACGTCACTTGAACTTGATTGGAACACGTCCCAGTCTACGTCAGTCAGAGCGTCCTGAAGCGCAGCCTCCGATTGCTCCGTCCAACGCTTCACTTCCCTCGTTACCCACCAGTTCTCGCGCGATCAGAGGCCTGTAAACAGGAAGCAGCGAGATCGCGGCGTGATCTGATTTCCCGAAAGCAGGGAGCGACACGGGCTTGTATCCGTTCTTGTATGGTGTATAACAATGGTCCAAAGTTCTATCTCCCCTGGTGGCACACGTGATGTGTTGGTGGAAATTAGGCAGAACTTTTTTAAGGTTGGCCCTGTTAAAGTCCCCAGTCACCACCACAGCCGCGTCGGGATGTCTGTTCTGAAATCCGCACAACACATCGTACAGAACCGACAGAGCTGCGTCGGTGTCCGCTTGCGGTGGGATATAAACGGCTGTAATGATGACCGTGCTAAATTCCCGGGG
>NC_137192.1:35273251-35303251 GCF_960531495.2 Zeus faber | reverse complement strand
TCCTCCTCCCTCCTCCCTGCTCCCTCTCCTCCTCCTCCCTCCTCCCTCTCCTCCCGTTCGCTCCACCCTGACAACAGAGCTGCAGTTACAGGACTAAACACTGAACAAACTCAGGCTGTTTGGGAAAACAGGGGTGTCAAACATTAGGCCTGCGGGCCAGACCTGGCCCACAGAGGCGTCCAATCCCAGTGGGATATATATATATATATATATATATATATATATATATATATATATATATACTGTATATATATGTTTCACTGTTTCACAAGACTTTAGAGTCTCAGAATCGAAACTTAAATGATTCTACTGGTAGTCTGGGATGTGATTTTGAAATCGATTGATCCATAAAGAAGATATTGAGGCTGAAAGAGGTGTAGATCTGGGGGCGTGGCCTCTTTGATTGACACATGTCTCATTAGCGTTCGTGCAAGGTGTGTCTTCCTTCCTTCCTCCTGGCTGTCTGGTGGTTTCACTGGCCACGCCCCCAGCACACCATGACCCCGCCCCCCAGCTGCCCAACTCTATAAAGCTCTTACTCAGTTTCCTGCCAAAGATGGCGACGAGCGTGAAGCTAAACCCTTGAAATCATCCCTTCACAGTCAGTCTATGGCGTCAACAAAAGACGATATATCTTACAAATATGATGTATCCATAGTTTGCTGAATCGGGGTTGGTCAGGTGAGTCAGGCAGGCACACACACACACACACACACACACACACACACACACACACACACACACTCATGCACACTCACGCACACACTAGTCATCATTACTTCCTTCCAGGTTGTCAAGGAAGAGGGTATATGGAGTTTACGAGGTAGGTATCTCCATAGCCACACACACACACACACACAAACATACACACACACATACACACACACACACACACACACACACACACACACACACACACACAGAGTTCAGGAGGGGTTCCCGTTGAAATATTTTGATGGTGTTTGAAGTGTGAACGTTCCCACCTCTTCCCAGGTTTCATGATGATCATTTTGCAGATTCAAACAATGAACATTGACAGAAAACTGAGGGTCAACGTTGTCTGATGTTCATACGAGATGTCTGCTAAATACAAACACACACACACACACCTTTCTCGACTCAGTAAAAGACGTTCCACTGCCTGCAGGCGTGAATAAAACGGTAAAGCTTTCACTAATTCCAGGTCATTTATCTTTGCATGCCTCTCATTAATGAACAGAAGAAAAAGAAAACAGTAATCAGGACACGCTCTGCAGGTCTGACTTAAAAAAAAAACATCATGCTTTTATCCAGTCATATGCAAATGTATTCAAGGGGAGGTTCATGTCTTATTCAGAGGAAGAAACCACAGGAAAAGGAAAAGGAAAAGGAAAAGGAGACTTTGGGCGCGGTTTAAAGCGTCCACCAGCAGGGGGTGCACTGCAGCGCAGACGACGCCCTTTAAAGGAGCGTTAAGTGAGGCGACGCCCCTCCCCTCAAACCACCTCCAACTGCTCTGCTCTCGTCTGGACATGGAGAACATTTTCACCACAAAAGTAAAGAAAGATGTAGCCCCCTTGTTCCTCCCCTGGTTTCCTCTCCTTGTTTCCTCCCCTGGTTTCCTCCCCTAGTTTCCTCCCCTTGTTTCCTCCCATGGTTTACCCCCTGGTTTCCTCTCCTTGTTTCCTCCCCTGGTTTCCTCTCCTGGTTTCCTCCCCTTGTTTCCTCTCCTCGTTCCGTTCCACCACTAAGTAAAGCAGATGTTGTGACCCGACGCTGTCTGGGTCTCAGGGCGTCTCAGGCGTGGGACCGGCGGCGCGGCCAGAAGATACTGAGCTCCTCCGACACTCGGTGGAGTGAGTCCTGGAGGGAGGAAGGAACCTTACCCTCTGTTGGTGACAACGGCCTTCTTCAGGTGGATGTAACTGGCTGGAAAGACTCCCTGAAGAGAGAGAGAGAAGAAGAAGAAGAAGAAGAAAAAGCAGAAAGAGCAACGTTACAAAGCAGTATTGATTACTGCAGAATAGAATAACAATCACCTAATCCATCCCATCATGGGTTAGAACAACAGGACCTTCTGGCTCCCATGGAGGAACCCAACCCAGGGCTGGATGGACCGGGTTACAGGTTCTGTTGCACGTGGACCTGCCAGGTCCTCAAGGTTCCCAAGGTCCTCAAGGTTCTCAAGGTTCTTAAGGTTTTTAAGGTTCTCAAGGTTCTCAAGGTTCTCAAGGTCCTCAAGGTCCTCTAGGTTCCCAAGGTCCTCAAGGTTCTCAAGGTTTTTAAGGTTCTCAAGGTTCTCAAGGTCCTTCTTCACTGCGCTGACACTGCAGCTGCTTCTGTCTCATCCGCCAAGAAGTTGAAACTTATGATTAGTTTCAGACAAACACAAATACAAGCTCAGCTGGAGCACACACACACACACACACACACATACACACGTGTGTGTGTGTGTGTGTGCATATGTGTGTGTGTGTGTGTGTATGTATGTGTGTGTGTATGTGTATGTGTGTGTGTGTGTGTGTATGTGGTTGTGTGTGTGTGTATGTGGTTGTGTGTGTGTATGTGGTTGTGTGTGTGTGGTTGTGTGTGTGTGTGTGTGTGTGTATGTGGTTGTGTGTGTGTGTGTGTGTATGTGGTTGTGTGTGTATGTGGTTGTGTGTGGTTGTGTGTGTGTGTATGTGGTTGTGTGTGTGTGTATGTGGTTGTGTGTGTGTATGTGGTTGTGTGTGTGTGTGTGTGTGTGTGTGTGTGTGTGTGTGTGTATGTGGTTGTGTGTGTGTGTGTGTGTGTATGTGTGTGTGTGTATGTGGTTGTGTGTGTGCATGTGTGTGTGTGTATGTGGTTGTGTGTGTGTATGTGTGTGTGTGTATGTGGTTGTGTGTGTGTATGTGTGTGTGTGTGTGTGTGTATGTGGTTGTGTGTGTGTATGTGTGTGTGTGTGCATATGTGTGTGTGTGTGTATGTGGTTGTGTGTGTGTATGTGTGTGTATGTGGTTGTGTGTGTGTATGTGTGTGTGTGTGCATATGTGTGTGTGTGTATGTGGTTGTGTGTGTGTATGTGTGTGTGCATATGTGTGTGTATGTGTGTGTGTGTGCATATGTGTGTGTGTGTATGTGGTTGTGTGTGTGTATGTGTGTGTATGTGGTTGTGTGTGTGTATGTGTGTGTGTGTGCATATGTGTGTGTGTGTGTATGTGGTTGTGTGTGTGTATGTGTGTGTGTGTGCATATGTGTGTGTATGTGTGTGTGTGTGCATATGTGTGTGTGTGTATGTGGTTGTGTGTGTGTATGTGTGTGTGTGTGTGTGTGTATGTGGTTGTGTGTGCGTATGTGTGTGTGTGCATATGTGTGTGTGTGTGTATGTGGTTGTGTGTGTGTATGTGTGTGTGTGCATATGTGTGTGTATGTGTGTGTGTGCATATGTGTGTGTGTGTGTGTGTTTGTGTGTGTGTATGTGTGTGTTTCAGGGTGGTTAGAGCTGAGTGTGATCTTGAAGGAAAGATTCACTTGAAAAGTCAATGTGACTGACAGAACAAAAGAGAGAAAGAAGGAAAGATAAATAGATGCTTCTAAATGGAATTACATCCAGTTTTTATTTTTCATTTTTGTTTTAATAATTGATTTTAAGAATGTTAATGTCATGTTGTCATGTTGTGGTGCACATCTATGACATCATCTCTATGAGGTCAATATATTTTTTGGTTTCAGAAACGTGATAAAACATCTGACATTTTACAACTTTTTTTTACAAATACTTTCTACAGTGTTCTCTCTCTCCCCCTCTCTCTTGCTCTCTCTCCTTCTCTCTCTCTTTCTCCCTGTCTCTCTCTCTCTCTCTCTCCCTGTTTCCCCCTCTCGCTCGTTAATAATTGATGCCTTTCTTCCGTCTGATGCTGAAGAACTTCCCTCCGTCATGAATCATTGATTCTGTTTGTTCAGAGGCAAACATCCCAGTTAGACCTGAACTCATAATAATCTCTTATCCACCAAGGAGGATGGACGGGTGGAGGGCTGGATGATGGATGGATGTAAGCATGGACGTTGGATGGTTGGATGATGGACGGACGACGTGGTCTCCCAGGTACTGCACACCACGCTCACGCACCTTGAAGGGTCATGTTAGATGCTGTTCATCGACTATAGTTCAGTTTTCAACTCCATAGTCCCCACCAGACTGGCTGTCAAGCTGCAGGAGCTCGGACTGAACACTCTGTGTGCCTGGATCCTGGACTTCCTCTCAGCCCGGCCCAAGGTGGTTAGGGTGGGGTTAGGGTGGGGAGGCACATGTCCAGCTCCCTCACCCTGAATACAGGATCCCCCCAGGGTTGCGTCCTCAGCCACCTACTGTGCTCCCTGTACACAAATGACTGTGTGGCCAGGTCCAGCTCCAACACCATCATCAAGTTTGCTGACGACACCGTTGTCGTGGCCTGATCACCAAAAGCGATGAGAAGGTCTACCACGAGGAGGTGGCTGACCTGTCACTCTGGTGCCAGGACAACAGCCTACACCTGAACGTCAGCAAAACCAAGGAGCTGATTGTGGACTTTAGGCGATGATTACAACCGAGGACGCACGCGCCCTTGGTGATTAATGGGACTTCTGTCGACAGGGTGAGCAGCTTCAAATACCTGGGAGTCCACATCACAGAGGACTTAACATGGACTTTACACACAGACACTCCGGTGAGGAAGACGAGGCAGCGTCTTTACCACCTCAGGCAGCTGAAGAAATACAGGGTCTCGTGAGGATCCTCAAGTCCTCCTACTCTGGAGCAGTGGAGAGCATCCTGACAGGCAACATTACTGCCTGGTTTTGGAACTGTACTGCTCAGGACAGGCGGGCCCTGCAGAAGGTGCTGCCTTCAGGCCAAAGTACCACTGGAACTACCCTCCCCTCCCTGCAGGACTTATTCACCAGGAGGTGTAGTAGCAGAGCTGCAGCATCATGAAGGGTCCTCACCACCCCAACAACGGACTGTTCCAGCTGCTGTGGTGGAGCAAGAGCCTCCACAGCCACACAGCAAGAACAGAGACTGAGACGGAGTTTCTTCCTCAAGCCTTAAGAATGTCAATGCTTAACTCACTAGGGGTCCTAACAAAAAGCACTGAGTCACTCACATAGTACACACTGCCTTAATGCACTGTATGTAGCACACTGTACTGCATACTGTATCACTGTTCTGGGTTACTACATACTGTACTGCATACTGTGTCACTGTACTGGATAACTCACTGCATACTGCACTGCATTGCTGTTCTGTTGGGTGTTACTGTATTGCTGTGTGGTACTGTTGTATACTGTACTGTATATCGCCATACTCACTTTATTCATATGCACTTTACTGCACATATCTGTATATCCAAATAGCCTATCCCAAATACATAACTCTATTCCCTTTACTTCTATTTTGTACCCCACTCTGTATGATCTTTATGAGTCAATTTTATTTGATTGATATTATTCTATTCACTAACTGCATCAGGTTTAAGGAATCAGTTAGTTTCAGTTAGTTGCTAGGTAGGAATTAGGTTAGCTATTATATTTGGTTTAGAAACTATTGTGCATAATATCCGGGTGCATTGCAAAGACATTTCACTGCATATATGTATGAAGGTATGCATATGTATTTGACAAATAAACCTCTTGAATCTTGAATGAAAAGATTGATAGAGATTGATAGATGAATGGATGTAAGGATGGATGTTGGATGGTTGGACAGGTGGAGAGATTGATATACATACTTGTGATGACAGATCATTTGAATACATTCATTCCATTGGTTAAATAAAGGAACCGCCGTGCTCAAGCAGGACGCTGCAGAGTGATGAGAAGTTGTTCTCTGAATCAGCGACTTGAGCGTTTTGACTCAGTTCAGACAGTTGTGTCTGCAGTTGGCGACTCCCGGCTCACGAGTTGTTTGATTCGATTCATTCACAACCAAACATTAGTTCGAGAGTGGATAAATAATGCTGAATGCAGAATGAAGTGGCTAGCGTTAGCATTAGCATAAATAACAACAAGGTGGACTACTCTATTAAAAATCCAGTTTCTTGTTTTGTAAAACATATATCACCACCAGCTGCCACTGTATATATATATATATATATATATATATATATATATATATAGTGATTGCACAGAGTACAAGTACTGAGGCAACAAAATGCATTTTTCTGCATTTCACATCCTAGTAACTGCCGTATCCAGGAGCAGTGGCCGCAATGTAGTGGCGCCCGGGGAGCAATTTGTGGGTGAGGTGTCTTGCTCAAGGACACATCAGCACGCTACCAGGAGGAGCCGGGGTGGAACCGGCAATCCACTCGACCTTCTGAGCAACTGCCCACAGGTATACATATATAGTATATAAAGTATATTTACAAAGTTATTTGATTTATTCGTCATCTAAAAAAGTACAATATGAAATATAAAAAAACATTTTTTGCAGTGTTTCTTTGTATTTCTCTGAATTGTCCCGCACTCCTTTGTTTCATCTTTTCCTCCCCTCTTTTTTGTGATCTGTCCTCTCTCTCTCCAGCAGGTGTTTAATCTCAACTCCAAATTTAAGAGATGAAGGGTTGATTTACACTTTGTTCCCTGCAGAGGTTCACACACACACACACACACACACACACACACACACACACACACACACACACACACACACACACACACACACACACACACACACACACACACACACACACACACAGTCCGAATCCTGGGATTAAAGAGAATTTCTGTGCAGGAAGTAGTAAAAGCGGAAAGACAAGATCAGAGGAGAGGAAGGAGAGGAAGAATGAGGAGGAGGAGGATGAAGAAGAAACAGCAAAGTGTAAAAAGAAGAAACAGAATTTAAAAACAAGTTTAAAATGTCTCCGCAGTTCAAAGGGATGAGAGCAGAGCCTAAATATCACTGATCTGCTGGAATGCAATATCTAATATTATCTATATAATATAATATAATATAATATAATATAATATAATATAATACAATATCATATAATATAATATACTATATAATACAATAATAATACAATATAATACAACACAATACAAGATAATATCATATCATATGATACCATATCATATATAATATAACATAATACAATATCATATAATGTGATATAATATGATACAATATTATATAGTATAATACAATATAGTATAATATAATATAATATAATATAATGTAATACAGTAGTCTTAAAATTCCTATTCAAGGAACCCTAAAAATGTTGCAAAAATATCACGTAACACAAAATAAAATGTGAAAATGCTAAGAAAATAGAATAACATTTATGTTAGAACTTACATATCCATACGTTTCTCTTGCAAATTAAATAAAACAGTTTTCATGTAAATTAATTTATGTTTCAGTCGACTGAACATTTACATTTCACATGAGTGAGGATGTGATGTAGTGCACGCCCACACACACACACACACACACACACACACACACACACACACACACACACACACACACGCGCACGCAGGCACACACACACACACGCACTGGGTTGTGTCTAAAGGTCAGGGAGCGGCAACATCCCATAACTTTATAGATTCATGACAGAGTGTTTGGAAATCTCCGTCGGGGAGAATTAAGGTTTAGCGCCCTTATGCTGCTTCCCATTAAATCCATGTTAATCCACCGTTGGAGCTACGCTGGCCATGTCAGCTGCGCAGGGTCCGGGCGGGGTCCGGGCGGGGCTTGGGCGGGGCCACGTTTGCATTTCCCTACTTTTGCACGAGGGGTGTATTGTTTTTCCAACCGCGCTTTTCCGTGGAACAGGCTGCGGCGCCTTCTCCACGGAAACACAAGATGAAAGCTTTTCGTAAACGGTGTTTGATGTCAGCGCCTTGAGGCTGGAGCTGCTGTCGCATTTGCTTATTGATCCAGACCTGGTTTAAATGCAAAGAAGCAAAGTACGTGTGATACGTAGAAGTAATGCAACACATCCCACGACCAAGCCCAACATTTACAGTTGTCACATTTGAGTTACAGTGAAAGTTATTTTTGGCAGATGACGACATCAACTTTATTTGAAAACCTTTGACCTGGATATCTGCAAGAGCTTGTTTGAGCTGAGGTCTCTGCAGAGCTCATGGGATGTGTTGTGAGATGGTCGAAAAAAAGATCACGTGGTGATCTCATGTTTCAACAAGAAATAAGCAGAAATCACAACCATTCATTTTTATTTTTCACAGAACTAATAAAAGTATTCAGGGGGTATTTCATTAAAAAAAAAACCCATTTAAATAACTGTTGTTTTCAATATTCCTCCTCTCTTCACACCGACGCATCTGGGACGCTTCACCACGAAGCGGGTGGAGCCGCTCTGCCCCGCCCTTTAAGCTGCGCCAATGCACCGGGTGTAGTTCGGGCGTTAGCTGCAAGCCCAAGCTGTGGGCCACACTCCAGACAGTAAATATCGACTTCATTTTTGCCACCGTCCACTTCCTGTGGAATATGAGATTCTTGCGGTCTGGTTTAACGTGTCTCAACGCATGTGTCCTCCACCGGGGGGGGGCGCTACATTGGTGCTCCATCGTGGAACTCCTCCATTGACTTGAATGACTTCCGGGCGGTGAGTGGACCCGGCCCTGCCACCAGCACTGATTGGCAACATTTGCAGACGGCGCTGACGTGTCACGGAGGAAATAGAGTATTTCCCACTGCTCCTTTGACCAAACCGTGACTCAATGTGTCATTCTGTGCGTTTCCGGTGCCGGAGCTCTGGTGGTGGGCCACGCTGACGTGACGCCTCTCTCCTTCAGGGCTCTGGGGTAAACCTGGTCCTAGAAATAGCGAAGCTCAGGACTAAAGCCTCTTGGACGAACACAACGAGGAGAGAAAGGAACCAGAACAGAACAAAACAACAATGGAGGGTTTGATCTTCCAGAAAATTAGTCAAAACCCAGAACACAGACGGCTGGAGATCCACACACCGGCCTAAAAAACCCTCGGTTTGATACGGTATTATCCTGCCCATACGCACGCACACCCACACAGCAAGTTAAAATATACCAGCGGGTGGAAATCCTCACAGAAACGTGCTGAAATCCAAATGGATCAAAGCGGTGTCATGGACTTTTTAATGGAGATTTTTTGTTTTCAGGGGAGACGGGTGTCTTATGTCTCCTATTGTTGAGTTAAGCAAGAGATACGGTTGCACACGCGGAATATGCGGCGCGTACGGATGCAGCGGCTTCTCTGTGTCCCAGTACTACGGTGTTTACACGTTCACTCTTGTCTACGTCTTCATGTTCGTCTTAATTTAGATACAAGTACAGCTGTCGTTTTCTGCTCCAACGAGGGGAAACCCAAACAAAGAACTGAACTCCAGGGCCTGTGTTTACATCGGCGATGCTCAGCGGTCTCTACTCATCGGTGGAGTTTATGATTGTCAAGTGCCGGCCTTTCTACGTGGAAAATTTACAGCTATTCTATTGGAAGCTGTATATACACAGTAAATACCTCCTAGCCCCCGTAACAATGACAGAAATGAGGCACCCAGTGAACCGTACGACACCATCAGTGAGCAACAGACAGCCCACTCAGATGGATTTCTCATTCTTGCCGGGGACTTCAACCATCCTGACCTAAAGTCAGTATTACCAAAACGACACCAGCACCTTGCCTTTCCAACAAGGGGAAATAATACACGGGACCTTGTTTACACAAACCACAAAGGCGAATACGAGGCTGCCCCCTCCCACACCTCCGACCACATCACTGTTATGCTGAAGCCAGCAAACAAATCACGGGTGGAAGTCACAAAACAGGTTCAGATATGTGTGTGGACTGAGGGTGCCAAATCTGCACTCCAGGATTGGGTCGTGTTCAAGCAAGCAGCCACCTACAACTAACATACTGACATGCAGGAGTACACTGAGACTGTGACAGCCTACATCACCAAATGCATTGACGATGTGAGTGTCACTAAGACCATCACCTCCCTAATCAGAAACCATGGCTGACAGGGGAGGTTCACTGACTGCTGAGGACCAAGAACAGAGCTGGTGACGCAGCCGAACTGAGAACAACCATAGCCAACCTGTCCTGTGGCATCAGGGAAGCTAAGCATCTGTATGCCAAAAAGATAACCAATCATATCAAAGACAGCAGAGACACACGGAGCCTGTGGCTGGGGATCAAAACCATCACAAACTACAAACCTCCACCACAGGCTTGTGATGGCAACATGCTGAACCAACTCAGCAATTTCTTTGCATCTTTTGAAGCACAAAACAACGCACCTGCACAGAAGACACCACCTCCCCTCCACGACCAGGTTTTGTGGCTTTCCCCAGGCAGCGTGAATAAATCACTCTCCATTATTAACGCAGACAAGGCTGCCGGTCCAGACAACATGCCTGGTCCTGTGTTGAAAGATTGTGCAGAGCCCTGTTTGACCACACCCCCGAACACCCTCCTGGTTGCATCCCTCTCCTTTCTCCCTCATTTACTGCCACAACTATGACAGGAAGAGGTCACGTGACCAGTTGCTGTTCTAGTTTTCCTGGACTGGTCGATACATGTTGTCGCCTGATATTTCTATGTTTATGTTTTTCCATGTACATGTTGTTGTTTGTTGCTATGTTTATGTTTTTCCATATACATGTTGTTGTTTGTTGCTATGTTTATGTTTTTTGATGTATATGTTGTTTGTTTCTATGTTTATTTGTTTCACCCATGGTGATTCTCCCTCTTGGAGTGGTAATGATGATTAGTTGTTTAAAGACCAAAACATGGTAAGATGGTTCTCCAAAGGGTGGGATTGGTGGTGGTGTTATTGCAGCAGTTATTGATGATTATGATTATGATGATGATGATTTAAGAATGAATAAAGAGTTTCATTGCAGGTTGACAAGTTGAACTTGCAGACTAACTCTGTCCTAGATGCAATGGAACAAATACTCTTTGTTGTATGCCCAGCATGCTGACAGCACAGGTTACAAAAAAAAAAGAAAGATTGTGCAGAACAGCTCAAGGATGTCCTTACGGACATCTTCAACACCTCTTTGAGTCAGGCTGTTGTCCCCACATGCTTCCAAGGCACCACCATCATACCTGTGCCAAAGAGGTCGCCCCCACCACACTGTTGTGGGTCTCACCAGCAACAATGATGAATCGAACGACAGGAATGAGGTGAACTAAATGGCCACATGGTGGAAAAATAACAATCTTTCCCTAAATGTAGGGAAAACAAAGGAGAATGTTATTGACTACCGGTCAGCCCACACCCAACACCCCACTGACCATCAACGGTACTGCTGCGGAACAGGCGAGCGGCACCGAATGTTTGGGTGTGTACATCACCAAGGACCCCTCCAGGACTACTAGAGAAAGAAAGCCCAGCAGCGTCTTTTTTCCCTCCGGATAATAATATAATAATGAGAGCAAGGGCCCCAGCACCCATCATATGCTCCTTCTACCGAGGCATCATAGGCATCTGTCCAGCTGCCTCAATGTGCGCTTGGGGAGCTGAACTTCCTCCGACCGAAAGGCCCTGCAGCAGTTCAGCTCTCGAAGCAGTGAATACGGAATATCACTAGTGCCTCACTCCCCTCATTCCTGGAAATTACAACACCCGCCTAGCCCGCGAGGCCACCAGCATTGCGAGTGACACCACCCGTCCCTCACACAGCCTCTTCAGTCCTCCGCCAGATGGGAGAAGATCGCGGAGACTCCGAGCCCGCTCCAGCACACTGTGAAACAGCTTCATCCATCAGGCTGTCAGGACGCTGAACTCTCTCCTCTCTGCCTCCAAAATGTCTGGAGTGTAGACTTTGACTTTGACTTTGACTTGACGTTTTATGGTTTTGTTGTTTACAGAGGGAAATGGCGGCATTATGTCTCATATTATTTAGTGGCATGTGTGTTGTTTTATTTATTGTTGATGCTTTTTGTTCATATGTCGTAGAATGCATCCCAGAACACACGTAAAGGAGGGTCACGCTTTTCCCGTGTGGAAACTGACCCTCCAAAGGAACGAATGGACTTTGTTGTTGTCGTTTGTCAGATTCAGTGTGAAGCACGCAGGCAAAAATAAGCTTAAATAACAAAAGTCTGGGTGTCCAGCATCTATCATGAAGTGACTCTTAACTATAAAATTATGCTTCCATGAATCACTCGGGACTTTTGAGTAAAACATTTTTTTAATTATCATATTTCTTGAGGCTGTTATTAGACGTACAGGGTCTTACATGACCTGCAAATGACACCAGATTGGGAGATTGTGCGTGTGAAACCAGAAGGTTGTTTTCTTGGTTATCTTACCGAGCGGAGGCCAGGGGCTACGAAATAATTTAGAAACCACTAATTAAGATGTATTCACATTCAAGTCAGGGCTACGAACACTGAAATAAGTTATTATACATTCATGAAGCCAGTGTTGATTCCGAGGGGTGAATCCAAGTTCTTCAGCCGTGAAGGGCCACTGTGCCGACCGCGTAAAGTTTAGCGGGATTTAAGTTTTGATTCAAGGTTTTATGGGTCCAGAGCAACATGTCTCCTTTTGACAGCCTTGGCTCAGCGTGGCCCCTGGGGTGGCCACTGAGCCAAAGCCCCCCCACAGGGGCGGGGGACCCCTCAGGAACCCGTGGATCTCAAACCTCCTTTCCATGATGCTGTGCTTTCACCACTCCAGGCACGGCCGCTCTGGCACCAGGCGCCGCGTCTGCGGCAGCCAGAGTCTCAGTCTTTCTGCATCTTATTGAAACTGTTGTCACCGGGAGCCGCACGCAACCTTTTTGTCCAAAGACAAAGAAGACCAGACACCGGGCGAGGGGGGGGGTGCCAAGCGTGGCTCCACATCCAGCTGTTCCTCCTCCAGTGGAGCGGTGGCGTCGGGCGAAAAGACATTCGCCGTATGCAGCCGCATGGAGGAACTAAAAATAGCCTGCTCCTCCGAGCGCCGGCGGTTAGAAGACAAAGCACCACGAGTGGAGGGACCTTCAACGTCCCTTTGCTCTGAACCGGTTCAAAAGAGGCTGGATGACAGTCGGACGGAATGAAAGAAAGAGGTTTGTTTGTTTACCTTGACATTTGGCTTCCTGGCAGAGAACCCTCGGAACCATCCTGGAAGAAAGCAGAAACACGGCGGGTTAGAGGTCTGGAGGCTCCTGAACGTCCGGAGCAGCAGAGGGTGAAGGGCAGGGATCACTGAGCTTCAGCGCCTCCTTCTTTGAAATAGAAACTCACTCTTTATTCCTCCTCCTGCCTTTTCACAAACATTCCTTCATACAATCAACTTTTCCGTCCCCCTCCCCCCTTCTTTCCCAAATGTTGACGCGATTTTGACTTCACCGTTCACTTGTTCTGGGACATCATGCCGGCTTTTATTTGTGGTGGTTTTGGCTTTGTTCCCCTGGTCTTATCTCCATCTCCGTGACTCTAACCCGGGCAGGTTATGGCCAGTTGGGTTTGGGGAAAGTGGTACTCTTTCGATGGGGTCCATTATTTGTAATACTGGAATTGATCCGCAACGAGGCGCTGTCAGTGCAGGAGGAACGTGTGCAAGATGCTGCTGAGCAACATCACTAGGCTCCTTCCATGTGCGGGAGCCAATCACATGAAGGATAGGATCTAGATATTTATAATATTCTCAACCTTTTCCATTTCTTCAGACATTCACAGGAGAGGAACACAGATAAACACCATTTAGGGGGAACCCCATCCCAACCCAAGTCTGACCAGGGTCTCTAACCCCTCGGTCAGGCACCGCCTCAGTTCTGTAAAATGTCCGCGGACGACGAGGTGCCGCTACTTTTATTCTGAAAAACAACATTTTCTGCACCTCCTGTTCCTCAACCCTCACCCTGTCCTCAAGCGTTTTTAAGTGGGTGTAACGAAATCCTGGAGCTTTCTTAGTGGATATACGGCGTATACCTGCATCTCACGTAGACTACACACACACACACACACACACACACACACACACACACACACACACACACACACACACACACACACACAAAGAGGTAAGGTTTGCCAATGGGCAAAAAGTCCTGAGTCAGTCAGAGTGGGACCCGCCTCAGTGTGTGTGTTTTATATGTGATTATAAATTGTGTCTGTGGTAGCAGTCTCTGAGGGTGTGTGTGTGTGTGTGTGTGTGTGTGTGTGTGTGTGTGTGTGTGTGTGTGTGTGTGTGTGTGTGTGTGTGTGTGTGTGTGCGTGTGTGTGTGTGTGTGAGTGTGTGTGTTTAAACATCCACAGCCTCTGGGGGTGAACTGTTTGTTCCACACTGATGGACGCCACCTGGTGTGAAAACCACAACTAACGACAATATTTCACAAGATCTAACATCATGGAGTATGGAGGTGGAGGGTGTGACCTCCACCCAGCTGTTGGTTGGAGGTCTGAGAAGCAAAGTGCGTCCGACCTTTAGAATGCGACGAAGAAGGGAAAGATTTCGCCACCTCCATCACACCAACATTTCATACTCAATCCCACAAACGCAAACAATTCACAGGAAGTCTCCTTCGTTTCCATGAAGAGTCGCAAAACGAGCCCCGCCCTCCTGCGGAGCAGCTCTCTCTCCATCCGATGCAGAGTCCGTATGAAGTTCTTCAACTTTTGACACAAACTCTGGATCAGACACTTCGACCGGAAGCTGCTGTTGCTAAGCAACTAAAAAGCTAGCGTTCGTGGAACTGCGTTTTAAACAAGGTAAATAAGTTCCATATTTGAAATAATGACGTTATTAACATTAACTTTGGGTGTCACCACATTGACGAACCATAAATCCCTTCATGTAAGAATGAATTGTGTCTTTTTTCTAACTTGTGCTTTGCAAACACTAGAGGACATCTGAAGTAAGGTCAACTCCACATTCTGCTGCTGCAGTGGAGCTCATCTGCTGCGACACAAGATCCAGGCACAGGCGCTACCACGGCACCAGAGGGCGCAGATCCAGACGCGGGCGCGGATTTAGAATTTGGATTTGGACCGTCATCGACAAATAAAGTTGTGTGCTGCCGAACCTCCGTTCCCGTTCCCTACTCAGAAGCACCGTGAAATGTTCACAACACACGATGTTGATCTAGTTCCAAAGGAAGCTTCTTATGACAGATTGTAAAATTTGGGGGCAAGCAGGCAGTGTTTCCTACTTCAAACCAAATATCCACAGACACTAACTGCAGCTCGGTCGTCCGGGAGAGCGAACAAAATTGCCTTGGAAGAACCAACTTCCCAAACTTCCTTCTACCGTTCTCTTGCCTCCGTCAAACCTCCGTCAAAGTTACTTTCTTAATCCCTGATCGACTAAAAAGAGTCCAAACTGCCTGATCCTTTTATCCGTGACGGATGAGCGATGCAGCGTTTAGGGGAGCCGAGTCCAACTTCCATCCCATCAGCATCACCAGAACTCTGTGAAACACTATGTGAATATGCAGATTAGCTCTAATTGGCCCGTTAATTAATAACCAATCAGGATTCACTTAGAGAGCTCGTTAAGGGCGGCTGCTCACTGCGCTGCCTCTCATCTATATGGTAATATGGGCTGGGGGTCTGGGGGGTCCGGCCTGTTTGGGGAGGGTAAAATGAGGACAGTGTGTGTGTGTGTGTGTGTGTGTGTGTGTGTGTGTGTGTGTGTGTGTGTGTGTGTGTGTGTGTGTGTGTGTGTGTGTGTGTGTGTGTGTGACTCCGTCCCTCCCGTCTATCTTCTCTCTGATCTGATATTATTCTCGTCATTTCACACTTTCACACATTATAATCTCATCAACACACTGAGTGTCGTTGTTGCTTAAACACTTTTTCTAATTAAATTCCAGACGGGGAACGTTCCTCATGCGCTGTGGAGTAAACTGGTGAGTTTCAAAAGAAACACTTTTGGTTCTTCCTTCGTTTAATAGCGGAGCAGCTGGTCTGTGGAAATGGGTTGTAATGGTTGTGCTGGTGCAGCAGTAAAACGCTGGTGAAGGCTTCATCAGTGACAGATCATTAGCAGAGTGATAACAGTATTAAACACCGCATGCATCCCAACAGCTTCAAAGGGTTGAACAAATAACAAAACAAATCCTAAATGAAGTGTGGGAGGTCTCCGTCGGTTACAAAACCAGGAACTTCACCAAGCAGCAAAATGATTGTTTTTTTGTATTTTTTTTTTCATGAATCTAATCAACTCACCCTTATCAATAAAGTCAATTTCATTTTTCATTTTTCATTTTGCTTGTTTGCTGAACGTTTCAGCCTCTTTCTGACCTGTTGTGTCTTGGCTTGACCTCTCCCCGGCGGGATTCAAAAGGCACCAAAGGATGTTTCCGCCTACGACAGTGAATCTGGTGTAGACTGGACCGCCACGTGCACTCCTCTTGTTTCATTCAATTAGGAAACGGAGTAAATTAAATACATCTATAATAAAAACACACAGCGCCGCGGAGCCGCTCCGCTGCGTGGAGATGGCGGCAAATGCCCAATCAGTGCACGCAAAAACCAACATGGAGTCCTGAGTTTCAGGGAATCAGAGAGGAGGAGAAGATGAAAGGAGGAGAGGAAAGGAGGAGAGGAAGGGAGTGGAGCAGGGATAGAAGCGAAATAAAAAACATAACATGAAGGACAGCAGAGAAGAAGAGAAATTAAAGGAGAGAATGTTACAGAGAAGGGCTGACAGAAACGAGGGAAAAAGAGGGAAGTAAACGAGATGGACATGAGGGTAGAGAGGAGCGAAGGAGGAGGAGATGGAGAGTCAGCAACTGTAACGTCCTTCCCACCCATCACCTCATCACCCCTTCTCTCTCTCTCTCCCTCTCTCCCTCTCTCTCTCTCTCTCTCCCTGCCTTAGGATTCCATCTCAGCCGCAGGGCGCAACGAATATTTTGGTAAATCCTCTTTTCTTTCTAGGTTTTGATTGGAATCTTTCAGGGAAGCACGCATGCCTTGATGACCATCACACTAAGAGCAGCCAAGCAGTGATGGATTAGCAGAACACTGCTTAAGGACGCCATAACACCGTTATGCATGTCATACTGCCACAAAGCTAATCCAGCCTCCCAGACCCGAACCACTGAGAAGAGTCTTTCAACGTTTAACTTTTCAAGGAAGGAGTCAAAATAAAGCAAACAAAATAAAAGCATGACACTGGCTTACACAAACACAAAACACTGCAGGAAGTGTAAGGAAAAGCAGATCCCGCAAAATGGGAATTGGTTGGCTGTTCTTGGCAATCTGGTAATCCAAAGAGAGCAAACGAAAAAGTGTGATTGAAAAGCCTTTCTTATGGATTGGATGGATATGGTCTATCCATGGTCTGTCCATGGTCTAGCCATGGTCTATCCATGAGGGTAGAGAGGAGCGAAGCGAGCGATCACCCCTTCTCTCTCTCTAGACCATGGATAGACGTCCATGGTCTACTCATGGTCTGTCCATGGTCTATCCATGGTCTACCCGGTGGCTGCCCAATGGCCACATAGGCTCAAGAAGAAGTCCTCTTGTAGAGTATATTTTTTCATATACTCCTCTTGGATTATGAGATTGGCAAGAACTCCCATCAAATTCTCATTTGGAAGAAGGAATTCATCGCATCGCGCTCATCATCGCATCGCGATTTCTGCTCCCGGTCTGAGCGAGCTAGAGGATAGAAAATTTGTGAAAATATGAATATTTGACCTCTAACTTCCAGTCAGATCGAGTTACAGCAGAACAGGGATTTTTTCGGAGGGACGTCCATGACCGGTGCCACTCACCTTCACATTTCTCCAGGATGTGAACCGTCTCGCCCACCTCCAGAGCCAGACCCTGGCTCACCGAGGCGCGGAAGTTACAGATCGCTGAGGAGGACAAAGAAAAAGAAGAGGAAGAAGAAGGGATGAGATCAAAAAATTCACCTGCGCACTTTGTTGGACTGTTCTGCAATTTATCGTTTCACAATTGAATATTTAATACTGATTGTCATGACAACATAACGTGGATGACTGGAACACCGGACAGATTAAAACAGAATCTGGAAAACACGGAAGAAACGGGTAAAGAAAACATACAATGAGATCAAATATGAGATAGCCAGAGCCCAGTGATAAAGGCCTGACTCCCCTCGGAATATGGAGAACTTGTCCAAAACCCAGATGCTGACTCAGCATAACTTAAGCTGCTTTTACACATTCGCACTGCAACCCTGAAATGATCCAGACATTACCCGGCGTAGCTGTATGTGTGAATGCAAACGTCCGAATCAGTTGGACTGGACATTACCTGGACTTCACCCAGCCAGCACCCTAGTAAAAAGTCTGTGGTATGTCCAACTGAGTGGTATGTGTGAACGGAGCAGGTGATTGTCCGGAGCATTCTCAGCGAGCCAGTGGGCGTGTCACCTGCTGATGACGTCTCTATCGTGCGTCAATTATTTACCTTTGTGTGGATGTTGGTGCAGGGAGCGTAGCTGCTGCGTACTCTTTTCTGCTTTCTTGATTATTCCTTTCCACTCTCTCGTTTATATTGCAAATACATCCAAATACATGGAGTATCTACGCATAAAGAAGATAAGTCGGTAGCATCGTCCACCATCTTGGGTGTGCTAAAATTCTGCAGCGTCATTCGCCATTGTGTCCTCTCCTGCCTCCTGCACGCTCTCCTCCACCGCCCCTCGTCCGAACAAAACAGAGTATTTCCAGATAGTGTAAGCACGTCTGACAGGGACATTCTGCGGTTGTGTGCTACATATGTGAAAGGGCAACTCGAGACAATGTCCAGACCTGATTATCTGGACATTGTCCGGAGTTCAAAAATATATGACAGCTTTAACATCCTGCCACTTCCGTAGCTTGTGTCTGAAAATGTGTCAGTCTCTGTGAGTTTGACACTCGGTCATCCTGGGGGTCTGACTCAGCGAGCTTACACTTCCAACAACACCCTCCATCACACCCCAACCTGTAAAACCACAAATCAGTGTAAACCCACAGGCACTTCGACTGTTCCATTCACTGAGGAATCTCTCTCTATCTATGTTGCACTGCACAGAATTCCTATCCCTTGTCCCCCGTCCCTGTCAGGGTTCGCCCGGGTCCTACCAGCATCAGCCACTAGATGCCGCCAGTACTGCCTTTTCAAGGTTGCTCTGCTTCACCTATTTCTGTTCCTGATTACCCTGCCTCATTAGGTTATATGTTTCACCTGTGTCTCGTTTGGTCGTCCCTATTTAGACCCTGTCATTTGTGTCCTCGGGCGCTCAGTCTTGAGTTTGTCTAACCTCATGACAACGCTCTTGTTCCAAGCTCCCGAGACTTCTTATTTGTTTTTGCCCAGTTTTTGTACTTGTTTTGAGTAAAACCTCTATTTTTGCCACCTCGCCTCTGCCTTGTTGTCTGCACCTGGGTTCACTCAGCATACCCCCTAACAGCAAGACTGAGCCACAACATGGACCCAGCAGAGAGCCAGCCTCCAGAGGTGGAGAGCCTGCGGGTGGCCTTGACGAACCAAGGGGCTGCGATTGGCCGACACAAGCGGGTTCTCCAACAAGTCCTGGACAACCTGCAGTCGCTCGCCCAGGCCGTCCAGCAGAGCCAGGCACAGGCTCCACCTATGGCCCCTGTGCCAGCGCTGCCTCCCATGGACCCGCGTCCTCCAGAGCACCGCGAACCACGACTGCCGGCGCCAGAGAGGTACGACGGTAACCCAGGGGGCTGTCGTGGCTTTCTGACACAATGCTCCCTGGCTTTCGAGCTCCAGCCGTCACAGTTCCCCACCCAGCGCTCACAGGTGGCATACGTGGTCACGCTACTCACCGGCAAAGCACTCTCCTGGGCCACAGCCATCTGGAATCGGCAAACCCCGGCCTGCTCCAGCTACCAGGCTTTTGCCGGGGAGATGCGCCGAGTGTTCGACCACTCAGTCAGTGGGAGGGAGGCGTCGACACGGCTACTCCGGCTCCGCCAGGGGGGACAGAGCGTGGCGGACTACGCCATCGCATTAAAGCCCTAAAGCCCTAAAGCTCCCTCTGGCACCTCTGGAGCATCCTCTCACGGTGACAGCCCTGGATGGAAGACCACTGGGTTCCGGTAGCGTGTGCCATCTCACCGCCCCACTTTGGCTGTCACTGGAGGGAAAACATTCAGAGGTAATCCAGCTCCACCTCATCCACTCTCCTGAGTTTCCACTGGTCCTGGGCTACCCATGGCTAGCCCGTCACAACCCACATCTGGACTGGGCCTCCGGGCGTCTCACCGAATGGGGCCCTGCCTGCCACACCACCTGTCTTCGTTCTAGTCCGTCTTCTCACCCTCTCGAGTCTCCAGTCCGTGTCCAAGCTCAGGCCCCTTCCCAAGCCCCTGCCCACTCCGGAGTTCCTGTCCGTGTCCTGGCTCCAGTCCGTATTCAAGGTCCCAGCCATCCCGAGTTTTCACGAGTGCCCCACGAGTATGCCGATCTGAGGGAGGTCTTCAGCAAGAGACGGGCCACCACGCTTCCTCCCCATCGGTCCTATGACTGCGCCATCGACCTTCTGCCTGGCACCTGCCCTCCTCGAGGACGTCTCTTCTCTCTCTCTGCCCCTGAGACTACAGCCATGGAGGAGTACATCTGGGGGGCGCTCACCTCAGGTTTCATCCGCCCTTCTACCTCCCCGGCGGGCGCAGGGTTTTTCTTCGTGGGTAAGAAGGATGGCGGCCTGCGTCCCTGCATTGATTACCGTGGTCTGAACAAGATCACGGTCAAGAATCGCTACCCCCTTCCTCTCATGTCCACATCTTTCGAGCAACTGCAAGGCGCCACCATCTTCACCAAACTCGATCTTCGAAACGCATACAATCTCGTCCGCGTCCGCGAGGGGGATGTGTGGAAGACCGCCTTCAACACACCTACCGGCCATTATCAATACCTGGTCATGCCTTTTGGATTGGCCAATGCTCCCGCTGTCTTCCAGGCCTTTGTAAACGACGTCCTCCGTGAGTTTCTCAACCGCTCCGTGTTCGTCTACATCGATGACATCCTCATCTTCTCCAGGACCCTTCCCGAACACATACAGCATGTGAGACAGGTCCTTCACCGCCTGCTCGCCAATGGCCTCTATGTGAA
This sequence comes from Zeus faber, assembly GCF_960531495.2. Lineage (NCBI taxonomy): Eukaryota > Metazoa > Chordata > Actinopteri > Zeiformes > Zeidae > Zeus > Zeus faber. Next base: position 35,282,253 of record NC_137192.1, on the reverse strand, counting down.
GCTGGAGAAGAGTGAGTTCCACGCCACCACCGTTCAGTTCCTGGGGTTCGTCATCACCGAGGGTCACGTCCAGATGGATCCAGCCAAGACCGAGGCCGTCCGGGACTGGCCACCACCCACCTCGGTCAAACAGGTGCAGCGCTTCCTCGGGTTTGCCAATTTTTACAGGCGATTCATTCGGGGTTTTAGCACTGTGGCAGCTCGCCTCACCGCCCTCACTAGGACATCCACAGCCCGCTTCGCCTGGACTGCGGAGGCTGAGGGGGCGGTCAGGGCTCTCAAGATGCGGTTCACCGCTGCCCCTGTCCTGGCCACACCAGAGCCTACCCTACCCTTCGTGGTGGAGGTGGATGCTTCCGATGTGGGAGTGGGGGCCGTTTTGTCCCAAAGGACTCACGACAGGAAGCTCCATCCATGTGCTTTCTTCTCCCGTCGCCTCACCCCAGTGGAACGGAACTATGACATAGGGAACCGGGAGCTACTGGCAGTCAAACTGGCGTTGGAGGAGTGGCGGCACTGGCTGGAGGGGGCCCAACACCCATTTGTCGTCTGGACCGACCACAAGAACCTGACATACATTCAGGATGCCAAACGCCTCAACTCCCGCCAAGCCCGATGGGCCTTGTTCTTCAATCGGTTCAACTTCATCCTGTCGTATCGTCCCGGGTCCAAGAACCTCAAGCCCGACGCTCTCTCCAGACAGTTTGACCCTCCTGAGCTGGTTGAACTCCCTGAGCCCATTCTCCAGAGCTCCTGCATCTTGGCTCCGGTCCGCTGGGGAATCGAGACGCAGGTCCGGCAGGCCCAAAGGAGGGAGGCGGATCCCGGCAACGGGCCCCCGGGTCACCTGTTTGTCCCGAAGGCTGTCCGATCACAAGTCCTGCAATGGGGGCATTCATCCCGCCTCACTGGCCACCCGGGGATCTCCAGGACCCTCGAGTTCCTCCGCAGGCATTTCTGGTGGCCTACCATGGAGCAGGACGTCCGGTCCTTCGTCGCTGCCTGCACCATCTGCACCCAGAACAAGAACCCCCGGTCACGTCCCATGGGGCTGCTGCATCCCCTTCCCATCCCCAGTCGGCCCTGGTCACACCTCTCAGTGGACTTCATCACCGGCCTTCCACCATCTCGGGGCCACACTGTCATCTTCGTTGTGGACCGGTTCTCCAAGGCTTGCCGTTTTATTCCTCTGCCCAAGCTCCCCTCAGCTCTGGAGACTGCTGAGCTCATGGTGCAGCACGTTTTCAGGGTGTTCGGCCTGCCCCTGGACGTGGTGTCAGACCGCGGTCCGCAGTTTGCATCCCGGTTCTGGAAAGCATTCCACCAGCTCCTCGGCGCCTCCGTCAGCCTGTCCTCCGGTTTCCACCCGCAATCCAATGGCCAGACGAAGCGGGTCAACCAGGACCTGGAGACAACACTGAGGTGCCTCGTGTCCTCCAACCCTGCCTCCTGGAGCGACCATCTAGTGTGGGCGGAATACGCTCACAACACTCTGCGCTGCTCTTCCACTGGCATGTCCCCGTTTGAGTGCCAGTTCGGGTACGTACCTCCTCTGTTTCAGGAGCAGGAGGCGGAGGTGGGAGTGCCGTCAGCCCAGCGGTTCGTCCAGCGGTGCCGACGGACCTGGCAGAGGGCTCGTCAGGCCCTGCTGAGGACATCCCGGCAGCAGCAGATCCAGGCCAACCGACGGCGCAGACCAGCGCCTATGCTCCGTCCGGGCCAGAGGGTCTGGCTGTCCACCAGGGACCTTCCATTACGGGTGGAGTCACGCAAACTCGCGCCACGGTATGTTGGGCCCTTCAAGATCGTGTGGCAGGTCAATCCTGCCGCATACCGTCTTCTGCTCCCCAGGTCCATGAGGATAAACCCCACCTTCCACGTGTCGCGGCGCCGACCGGTGGTCACCAGCACCTTGGAGCCCACCACGAGGCCTCCTCCGGCGCCTCGCATCATCTACGGTCAGCCCGCCTACACGGTCCGCCAGCTCCTGGACTCCCGCTGGGTCCGCGGGGCCCTGCAATACCTGGTGGACTGGGAGGGTTACGGGCCGGAGGAGCGCTCCTGGGTTCCGGCCCGGGATATCCTGGCCGTCGCCACCCGACACTCCCTGGAGGACTGTCAGGGTTCGCCAGGGTCCTACCAGCATCAGCCACTAGATGCCGCCAGTACTGCCTTTTCAAGGTTGCTCTGCGTCACCTATTTCTGTTCCTGATTACCCTGCCTCATTAGATGATATGTTTCACCTGTGTCTCGTTTGGTCGTCCCTATTTAGACCCTGTCGTTTGTGTCCTCGGGCGCTCAGTCTTGAGTTTGTCTAACCTCATGACAACGCTCTTGTTCCAAGCTCCCGAGACTTCTTATTTGTTTTTGCCCAGTTTTTGTACTTGTTTTGAGTAAAACCTCTATTTTTGCCACCTCGCCTCTGCCTTGTTGTCTGCACCTGGGTTCACTCAGCATACCCCCTAACAGTCCCACATAGTGAGTCGAAGTCCCACACTTGGATTACCTCTAGTTAACCACTGCAGAAGAGACATTATTCTAAAATCTGCCTATTATCCAATGGCTGTGAAGAAAGTGGGGAAGGCTGTCATCATGGGGATTGCGTTGGATGTCAAAGAAAACTCACAGTTCTTTGCTAAATTTGCCAGAGTTTTCAGATTTCGCCCAGAGGGGAACACACCGTGAAGCGACACAGTGCATGTGAGGCTCCCAGAGGGAAAAGCAGAGAGACGTGACGAGCTCAGGGGCAGACCAGAAATGTTAGATAGACATCAAATCAAAAGGTTTCGTCTGCCTCTCAGCATCGCTTCCTGTCCCACACAAACATACTCTTTGTCCCACATTAGGTTTGTTGGCATCTGGTCACCCGAGCAATGCATGTAAATGACACGTGAAAATTCCACTCCATTCCGCTGTGGCATGGCACCTCATGAGTTTCCATGTGTAAGCCTGCTTGTCAACTTTCAGCCAATGCTGTTTTGTGATGTGAAGTCTATGTGAACTGAACAGAATTAAAGGAAACAGATCAAAGCCACATTAAACAATACAATGACTATATTAAACATTAAAGGCCCAAGGGAGCGTCTTCAGTTTGTTCCCAGCAAGCAACGTGTCCCTTCATAGTGTTCTTAGGTAAGAAAACATACTACACTGAATGTCTCTGTGGCAGCTCCGCCAGCCACACCCCACCCGAGTTGTGTTTTCAGGGCCCTCCGACACAGAGGCACAGACAGAGTTTTTCGCAAACAAACCAGTTTATGGTAGAGAGTGGACAGATGGAAGATGAACACATGACAGAGGCTCTCCCTGCGTGTGTGTGTGGGGATGGGTGATCTACCTGTTGCTCGTTGATTGTTCTAACGCGCAACAGGTGTAAAGCCACCCTGATCCCGGGCCCAATTACCGAGACCCAAGACAGGTGTGGCTCCTTAAACCACATCACCCCCACACCACAGTCTCCTAGAATGTCTCCCAGACCGTCTTCTAGCTCCCAGACCATCTTCAAGCCTATAGACTGCCTCCTAGATTGCCTCCTTGGTCCTGGACTTTCTCCTAGCCCCAAGGCTGTCTCCTAGCTCCTAACTTGTTATATAATGCTTTTAATGTTGATTTGTCTTTCAGTGACACCTTCTCAAGGTTTCAACCTTTGTTTCCTCGACAGGGTTTTCCCAGGAGCTTTCTCTGTGTTGATACGAGGGGGCCCTGTTGATGTCTGTGTTAAATATGAGGCCTGTGAAGCCCTTTGAGACTGTCCTGTGTTTAACGGTTGTAGAAATGATCTAATATCTCTGGACGCACCGAAGGTAGAACTGGCTGGAGCCGGTGTTGTTCTGTCGATAGGAACCACCTCTAGCAACAGCGAACAGAGCCAGGGGGCCAGGTTTGAATTTAAGTGTCTCAAAAACAGAAAACCTGAATGGTGATCTTTGTGGTTTTTTTAACAAAGTATTTCACACAACGTTGTGTTTCCTCGTGCTGGGTCTCGCTGTGACTCAGCCTCCGAGACGGCGGCGCCGCTCAGCGTAACGTCCTGTGACACCCGTCGGCCGCCGCTCCGTCTGTTTGGCGGTGATTCCACCGTGGTCAGTGACTCAGAACTGTGGTGTAAGCAGTCAGCGAACAACAAACAAAGCGTGTTTGTCACTCAATATGTCACTGGAGGAGGCTGAGGACACTCTGGTACACTTTATTGGTGGAGCAGTGCACGGACGCCATTAAAACGCTTTTATCAATGATTCTCTCATTTCTAAAGGGACGCAAGCACATTATTGATCACATGGATTTGAACCTCGGCCCGTCGCCCCTGGTCACGCTCTACCGCTTGATAAAAAAAAGGCAGTACTGTATATCCAATTAATGGATGGTAGATGCACCTCAATCACTGAAAGTAAGTACTTTTACTTTAGGATGAAGTACACCTCTCAATACTCAGTAAATAGTAAAGACAGAATAAGGAAAATATACAAAAGGTTTCCAATTACTGGAACATTAAGACACATTTAAAACATCAAACTCAGAGACTGGAAAGTGAAAGAGAATCTATCCAGCTGTGACTTCATCACAACCCTCTCCGTCCCTCCCTCCCTCCCCCTCCCCCCTCTCTCTCATTGTTTCATCCTGTCTTCTCTGACAAATGTAAGATGATAAACGTCTTTTTTTCCAATTCCAAGGACGCAAAGAGTTGTTATTCACAGTTAAATCACTCCGTGAATTTCAGCACCAAGTCCAAAATGGAAAGGAGCAGCTCAGCAGGAGGGAACATGGGAAATAAAGGGGGAAAAAAACTAAAAATGTAAAATCTTTATTTCAATTATTATTTATTTGACATACTTTAAAAATCCCTCTGGGGGTTATTAGTTCTCTGCATTTCACCCATTTTAGTGACTGACCCATCCAGGAGCATTGGGCTGCCACGGAGCGGTGCCCGTGTCCAAGACTCCAACTGCAGGTCTTAGACGATGCCTTGCTCAGGGGCAGGAGGGTCGAACCCTGATGCTGCTGCTTTGAGGGCGGAGGAAACCAGAGGAACCCCACGTTAACAGAGGGTGAACAAACAACATGAAGACTCCACCCAGAGAGGCCGCTGTGACCAGGACCTTCTTTTTTTGGGGGGGTTTGCACCAACAACTGTGGGAATAAATGGGCGCAGCATCTGTGACGTCACCCATTGGTTTCAGAGAATCTGAAGAGTTTGGGCTTCGCCCCGTCGCCACCTTGGCAAGAAAGAGAAGAGAACCGATCTGAATCCAGGCAGCAGGACACACAAGAACAACGTAATCCAACAGTCCATAAAACACTGCACTCAATATGTTTAGCTTCATGGGCCATCGTGCACCATGTGCATCTTGAAACACCTTCAGTCCAACACCACCACCACCACCACCACCACCACCACCGAGCACATTCACCAAATGTCACTACTAACTACTAACTAAATATGAAATAAATCTGAGATATGAATAAACTGAAAGCAGCTCGTTGTTTCTGTTTCCAAGCAACGGCATGACCTGATAAATACCACAACACTGGAAAACCTAACTCAACGGTGTGTGTGTGTGTGTGTGTGTGTGTGTGCAGCGTGGGTCCATGTGTGTATGTGTGTGTGCACGTGTGTGTGTGTGTGCACGTGTGTGTGTGTGTGTCTCATGCACAAGTGATAACATGTAATGCCCTGTAGAGCACATCTTAATTAAGACAAGAAGATCATCATTTCAGCTGCACTGACAACAGCCACAGGAAGAGAGAGAGAGAGAGAGAGAGAGAGACAGAGAGAGGGGAAGAGAGAGAGAGAGAGAGAGAGAGAGAGGGGAAGAGAGAGAGAGAGAGCGAGAGAGAGAGAGGGGAAGAGAGAGAGAGAGAGAGAGACAGAGAGAGGGGAAGAGAGAGAGAGAGAGAGAGAGAGAGAGACAGAGAGAGAGACAGAGAGAGGGGAAGAGAGAGAGAGAGTGAGGGGAAGAGAGAGAGAGGGGAAGATAGAGAGAGAGAGACAGAGAGACAGAGAGAGAGAGAGACGGAGAGAGAGAGAGAGACAGAGAGAGAGGGGAAGATAGAGAGAGAGAGAGACAGAGAGAGAGAGAGAGACCAAAATAGCAGCTCATCCTCCCCCTCTCTGTGTATGAAGTCAACCATGGTCATCCAGCTTTTTATCCGTCTTTGATGGCAGCACTCGGACTCCCTCCCCCCATCCCTCATTCCCTGCCTCCCTCCCCATACCCCTCGCTCACCCCATCCCTCCATCCCTCCCTCCCTCCCTCACGCGCTCCCCCCCCCCCCCCCCCCCCCATCCCTCCGTCCCGCATCCTGTCGTCGCCATCGGCAACAAAACTTAATTTGATGGATGCTGAGCAGGGCCGGGAAAGGAAGGGTGAGACAGGGAGAGGAAGAGGAAGAGAGAAGAAGGGAAATACATTGACTGTCATACGGAGAAAAGGGAGAGATGAAGACAGGGAGCAGGAGAAAGAGGGATCGCCCAGAGAGGAAAGGTGGAAAAAGAAAAGAGAGAGAGAGGGGGAGGGAGGGAGGGCATGGGAATGAGAGAAAGTTTTTTTTTGTCCTCTAATGAAGTGATGGACGCACCACAAAGGAAGAAAAGCAGGATGGGATTTTAGGAAGAGGAGACCTGAGGAGAAGGGATGGAGGGATGGAGTAGTGACAGGATGGAGGGATGGAGGAAGCGGGAGACATTCATATAAATTGAGATGATTCAAAAGCTGGGGGGAAAATACTGAACTAATGTATGTTTGAGTCATACAGGGTGAGGCAGAGAGAGGGAGGGAGAGACTGTCCTTTACTTTCAGTACGTCATGTCACAGAAACTTGATTAGGAATGGAACCAAAAGACAACAAAAACAGAGACAAACCACAGGAAACCACAGCTCAGTAAGAGCACGTCTCTCTTCAGAAATAACCAGGTAGACAGGGTCTGTTGGTTTCTTCAGCAGGTTTGAGACTGCAGTTCACTATAAGGACCTTTGTAGCCCAGACTTCCTCCTTTGTACAGTTTACCTCCTTAGAGAGAGAGAGAGAGTGAGAGAGAGAGACACTTGTGAAAGTGTCCAATTTGCCGGTCAGTTTGTAAAACTCAAACTCCACCCTGAGGCGGCTGAGAGCCAACCAATCGTTATCTGGGCCGGATCTACCGGACCCCTGACCCCTCACAGTGTTCTTTTTGCTTTCCAAATGGCCAGCTTGGCCACCCCTGAAACAGTGTTCACCAGGACATGGACAGATTTGTTTGACACAGTGTAAACAGGACCGAAGATAAAAAGTTTAAAAGAGAAGCTCTACCCCAGACCCCGAACCCACCGCTCCAGCAGCCAAACAGCCCCTGCAGCCCAGAACACAGAACAAATAGGTGCTGCAGCGTCTCCCTCTCAGAGTACAAGATGCATCCCACCCCTGTGCTGGGATCCAGGTGTCACATCCCACTCCTGTGCTGGGATCCAGGTGTCACATCCCAGTCCCGTGCTGGGATCCAGCACGGGACTGGGACGCCCCGTAGGACAACTGGGGTAGCAGCCATTTGCACCTGGACAGTCTGGCACACACCTTCTCCACCACACCCTCCAAGTTCTGCAGCTGGTACTGCTCCGAGCCCAAAAACACCCCCAAAACCTTCCTTCCTCCCTTTTCCCACCTCAGGCCCCCTGGTAGCTCAGGAGGCGTCTTCCCCTCCCACCTTTTTTCCCAGTTTACCTGAGCAGACGAGGCCGTCTGATACATCCCTAAGCAAGCCAGCACCCCCCGGACGTCATCCTGGTCGCTAAGGAAAACACTGACATCGTCTACATAAGCGCCGACGACCGGCGACGGCCCCTGTGGCAGCCCCAGCAGGGAGGGCCCAATTAGCCCCTTGAAGTGTGCAGAAGAGGTTCTATAGCAAGGGAGTAGAGCTGCCCAGAGATGGGGCAGTCCTGCCTCCTCCATCTCTGTACGGGGAGGGGATGGCTCCACCCCCATCCACCTTGATCAGGCAGGAGGCTTCCCTGTACAGGAGCTGCACATAGTTAAGAAACCCTTCCCCAAACCCAAACATCTTCAAGGATGAAAACAAAAAGCCATGGGAGAGAGAGAGAGAGACAGAGACATTGTGTACAGTACAATATGTCTGTTATAGGAACATTATTAAAATGTGGACGCTGGAAGGATAAAGGAAATGATTGCTGCGTTGCTGTCGATGCTGAGTGTGTTGAGCTGCTTCAAACTGTCATTAATGACACTTCACTGAAGCTTTCCATCCCAAACATCACTGAGTGTGTGTGTGTGTGTGTAGAAAGTGTGTCATGGGACATACGGTTGTGTGACCTACGCCCTGGGCGTGCACCCTGGTAATCCCTCTGTTGGAGGCTAACCCTCCACAGCCTGTTCAGCCTGTGCAGCTTGTCTACAAATAGAAGCTACAGCACATCATAAAGGGGGACTGGCTGAGTTACTTCTCCACCAAGTGGAAGTATAATCATTTGTAAAGCCAGGCCCTACGGTACATGAACACTATGTCCACACAGCCCTCGTTTATCTCAAGATAACGTACAGACAGACAGTTGTATCACTGTATTACACACAACTAACTGAATACAATAATACACTGAGAAGGATTTATAACTAGTATGACTTGTTTCTTACCAGTATAACTAGTTTATAATTAGTATGACTAGTTTAATAACTGGTTTGACTTATTGTTAATATTTTGGTGGCACGGTAGGAATCCCGGAACGATCCAGGTCCTTTCTCTGTGGAGTTTGCACACACAGAACCAAATATAACTAGTATGTGTAGTTAAATTACTAGTATGTCTAGTTGTATAACTAGTATGTGTCGTTTAATTACTAGTATGTCTAGTTGTATAACTAGTATGTCTAGTTGTATAACTAGTATGAGTAGTTGTATAATTAGTATGAGTAGTTGTATAACTAGTGTGTCTAGCTGTATAACTAGTATGAGTAGCTGTATAACTAGTATGTCTAGCTGTACAACTAGTATGAGTAGCTGTATAACTAGTAAGT
>NC_137192.1:35255751-35265751 GCF_960531495.2 Zeus faber | reverse complement strand
AACTGAATACAATAATACACTGAGAAGGATTGACAACTAGTATGACTAGTTTATAACTAGTTTATAACTAGTATGACAAGTGTATAACTAGTATCCTGCTTATTACATACTACTAACTGAATACAATAATATACTGAGAAGTATTTATAACTAATATGACTTGTTTATAACTAGTATGACTTGTTTAAAACTAGTATGACTTGTTTATAACTAGTATGACTTGTTTAAAACTAGTATGACTTGTTTAAAACTAGTATGACTTGTTTATAACTAGTATGACTTGTTTAAAACTAGTATGACTTGTTTATAACTAGTATGACTTGTTTATAACTAGTATGACTTGTTTAAAACTAGTATGACTTGTTTACAACTAGTATGACTAGTTTAAACCAAGTTTATAACTAGTATGACAAGTGTATAACTAGTATCCTGCTTATTACATACTACTAACTGAATACAATAATATACTGAGAAGTATTTATAACTAATATGACTTGTTTATAGCTAGTATGACTTGTTTAAAACTAGTATGACTTGTTTATAACTAGTGACTTGTTTAAAACTAGTATGACTTGTTTAAAACTAGTATGACTTGTTTATAACTAGTATGACTTGTTTAAAACTAGTAAGACTTGTTTAAAACTAGTATGACTTGTTTAAAACTAGTATGACTTGTTTATAACTAGTATGACCTGTTTAAAACTAGTAAGACTTGTTTAAAACTAGTATGACTTGTTTAAAACTAGTATGACTTGTTTATAACTAGTATGACTTGTTTAACACTAGTATGACTTGTTTAAAACTAGTATGACTTGTTTAAAACTAGTATGACTTGTTTAAAACTAGTATGACTTGTTTATAACTAGTATGACTTGTTTAAAACTAGTATGACTTGTTTATAACTAGTATGACTTGTTTAAAACTAGTATGACTTGTTTATAACTAGTATGACTTGTTTAAAACTAGTATGACTTGTTTATAACTAGTATGACTTGTTTATAACTAGTTTCACTTGTTTAAAACTAGTTTGACTTGTTTAAAACTAGTTTGACTTGTTTAAAACTAGTATGACTTGTTTAAAACTAGTTTGACTTGTTTAAAACTAGTTTGACTTGTTTAAAACTAGTAAGACTTGTTTAAAACTAGTATGACTTGTTTAAAACTAGTATGACTTGTTTATAACTAGTATGACTTGTTTAAAACTAGTAAGACTTGTTTAAAACTAGTATGACTTGTTTAAAACTAGTATGACTTGTTTATAACTAGTATGACTTGTTTAAAACTAGTATGACTTGTTTAAAACTAGTATGACTTGTTTAAAACTAGTATGACTTGTTTAAAACTAGTATGACTTGTTTATAACTAGTATGACTTGTTTAAAACTAGTATGACTTGTTTATAACTAGTATGACTTGTTTAAAACTAGTATGACTTGTTTATAACTAGTATGACTTGTTTATAACTAGTTTCACTTGTTTAAAACTAGTTTGACTTGTTTAAAACTAGTTTGACTTGTTTAAAACTAGTATGACTTGTTTATAACTAGTTTCACTTGTTTAAAACTAGTTTGACTTGTTTAAAACTAGTTTGACTTGTTTAAAACTAGTAAGACTTGTTTAAAAGTAGTATGACTAGACTTTAAGACTTTAAGAGTAGTTTACTGAGACAAGGTCACAGTATTATACCCATTATTATTATTATTATTATTATTATTATTATTATTATTATTATTATTATTATTATTATTATTATTGTTATTATTATTATTATCCCACCCACTTCTCCTCTGTGCTCTCCTCTTCTCTTCCACCTCACGGCACTTTCTCCTCTCTGCAGGTTAATGATGCCACTGATTCTCTCTGCTCCACCTTGAGCTCATGTCTGGAGCCTGTGTTCACAATCCACCAGACCTGCTCGTTCAACCCAGTCGCACCCTTGGCTGAGTGACACCCTCCGGACAACGCGCACTGACCTCAGAGCAGCCGAGAGGAAATGGCACAAATCCAAAACAAGTGAGGATCTTGCAAGCTACCAGACACTGCTGTCCTCCTTCTCCTCCAGCATCACTGCTGCCAAGAAGGCCTTCTTCAACGATAGGATCAACGGTGCCACAGACACACGTAAGTTATTCTCCACCTTCAAGTCTCTGCTTTACCCTCCACCACCTCCCCCAGCTACTAACCTCACTGCCGACTGCCTTGCCTCCTTTTTTACTAACAAAGTGGCAGCCATCAGCAGCCAATTCACTAAACAACTTACTCACAACCTGTCTTCTCCAGCCCTAGGCTCATCGTTCCCTGGTTTCACCCCCCTCGCTGAAAGTGAGGTATCTAAACTACTAACATGTAGCCGTCCTACTACCTGTCCGCTAGATCCGATCCCATCTAACCTCCTTCAAGCCATATCACCGACTATCACCCCGTCAATCACACATATGATTAATTCTTCCCTAACTTCCGGCACTTTCCCTCTGCTTTCAAAGCGGCTCGGGTCGCACCACTGCTCAAAAAACCTTCACTCGATCCCAATCAAGTAGAAAACTATCGGCCGGTCTCTCTCCTCCCATTCCTTTCCAAAACCTGAGAGAGGGCGGTCTCTAGACAGGTTACAGAGTACCTGTCAAGAAACAACCTTCTTGATACACTTCAATCTGGCTTCAAAAGTGGTCACTCCACCGAAACAGCCCTGTTGTCTGTGACAGAGGCCTTAAAAACTGCTAGAGCTGCTGCCAAATCCTCGGTTCTCATTGTGCTAGACTTATCAGCTGCTTTTGACACTGTCAATCATTGCATACTCCTGTCCATACTCTCAAGTATGGGCATAACGGGCAGTGCACTTTCCTGGTTGGAATCTTACCTCACTGGACGCTTGTTCAGTGTGACATGGCGAGGCCAGCTGTCTGTGCCTCACCACCTCACCACAGGGGTGCCCCAAGGCTCGGTGCTAGGACCCCTCCTCTTTGCCATATACATCACCTCACTGGGCCCCATCATCCGCTCACATGGCTTTTCATATCACTACTATGCGGATGATACTCAACTCTATCTGTCCTTCCCGCCCGACGACCCCACTGTCTCGACGCGGATCTCGGATTGTCTCGCTGACATATCCACATGGATGAAGGATTATCATCTTCAACTAAATCTGGCGAAAACTGAACTGCTGGTCTTCCCGGCCAAACAAGGTATTTATCACAACATTGATATTAAAATCGACTCTCTATCTCTTGTTCCTACCAAGGCTGCAAGGAATCTTGGTGTCATTATTGATGACCAACTGACATTCTCGGACCATGTTGCCGCCGTCTCCCGGTCCTGCCGCTTCGCACTACTCAACATCCGAAAAGTCAGGCCGTACCTGACCCAATATGCCACTCAACTGCTGCTACAAACCTTGGTGATGTCCCGTCTCGACTACTGACTGTCAAAACAAAAAAGTGAGCTTGAGAAAGGTGATGGTAATGTAAAAATGTAAAAAAAACAAAAGTCAATTTGAGCACGTTGTGAGGACTGAAAGGAGCAGCAGAGCAGGAAGAAAGGAAGAGGAAAGAAGAGGAGGATGAGGAGGGAGCCATCCTACAGCCAGCACAGCACCTCCCAGCACCACACTCACACACCACACCAGTACCCTGACCCCTGACCCCTGACCCCTGAAACCGTGTTCATCAGGACATGGACAGATTGGTTTGACACAGTAAAAACAGGAGCGAGAGAGACAGAGTGAGAGAGAGACAGAGAGAGAGAGAGACAGAGAGAGAGACAGAGTGAGAGAGAGACAGAGAGAGAGAGAGACAGAGAGAGAGACAGAGTGAGAGAGAGACAGAGTGAGAGAGAGAGACAGAGAGAGAGAGAGACAGAGAGAGAGAGAGACAGAGAGAGACAGACAGGGAGAGAGACAGAGAGAGAGACAGAGTGAGAGAGGGACAGAGAGAGAGAGACAGAGTGAGAGAGAGACAGAGAGAGAGAGAGAGAGAGAGAGAGAGAGAGAGACAGACAGGGAGAGAGACACAGAGAGAGAGAGACAGAGAGACAGACAGGGAGAGAGACAGAGAGACAGAGAGAGACAGAGAGAGAGACAGAGAGACAGACAGGGAGAGAGAGTGCTAAAGTGACTGGATCAGATCAACTTAGTGACCTGGAAAAACTGTGCTTCACTGTAAAACACACACACACACACAGTGACACACACACACACACACACACACACACACACACACACACACACACACAGTGACACACACACACACACACACAGTGACACACACACACACACACACAGTGACACACACACACACACACACACACACACACAGTGACACACACACACACACACACACAGTGACACACACACACACACACACGGTGACACACACACACACACACACACACAGTGACACACACACACACACACACACACACACACAGTGACACACACACACACAGTGACACATACACACACACACACACGGTGACACACACAGTGATAACACACACACACACACACACACACACACACACACACACACACACACACACACACAGTGACACACACACACACACACACACACAGTGACACACACACAGTGACACACACACACACACACACACACACACACACACACACACACACACACACAGTGACACACACACACACAGTGACACACACACACACACACACACGGTGACACACACAGTGACACACACACACACACACACACACACACACACACACACACACACACACAGTGACACACACACACACACACACACACACACACACACAGTGACACACACACACACACACACACACAGTGACACACACACAGTGACACACACACACACACACACACACACACACACAGTGACACACACACACACACACACACACACAGACACACACAGTGACACACACACACACAGTGACACACACACACACACACACACACGGTGACACACACAGTGACACACACACACACACACACACACACAGCCACTGTGTGTGTGTGTGTGTGTGTGTGTTAGTACTGGTCCTACTAAGTTTGGAACGAAAGCTGAAAAACGTCCTGAATTATTTAAACGATCTGAGTCCAAAGTCTGTTCATGTCACCTCTCAAAGAAGAGAGGAGGAGAGGAGGAGAGGAGGAGGAGGAGGAGGAGAGGAGGAGGAGGAGGAGAGGAGAGGAGGAGAGGAGGAGGAGGAGGAGAGGAGGAGGAGGAGGAGGAGGAGGAGGAGGAGAGGAGGAGAGGAGGAGAGGAGGAGAGGAGGAGGAGGAGGAGGAGAGGAGGAGAGGAGGAGAGGAGGAGGAGGAGGAGGAGGAGGAGGAGGAGGAGGAGGAGGAGGAGGAGGAGGAGAGGAGGAGGAGGAGAGGAGAGGAGGAGAGGAGGAGGAGGAGGAGGAGAGGAGGAGGAGGAGAGGAGGAGAGGAGGAGAGGAGAGGAGGAGGAGGAGGAGAGGAGGAGAGGAGGAGGAGGAGGAGGAGGAGGAGGAGGAGAGGAGGAGGAGGAGAGGAGGAGAGGAGGAGAGGAGGAGGAGGAGAGGAGGAGAGGAGGAGGAGGAGGAGGAGGAGAGGAGGAGAGGAGGAGGGGAGGAGAGGAGGAGGAGGAGGAGGAGGAGGAGGAGGAGGAGGAGAGGAGGAGGAGGAGGAGGAGAGGAGGAGGAGGAGGAGGAGAGGAGGAGGAGGAGGAGGAGGAGAGGAGGAGGAGGAGGAGGAGAGGAGGAGGAGGAGAGGAGGAGGAGAGGAGGAGAGGAGGAGAGGAGGAGGAGGAGAGGAGGAGAGGAGGAGGGGAGGAGAGGAGGAGGGGAGGAGAGGAGGAGGAGGAGAGGAGGAGAGGAGGAGGAGGAGAGGAGGAGAGGAGGAGGAGGAGGAGGAGAGGAGGAGGAGGAGGAGGAGGAGGAGGAGGAGAGGAGGAGAGGAGGAGAGGAGGAGGAGAGGAGGAGGAGGAGGAGGAGGAGGAGGAGAGGAGGAGGAGGAGGAGGAGAGGAGGAGGAGGAGGAGGAGGAGGAGGAGGAGGAGGAGGAGGAGAGGAGGAGGAGGAGGAAGAGGAGGAGGAAGAGGAGGAGGAGGAGGAGGAGGAGAGGAGGAGAGGAGGAGAGGAGGAGGAGGAGGAGGAGGAGGAGGAGGAGGAGGAGGAGGAGAGGAGGAGGAGGAGGAGAGGAGGAGAGGAGGAGGAGGAGGAGGAGAGGAGGAAGAGGAGGAGGAGGAGGAGGATCCCTGTCTCCCTCTCTCCATAGAAGAGCTCTGCTCTTTGTCTCCCTGGGGAACAATGGCCGCCCTGGAAAAGCCCCCGTCCCACAATGCATGCTGGGATGAGAGCTCCGCCCCCTCACGTTGTCCACCTCCACCACCTTCACCCCGTGTCCACCCAAGGTGTTTGGGGGTTCAGGGTTGCCAGTTTGGGGCCGGGCGCTTCTTAAATCCCCTGGAGACTCTGTTCACCAACCAGAGCTGCAGGAGATGTTTGTGTTTCTGAGCAGTTTTCAGGTTTCAATGTTTGTTTGCTCCACATTTTTAAATAAATCATATTTTCACAAAGATGAAGATGAAGCTGAAGATGAAGATGAAGATGAAGCTGAAGATGAAGATGAAGATGAAGATGAAGCTCCTCTTATATTGTTGTTGCAGATTTAAGATGAATGTTATATTTCCGTCGCCTGAATTTACACTTCACACATTTCATTAGAGGTTGATAAATGATATTTTACTTTATTTTATTTCAATAAAAAAATCTGAAAAAAATAAAACAAGATACATTACAATACATTTTAAAAAAATAATGTGGCAGAGGGCCAGCGGGTACTTCAAAGATCAACAAAGTGACGTAATATTACTGAATAGATTTAAAGTACTACTACTTTGATTAAAAACTATTGCTTAATTAATTACATTTAAAATAATAAAAGCAATAAAAGCATGTGTAATGATGAGTCACATCTCCCAAAAATATTCAGTAAATTCAAAACAATTTCACACGGAAAATGTATTTATATTGACTGAATATCTGGAGAAGAATGATTTGATTTACAATACAAAATAAATAACATGGACTCATATTGATGATCCTAATTCAACACATTTAGCCTTGTTCTTATTGATCTGCACCTCAATGACTTGTGTGATGTGATGGTAGTTATGTATTTCATGTTTGTATTGATCAGTTATTGATCAGTTATTACAACCACATTTACTTCTAAACATTTGAAAGTTTGAAATATTAGGAGTTTTATTGTAATAAAACTCCTAATATTTCAACTTATATACAAAGTACCGTCACCGTGTCACCGTGGGCACGATGCACGGCTGCCTCACAGCCACGAGGTCCTCGGTTCAATTCCCTCCTGAGGCGCTGTCGGCAGCGTGCTTTGGTGAGGGGTCTTTCTGGGTGGAGTTGAATGTTCTCCCTGTGCTCACATGGAGTTTCCTCCATGTAACGTCGGTAAGGACCCCCACCCAAAAACATGGGGTTTCCTCCTTGTAACATCAGTAAGGATCCCCACCCAAAAACAAAGGGTTTCCTCTTTGTAACATCAGTAAGGATCCCCACCCAAAAACATGGGGTTTCCTCCTTGTAACATCAGTAAGGATCCCCACCCAAAAACATGGTGTTTCCTCCTTGTAAAATCAGTAAGGACCCCCACCCAAAAACATGGGGTTTCCTCCTTGTAACATCAGTAAGGATCCCCACCCAAAAACATGGGGTTTCCTCCTTGTAACATCAGTAAGGACCCCCACCCAAAAACATGGGGTTGTCCTTGTACAAAGTGACAAATAAAGATTCTTCTTCTTCTGTCTGGAGTTTATGAGTTGGAATTTATGATCTCCTTATTCTGTATATTCCTTATATGGACTAAAGTAGTATTTTATACTACAGACTTACTTGTACAGTAAAGCGCTGGCACAACCTTTATTTATGCGGTATTCATATGGTATTTTCATGTTAATTATATGGCAAAACAGCATTTCTTTCTATGGTATAAACATGTATTTACAATATCCTTTAACTGTAATACAGGCTGGTCGGGGCTTTTTGTTTTGTTTCATTAAATTAGGAAATAGAGGAAAATAAATACAGCTACAATAAAAACACATTGTTTTTATTTGTTTTGTTTGGAGAAACGGGAAACGGGGACGTGCATCGGAGAACGATAATGGACCTGGGGACTACCAACACCAATTACAGCTTTTCGAGTTCCTGTGGAACGCAGCATCACTTCCAAACGACACAAATGACAATACAGTGGTACCTGGTCCCACGACCGCACCTACTGACCACTAACCCAGGCACCAGCAGTGATAGGCACCAACATTTGTATCGACTTGCGAGCGACTGCGACTCCGTCAGTCAGTCGTCAGTCAGTCGTCAGTCAGTCGTCAGTCAGTCAGCAGTCAGTCAGTCAGCAGTCAGTCGTCAGTCAGTCAGCAGTCAGTCAGCAGTCAGTCAGCAGTCAGTCAGCAGTCAGTCGTCAGTCAGTTAGCAGTCAGTCAGCAGTCAGTCGTCAGTCAGTCGTCAGTCAGTCAGCAGTCAGTCAGCAGTCAGTCAGCGGGCGACCTACATGGTGTGTGTACGTAGTCTGGGCTTATGGATATTTTCTTCATATTTACTGTGTTTGTTCAGTGTATTTTGTTTATTTTTACCCTTCATGATGAGTCCTAAGAAGAAGGACGATGGAAAAAGAAAAAGGCAACGAGACTATTTAAACATACGACCGTTTTAAAATACCACTGTTTTAACATACGACCGTTTTAAAATACCACTGTTTTAACATACCACCGTTCCACTGTATTATGATTTCTCCTGAAACGCAGCATCACTTCCTACAGACACCAATTACGGTTTTACCAGTTCCCCTTGAACGCAGCATCACTTACTACACCAATTACAATATTACGAGTTCCCCTAGAATGCCGCATCACTTCCTACTGACACCAATTACGGTTTTACCAGTTCCCCTGGAACGCAGCATCACTTCCTACCGACACCTATTACAATATTACGAGTTGCCTTGGAATGCAGCATCACTTCCTTCTGTCTCTCGACCCGATACACACTTGGAGCACATTGTAATCCACGGGGGAGGGGATACATGATGCATATGATACTTATGGATTCTGTGTAATAATTACATCGTTCTCCTTCTTTTAGCTCGGTCCTGCTTCAGGAAGCCGCTCGTTTCCAACGGCAACACAGGGTTTTTTCTCCTCTTTTTCTTTTTCTTTTTCTTTTGGAGAGAAAAATAAAGAAAAGAGGGAGATGGAAGTTAAAGAGACGTGGAGCACGAAGCCGAAAACAGGACGAGGACGGCGGCCGAGGGGTCGGCAGGGAAGAATAATGCAAGAAGACAAGGAGGTGAAGAGAGGGGGAGGAGGGGAGAGAGGGGGAGGAGTAGGAGAGAGAGAGCCCAGAGCATCCCCGTCATCCCTCGTTCAGCCGTTGCGTATAAGTGCTCATGACCTCATTACTTCTACTCCCTCCCTCACTCCTCCGCTCCACCCCTCCCTCCTCTTCTATCACTTCTGTTGCCGCACTCGGCTCATCAAGCTGACAGACTGCAAAGCAGAGAGATGCGGGTGGAGAGGAAGAGGAGGAGGAAGACGAGGGTGAGACTGAGACAAGGGGGGAGATAGATAGATGGAAGATGGACAGACAGACAGACAGACAGACAGACAGACAGACAGACAGACAGACAGACAGACAGATGGGGCAGCGTGGCCCCTCGTAGCAAGAAGCCGCTCTGCTCCCTGTTGCCGTCATGAGCGTTTCATCTGGACAGGAAGCTGCAGCTGCTTCACTTCCTGCGTCTCAGAGCCTCAGTGGCTGCTCTACAGAGCGTTTCAATGTTTCATGTTCAGCTTGTGTCTCGTCCTGAAGGTTTCTGCCTCTTCAAGCTGTTCACAGTTACATATACACCCTCTATATGTACACACCCTCTATATATACACACCCTCTATATGTACACACCCTCTATATATACACACCCTCTATATGTACACACCCTCTATATGT
>NC_137192.1:35238251-35243251 GCF_960531495.2 Zeus faber | reverse complement strand
CTCTCACCTCTCACCTTTCACCTCTCACCTCTCACCTCTCACAGACAGAGCGACAGACAGACAAAGCGTCAGGCAGACAGGGTCGTGTTTCAGGAGACCATGATGTAACCCGTCATGAAACACAGCTGATAGCTCTGTTCTATTCTGCTCAGGAAAGAGAGAGAGACAGAGAGAGAGACAGAGAGAGAGACAGAGGGAGAGACAGAGGGAGAGACAGGAACCATGAGTCAGTCAAATCCATCGATCAATCAACCAATCAGTGCCTTCTATTCCCAAAAGAGAGAATCTGTTCATCTAGTCTCACATCTCACAATGTATACAACACACACACAATACACACACAATACACACACAATACATACAGTATGGTGTATTTAAATCATCACATGAATGCCTAAAAATATTTAAATATTATCTTATTATTATTATCTTAATATTTAAAAATAAAATATGAACAACTGGGGGACAAATTATATATCTATATATATATATATATATATATATATATATATATATATATAGATAGACTGTATACTGTATATATGTGTGTGTGTATATATTTGTGTTGACAGAAAGTGGCTGTATGGATGAGTGGAGTCAGGACTGTTTTCTGACTTCATCTTCTCTCGTGATCGTGGTAGAAAAGCCACGGAGCCCAAAGCCGTGGTTTGGGCTCCAGGGAATCTGGCTTTTGAACTTTCCTTGATGCCGAGACGATCCGGTTACAACGGGACGGAGACTCAATCAACACTGAGTATTATCTCTGTTAAATGTGTTGCTTGATTCAACACAGGCATGTGAAGACTGAAACAACTCAGATTTGGGGGCTTGCTTCTACCCAGCATGCTTTGGGGGGAGTTCCACTGTCAGATGCCAACAAGTTTCACCGTTGTTATGGTGATGGTGGTACAACGAGGGGGGGGGGGGGGGAGAGAGAGGGAGAGAGAGGGAGAGAGAGCAGTGGAGGTGCAGGCAGATGGAGGGTTAAGAAGAAGGAATCCCCTCCTCAACGCTGATTCAGCACCTCAGACAGCGCCCGTCCATCTGTCAGTCCAGGAGAGATTAACCTGGTTACCATGGCACCGATACCCCCACACCCCACACCCCACACCCCACATGCAACACCCCACACCCCACACCCGACAACCCACACCCCACACCGCACACCCCACACCCCACACCTGACAACCCACACCCCACACCCGACAACCCACACCCCACACCGCACACCCCACACCCCACACCTGACAACCCACACCCCACTCCCGACACCCAACACCCCACACCCCACACCTGACAACCCACACCCCACACCTGACAACCCACACCCCACACCCGACACCCCACACCCGACACCCCACAACCCACACCCCACACCCCACACCCGACACGCGACACCCCACACCCGACAACCCACACCCCACTCCCGACACCCGACACCCCACACCCGACACCCCACACCCCACACCCGACACGCGACACCCCACACCCGACAACCCACACCCCACTCCCGACACCCGACACCCCACACCCGACACCCCGCACCCGACAACACACCCCACACCCCACACCCCACACCCGACACCCCACACCCCACACCCCACACCCGACACGCGACACCCCACACCTGACAACCCACACCCCACTCCCGACACCCGACACCCCACACCCGACACCCCGCACCCAACAACCCACACCCGACACCCCACACCCCACACCCGACACCCGACAACCCACACCCCACACCCGACACCCCACACCCCACACCCCACACCCGACAACCCACACCCCACACCCGACACCCCACACCCCACACCTGACAACCCACACCCCACTCCCGACACCCGACACCCAACACCCCACACCCCACACCCCACACCCGACACCCGACAACCCACACCCCGCACCCGACACTACCCACACTATTTTGGTTAAAAATTAAACTGATACTGAGCAAAATAACCCTCTTCTGATGTAAAGACATTTAGTATTTAGTCCAAAAGATCGAATGTCTCCTGTAACAGCGATGTCACCATCCATCCATCCATCCATCCATCCATCCATCCATCCATCCATCCATCCATCCATCCATCCATCCATCCATCCATCCATCCTGGTCAGATATTTAAGACATATAAATATACAAATATAATATATTTACTAAACTATACTATATGCACAAGATCAATTATCGTTTTAAAGGTAAAAAATAGTACATTTTCACATGAATACAAGCTGCATGCAGCAATGACCTCCACGTGCTCGTACCGGTGGGACCCAAAAATTCATCGAGGAGGAGTTTGCGAAAGTACAAAGCATAAAAATGACCAAATGGTGACTAAAATTACACCTTTAATCCAATATGGCCGACTTCCTGTTGGGTTTAGGTCATGGCGCCAATATATATATATATATATATATATATAATTTTTTTCATTATTATTTTTTTTTTAAGTCTAGTGATGTTACATGTGTGTCCCGAAATTTCGTGAGTTTTCATGGAAAAAAGTGAATAGGTTTGATTTTTTTGACATTTATACATCTATAGTCGGCGTAGGCGGCCATTTTGCCACGCCCATGCACGGGACCCATATAATATGGAATGCCATGCCGTGACTGATAAGTGTGCAAAATTTCGTGAGAGCAAAAACCAGATTCAAAAAGGCTGAAGAAGAAGAACAAGGAGAATAAATGGAGCAAAAACAATCAGGTCTCCACCCACGTTGTGTGGGCCAACTCCCTGTTGTTTCCATGTGTCAACCATGTTGTCCCAGCGTCACCGTGTAACACCGGTGTCTGCAGCGTTGTTCTGAAGGTGAAACACAACGTTTGTGTTTAAATCTCCTGCGTTGACTTCTGTGACCTGCTTAAAACAAACCCATAATGCTCAGCCATTAAGGAAGAAAAAGTTCAGTTTTTGCTTTCTTCATCGCTTTGGGGAAAGTCTGTCCATTGCATGTGAATCATCCTGAACACGAGCAGTCAGAGCGCGGCGCCCGGGAATCAACTCCAGCTCCAGAGCCGGTGCCTTGCTCAAGGACACCGGCGAGAGTGCGAGGCTGACATGCGCCGCCTTTTGCTGTCGACGCCCGCACGCGTCGGCCCCGTAAGACCAAAAAGACCCGAGCGATGGAGGAGTGAAAGACAGAAGGATGGAGGACAAAGCCCCAAACTGCTGAGTCAGCGTGTCAACCACGCGCACGTCAGGGCTAGAGGCTCCTGCCGGTGCCCCTGAGCAAGACATCCGCCGGCATCTGGAGTTGGGCCGCCCGGGCGTCGCTCCGCGGCAGCTAACTGCTCCTACTCGACACGTCAGGTACTAGGATGGGTAAAATGCAGAGGATACGGGATCATCACCACGATACGGGATCATCACCACCCATCGTGCCACATTCACCATTAAGATGCAATGTTTTACAAAACAAACAAACTAATACGCTGCAGAGTCGCTCAATATAGAATTGCCAACTTCCATCTGGTATTATGAACTCACAGGAACCACACATTAGAGGAGATGAGATCAATAAGATCAATAAGATAAAATATTATAATATAAGATCTTATTCATAATCATTTTAAATTCATAAGCACATGTGATATAAACAGTTTCACTGATTGTTGTGAAAAATTAAGGAAATTCTGCCATTTCACCCAGAGCTGTGTGTGTGTGTGTGTGTGTCTCTGGACAGCCCTGTGGGTGGGGGTGGCGGGTGGAGCAGCATTCACACTTGGTTGGAGCCACAAAGCTCCATTCATGGCTCCCAGTCAGTGAATGGCTGTTTGCCGCTCCCATCGAGCTGCTCCAGGAGCGACTGCAACCAGCAGCTTGGTATGCAGCTCCACCACCGCCACCACCCCAAAACACAACCACCCAAAATGTACAAGCTCCAAAACAACACTGTCTAAACCCCCCCCCCCCCTCTGAACATCACCCCTGAAAATAACACCACCCATCAAAACACCACCAGCCCCTCAAAGCACAACCCCTCAAAAACATCACCCACCCAAAAACACCCCCTCCCGGAAAACACCAAGCCCCGAAAGAATACCACGTCCAAAGACACCAACCCTAACAACACCACCCTGCGGAAAAACCGCCGCCTAAACATGCCATGCCACCAACACCACCCACTAAAACCACCACCTGAAAACACCACCAACCAAAGACACGACCATCCAAATACACCACCCTCAAATAAACCACCAGCCCCAAAAACACCACCCCCTAAAACTAACTCTACCATCCCAGGGAGTGCAGTGCCACTGTGACAGGCACTAGTGGAAGATTAGATATTGCAACACAAAACCAGAAGTTGATTGGCTGATGTCACACACTCCTCCAATCCCTGAGCTGGATGCTCACAGCTGATGGCCGACTCCAGGGAAATGTACTTTATTTTTAGGTTTTATTTTATTTTTAATATATTTCTCCGATTTAAAAAAAAAACACTTTTCTGTCTTTTCTATTTTAGTTGATTCTCACTCGTTAAATGTTTCCTATGTTAATAAAACCCTTTGAATAGAATTGAGGGAAGAGAGCAAATAATATGTATATTCTATATTCTGTTATATATTACATATTATATATTCAGTTATATATTATATTATATATATATTCTACATTCTCTTATATATTATATATTCTTTATTCTGTATATATTAGATATTTTATATTCTACATTCTACATTGTTATATATAATATATTCTATATTCTGTTATATATTTTACATTATATATCCAAGAGGTTTATTTGTCACATACATACACATTGTCATATACATACTTTCATACAAACATGTCATACATATGCAGTGAAATGTCTTTGCAACGCACCCGGAGATTATGAACAATATTGACTAAATATAATATATGACTTAATATAATAACTAACCTAGTTCCTACCTAGCAACTAACTGAAACCAACTGATTCCTAAAACCTGATGCACTTAGTGAACAGAATAATATCAATCAAATAAAATACAAATAAAATAAGACTCAA
>NC_137192.1:35118251-35233251 GCF_960531495.2 Zeus faber | reverse complement strand
ACACATATATACATATATACATATACACAGTATACACACATACATACACATATACATATACACACACTATATACATATACACAGTATACACACATACATACACAGTATATACATATACACAGTACATACATATACACAGTATATACATATACACACACACATATACACAGTATATACATATACACAGTATATACACACACACATATACACAGTATATACATATACACACACACACAGTATATACACACATGTATATACATATATACACACATGTATATACATATATACACACATGTATATACATATATACACACAGTATATATACATATATACACACAGTATATATACATATATACACACAGTATATATACATATATACACACAGTATATATACATATATACACACAGTATATATATACACACACACACACACACACACACACACACACAGTATATACACACATGTATATACATATATACACACAGTATATATACACACACAGTATATACACACACACACACACACACACACATACACAGTATATACATATACACACAGTGGTGCAGTGCATTGCACTGCTGCCTCACAGCAAGAAGGTCCTGGGTTTGATTCCCGCCTGGGGCGCTGTTGGCACCGTGCTCCGGTGGGTTATCTCCCAAACAGGAGCCTTTCTGTGTGGAGTTTGCATGTTCTCCCCGTGCTCACATGGGGTTTCCTCCACCTCACGTCAGTAAGGACCCCCACCAAAAACATGCACCATCATGGTCTGACCAGAGATGGACACTTATCACCTGGTCCCCGGGCGCGTCCACGTACGCTGCCCACTGCTCCTGGCTGTGCCCCCGGAGGAAGGACAAGCCAGGATGGTTAAATGTAGCTCAGGAGGTAGAGCTGGTGGTCTAGTCATCTAAAGGTTGCTGGTTGGATCCCAGGCTCCTCCTGCTAGCATGCTGTAGTGTCCTTGAGCAAGACACTTAACCCCTCATTGCTCCTGATGGCTGCGTCCGTCGCTGTTTGAATAATTGTAAGTGGCTTTGGATAAAAGCGTCTGATCAATGAATATATATATACACACACAGGGCAGAGCCTCACGTGAACTATATGTCACATGTCCCCCAAAGAGGGACAGAGGTGGAGGGATAAGAAGGAGGGATGGAGATAAGGTGATGAGTTGGAGGGATGGTTGGTGACCCACAGGACTCCTGGCTCGCTGTGGCCTCCTGCAGGCTGGGAACCACAGGCTGATTTCTTTCATATGATAGAGCAACGTGTCCCGTTCCTGGATGTTGAGTGACTTCCTGTGTTTTTATTGGTAATAAGATTCATTTTGAGAAGAACTGGAATGAACTGGAATGCCTTTCATGTTTCATGGACTATGAGGGAAGCAAGTACTCTTTGCTTTTTGTTTGTATTCATTCTTATTTGTGTTCTAACATGGAAACATACACATATGTATGAGACAATCTCCTGAACATGAACACACACCTATACAGTGTGTATTCTCACTCACACACACACACACACACACACACGTTTGCTAATGATGTAAAATATGAAATGTAAGTTATACATAAAGATCTCTGCGTATGCGGTTGTGCGCCTCCGCCCAACGACAAGTCCCGCTTCCCCACAGCCCCGCCCAACTCACACAGACACGCCCAACTGTGTGTAAGTTCATAGCAGCAGGTTGGAGCTTTGTGGCTCCAACCAAGTGTGAATGCTGCTCCACCCGCCACCCCCACCCACGGGGCTGTCCAGAGACACGCACACACAAGCAGCAGTTTCAAGGTGGCAGCTGGATCGGTGTCACCCGTTCTGCACCCGACCAAGCGTGAAACATGGTCACAAAGCTGATCCTGAATAATAGTCTGAACAATGGTCGAAGAGGGTTTTTGCAGAACATGTCGCAGCGTTGTTGACCTTTCACCATTTGGATGCAAAAACGTTATCGCTTCATCATTTTAGCCTGTGCGTGTGAAATTGTGCCAGAATTCACCCGTGAATTCTTGAGTTAAAAACCGTGTTTCGGGGGTCAGCGACCATGGCTCCCCAAATACCAGTCGATCCGAGTTCCACCCCAAATAAAGGCAGTACGACCCCGCCCCCTAGTGGAGGACCACAAGTGAGCAGCGGGCAGGCAGACTGACCGCCACACGGCCGAGGGCTCAAGCCAACCTCACGTCTAAGTCAACAGCGTACATCGCACCGCAGATCCTAAAGTGTGACGGGAGCTCAGAGGACGGGTGGAAAGAAAGGAGAGCGGGGAGAGAAAAGCCTTTTAATCACTCAGCATTTTAGAAATCATCCAGGCAGAGGATTCTCATCGACAGAACAACAGTTGGGGGAAGAAAAAGCCGTCGGCTCAGCGGCTCCGGGAGGTGGTAGGACGCTGCCGCACCCTGACAAGCTCCACCACGTTCTGGGGTTATTCATGCGGTTCCTGTTGTTTTTGGGAGTCGCTCATTCTCTCAGGGAAGTGGAAAACAAACTGGACTGATCGACCAGAGTCTACAAAAAAAACTTCTGCTCTGATCTTGGCGTTCACGCCGATCCCCGAAACCAGGCTTCAACGTCAGATCATGCGCTATGATCAAATACTGGCGAAAATGACGTAGACTCCTAAAGGGACGAAGGAGAAACCACGTCCGATCTCCTGCAGCTCGGCTTTAAAGTCGCTGCTCAAATCAAATCGCTGAAAACCAGAGAACGGAGCTCCTCTGCGACAATTTCACTCCTTTGAAAAACATTGTGAGAACCACCTGGAATCAACCGACAAAAGTAAAACGCAGTGACACAAACCAAGGTAACAAAGAGCACGAGGAGAGAAGAAAAAAAAAGAAAAACCCCAGAGAGGGAGCAAAGACTTCCTGTTCCAGGCGCTTGTTGAATAAACGTGATAAAGATGAATAAAAGAAGGTGTCTTGGACTTCAATGTCCTTTTTAAAAAGGCCAACACCACATCCTGTGCTCCAGCGACAGCGGTGTTCCTGCAGGGTGGCCCCCGGGCCCCCCCAGTGGGACACGGAGGAAGTGTAAGAATGAGGTGAAAGAACCAATTTGACATCACAAGCGCAACTTTATGTCAACTTTCTGAAATAGGATAGAACTTGTTTTCATGAGTTGCTGTGTGTGACGCCAGACCTTCTTCACTCTCAACTTCGTCAGTTTGTGTGCGACACTGATTTATTTGTACTTTTTGGGAGGGTGGAGCGCGTGCACACACACACACACACACAGTCCAGTTGCAGCTCAATTTATTTCCACAGATTTGGAGGATTCCTGTCGATACAAACGTTCCTCTGAAAGAAAGTCGCGGTGGTAAAAAATAAAACTTGGAATAAATAAATAAAACTGCCGACGGCGCCGAGGTCCCTCCAGGGCCACCAGGGGGCCCTCAGCCGCTCAGGGAGCGAAAGAGCTCGTCCTCCAGGTCCGACGTGTCCGTGTTCCCTGAGCTGTCTGAGGAGACTGCTGCACACACACACACACACACACACACACACACACACACACACACACACACACACACACACACACACACACACACACACACACACACACACACACACACACACACACATTTTCCCCAAGAACTTTTCAATCACTTCAGCACAAAAGGGGCTATTTTCAAGGTATTCCAGCACTTAAAACTGAGGACAAAATTCAAGCACCTCAAGGACCCAGTAAGAGCCCTGGAATATGCCAACATGCTCGTGTGTGTGACTCACAGTCGAGTTCCAAGTTCCCGTCTGAATCGTCATCGCTGTTGTTGCCGAGGAGACGGGCGACCTGGTTGGGACGCAGAGTAAACCATTTTAAATTCATTTAATTATTCATCTTTTTTCTGTGACATTTTTGTACGTTATTGACTTTTTTTTGTTTGTTTGCTTTTGACGCAAAAATGATAAACCCAAAATGATAAAAAATAAAACACAAAAAAAGCGTAGGCGAGGGGGCTACCTCGTCGTCAGAGTCGGCTCGCTCTGCTCCGTCCTCCTCGGGGAGGTCGTCGTTCTCCAGCTCCACGATGAGAGGATCCGTGTCCAGGTCCTCATCGTCATCAGAGTCGTCATCGTCTGAGTCGGACGAGTCGTCCTCCTGGTCCTCGTCCTCAAACAGGAAACACAATCAGCAACGTGCGGGGGTGCGAGTGTGTGGGCGTGCGTGGTGTGTGCGCGCGCGCGCGTCCTCACCTGGTCGTCGTCGTCGTCGCCCTCCTCCGCCAGTTTCTGCCGTCCCACCTCGTAGAGCCGGCACACGGTGTCTAGGCTGACCGTGTCCTGGTTCTAATGGACGCACACAAAAAGCGTCGTGAGGCTACGAAAACGGTGAAACCCGTCTCACGCAGCTCCTCAGAGTCAAGACGACGGAGAAGCGGTTGTGGAACCGGTCGTGGAAAATCGGCGTTTCCTTCCACTCGTAGAAGGCCAAGGACAGTCATTGACAAATACAAATGCATGTCAAATCAACCTCTTGAATGTCATGATATTGTTAGCACCCTTATTCAAGAAGCTTCTGGAGGTGAGAAACACTTCTTCTGCTTCTATCATGTCTAATTCATTTTATAAATATCGAAATGAATCGAAGAGATACAATTTTCAATTTTTTTACATATTTCCAGAACTTAAGGTCATGTTAAGCTCCCGTTAAGGTCACGGTAAGGTTAAGGCCAGGTCATGTAAAGTTAAGGTCAGCTCATGGTAAGGTCACGGTAAGGGAGGTACCTCTATGACAGCCAGATAACAGTCCCTGGAGTCTGTGCAGAGGTCAAAGATGTTCCTCTTCACGTCCACTGTGGCTGGAAACACCAAACACAACATCAGGAGAGTTAGGAGTCGCAAAAGGTCCTAAAACATTCAATGGGGAGAGAGCCTTGTTTGGCGACTTTTAAACACTTTGTTGCTCGTTTTAGCCATATTTTTAAGACGAAATTTTGTGTGTGTGTACACACACACACACACACACACACACACACACACATTTTGAAGTGTGTGTCGCAGGAAGTGCCGCCTACTGATGGGTTTGTAGTCGGTGGCGTCGAAGGTTCTGAAGGACGAGCCGAACGGACTCTTCATCTGCTGGTCCATGGCGTCGTCCTCCTCGTCCGCCTGCAGCATTGCTGTGCGAGCCAGAAAACACTTTGAATCACTGAGTACACAGAGTACAAACTCTACCGGGGTAATACAACTGCAACATCGTACCTCCGTACATGATGGTGGCGTTGCTGTTGAACACCACCCTGCACTGGTCCAGAGCAGGAACCGTGTGGAGCAGGTGGAACGTCCGCAAGTCCCACTGGGACGACGGGTCAAGGAGAACAGTTGTCATTCATGTCATCAAAATGATCATATAATTGTGCTAAGCAACACAAAATAAAGATCATAATTGTACTGTATTCAGACACACACCCAGCCCCAGGACTGGAGCTCGTCGTATGCGTTGGCTCCCCAAACTGTCGCTGCACAATATCCAAAGACCACGTGGCCATATTTAAAAAATATTATCGCCCCCAAAGAAGCCTTGCGGTGAAATGGAGACTTCCAAAAGACCATTTGAATGCATGTTTGAGTGTGTCCCTGCGCATGGATTTGCGCGGTTCTTTCTGTTACGGTACTGTTGTGTTTTTCCTTCCCTCACCGGTGGAGACGTAATCATGGAGGTCGGCAGCGCAGCCAACCGTTCCTCTTTTTTTTGTTTGTTTTTTTAAAGCTTCCCGTAAAATAAAAAAAGAGCACGGCGGGAAAAAAAAAAAAAAAAAAAAAAATGCAGGAGGGTTGACAGCTATGGATCTCTTACCCAGGACTTGGCACTGGGAAATGCAAAGCGATCCGGTTGTCTTCGCGACAGCGGCACAAATAATAATACAACTTGGAAACGCGGGGGGGGGGGGGGTGAAAAGTTATCGCCCCTTTAATTTAAAGCCACTTTCACACATAGTTGCAGGTAAATGACTGGGATAACCTGCAGCCTCCGCGTCCTGCGCTGACAGCACCGTCCCTGGGCCACAGGGCTTATTCAATTCAATATTTTTATAATTAGTTTATAAGTTTAAATAATGAATGAAATGAGTGTGGCTGCCTTCAACTTGTCCTACATTCTCCGCCTCCAGAGAAGGAACTTCCTCCACCCGTTCTGCCTCATCGCGCTCCGGTGCAGCTGGCGGACAAGCAAATCGCTTGTGGCGGATGTCACCGCAGCCCAAGCACGTCATACTGCCCGAGCTGACACACACCGCGTAGCGCCTCCGTCCCCAACTCGAGACGACTCACCAGAGTCAGCGACACTTTCAAGAAACATCAAAGACCCGTCCCTGTACGGACTGGACGCGTTTCAGGTTCTCGTCTTTGCGGCCGAGCTCCACGGTTCCGGCTCTTTCCCCCGAAAATGTTACTAGGGTACGAGGTGGGACATTTGCGGTACCGATTTCCTCGGAATATCGATCCCCGCTCCCATTCACACATGGCCAGGTGCCGGAAATGTCCTGAAACACTTCAGGAATAGACTACATGTGTGAAAGGGGCTTCTCAGATGAGTTAGTTCAAGAGCAGGGACTGCTAGACCAAGGTGATGAAGGACTTGTCTGCTCCTTCTGTCTGGCTTTGGTGCTGGTCTCAGTCCAGACCATCCTGGAGGCCACACCCATTCATCCAAAGATGAGCTCTAAGCTCCCCCCTGGCAGGGTTAGAGAGATCAGACCCTTTCAACCGAAACTAGGGAAACTCCAAGACTAGGCCGAGTTGTATATGTATGTGACAAATAATCTCTTGAACTTGAAAGTGAGTCCAGATTGAAAGTGTGATTTATTCCAAGATTAGACCTAATCTGTGTGCGAAACCACCCCCTTAACTTTAGTTTTAAGATGTTAATTCCATCGGTGTGCGAGAGAGGAAAGGCCAGGCGGCGAGGAGGAGGAGGAGGATACGATCTCCGTGTTGACGATGACCTCCAGGCCATTGGGGTGGAAGACGCCGCTGATGTTCATGTTGAACTTGTCAAACTTGTGGATGGCCCGCGCCAGGCGCACGTCCCACAGGACACCGTCGTTCAGCACCAGGTCGTCCGTGGGGTTAAAGGTCGCGCAGTTCCTCTTGTAGTTGTTGCCCAGCGCAACGTCGTTCAGCGTCAGGGTCTTCTGGCCCGTGTGGACGTCGTAAATCTGAGAGAGAGAAGGCAGGTGTTGTGACAGTCGTACCTTGTTGGATTTGAAAGCTGAACCACAGCAGCTTAACTCACATGTGCGACCTGGTCTTTGGTGCCGATCACTCTATCCTGAGAGAGTTTACTGAACTCTACGTAGTGATCGTCCTCAAACGAGTTCCTAGAGAAAAGAGAGAGAGAGATATTTCCAGGATCTACTACATGTCATCAGCACAGTGGACTGGGATGTGCTATGTCAATATTCCACAGGGGAGACCCGGCCCCAGGGCTAAATGAACAAAGACGTAGTCAGCTCCATTGTTACTGTACTGGTAATGTTACTGTACTGGTAACGTTGCTGTACTGATAATCCGGTAACGTTACTGTACTGGTAATGTTGCTGTACTGATAATCCGGTAACGTTGCTGTACTGATAATCCGGTAACGTTGCTGTACTGATAATCCGGTAACGTTGCTGTACTGATAATCCGGTAACGTTGCTGTACTGGTAATCCGGTAACGTTGCTGTACTGGTAATCCGGTAACGTTGCTGTACTGATAATCCGGTAACGTTGCTGTACTGGTAATCCGGTAACGTTGCTGTACTGGTAATCTGGTAAAGTTGCTGTACTAGTAACGGTACTGTACTGGTAATCTGGTAACGTTACTGTACTGGTAATGTTACTGGAGAAATTAAGAAAATGTATTTTATATTTATTTAGCTATACAACCTGTTTGTAACTTGTAATAATATTAAGATATTTGTCTGTGGAGCATTTTCACTATTATCGGAAGGGACATCTCTCCTCTCTGTCTCTCTCTCTCCCGCTCCATCAACAGAGACATGCAGATATGCCTGAGGGGGGCGTGGCTGTCTCCCTCTGCCTGTCTCACACACCCACGAGGAGACCCTGCTCTGGGTGAGTGACAATGGCACGACAAGCGCAGATTTGGCCCAAATCTCCATGAAACTAAAGCAGTGTTAGTTCTGCTCTTCATTTGTTTGAGATTTTCTCTTAAAGAAAAAGAACCATTAAAGTACCAGATCGGTACGAGTAGTGCTTCCATTAAAACCTTAACAAAACCCATCCCTACTTGTGCCCCGTTCCCCATTCCTCCGTGCCCTGCCCCCACACTGTTTTTACTTCTTTTATTTGGGGCATGGAGAGCTGTGTTCCATTCACATATAAATATATTTATGATTCCTCATTGAATTGTTGTCCTGTGTGTTTTGGAAGCTTCTGTTTTATACTGTTATTGTAACACACTCCAAACAAACGACTGCTTGAGTTGAAGCATCTCAGTCGACTGATAACCACCTGGTTATCAAACTTTCAGGGAGCAGCTGTGATAAAATCTGTTTCCACTTTAGCTGGAGTTGGCTTTGAGCCAAAGTATAGAATATTGCACTTTAGTAGAATAAAACAATAACCACTTTCTAATTATTTTACATGTGTGTCATGTAATCAAACCAAAAAAGAGCATCAAAGTGTCGTACTTGAGGGTGAACACTCCGTCCATGCTCCACAGAGCAGACAGAGGGATGCTCCATGACGCCGAGGTCAGCAGCAGCTTCCCATCCTGAAACACAACATCAACATGAGCACACCAACAGCAACTACTTCTACCAGTGCAGGGTGGAAGAGGAGGCTTGGGGTTGTTGAGGTAGTGGATGAAAAGCACTGTTCGAACGGAACGTGTTGCGCCGACGGGTCGACAAGCGGGTCCGTGCACCCGTGCAGCCCGCAGACGGTGACGGGCACGACGCAAGTTGCAGCGAAGGAAACATAGAAGAGAACAAAGAAAACAAAAGGAATTTGACTTATTGGGGGATGCTCAGCGTGAGAAACCCACGAGGCGAGCAGCGGTTGACAGGCGGGAGACTCGGCAGCTCTGGATGACAGTTATTAAATTATTTTTTTTTTCCCCCAGAACATGATTTTAGTAATGCGAGTCGTAACCTGGAGCAGCAACTTAACCACCGCCCTCGCCACCACGTCCAAATCCTCCACCCGCGTCCTCGCTGTTGCGTGCATACGCCCACATACTGTTCATCCTCTCTGTGAAGGAGATTCTGCTGCGTTCAGACACGACATGGTTCCGTACGGTAGAAACTTCTCCGCATCCCATAATGTGGCATGTCAAGCCCGGCCTAGCGGCCACACATTCCTTTCAGCTTTTTGTTGATTCGTCCCATTTCAAGCCCTGACCTTGGAGGGCTCCAGGTGAGTGATGGCGGAGGTGTGGCAGGTGTAGTTGGCCTCCTCCTCCCCTGAGAACACGTTGTAGAGCTTCAGGTGACCCGTGCACGTTCCCAGCATCAGGAAACGCTCCCGGGCGGAGAAGGCGCAGCAGGTGAAGCCGCTCTCGTCTACGTCACCCTCGTGGAAGACCGACATGGGACGGAACCTGGACGGAGAGAAAGAAAGATTAAATGACCCTGACCCAGGGATCACACCTTTAAATGGAAGAATTGAGCGGAAAGCTTCTGTTTTAATAGGATCAGAAACGTCGCCTCTGATGCAGAAGTCGACTCATTGTGACCAAAAGAAGTGCCTGGATAAAAAAGATGAAATGTTTAAAGAAAAAAAATAAAATCTGATCTGATGATCTGGACTGAGACCAGCACCAAGACCAGACAGAAGGAGCCGACGAGTCCTTCGTGGCCTTGGTCCAGGACTTCCTGGTCTGGAACAAATTCATCTTAGGAGAAGCAACGTCTCCTGAAGGCATTTTTAAATTGTTTAAACTGTCTACAAGACGTCCGCTGTATGAACCAATGTTCAGGTACCGGCTGAAGATCAGGTGTCGGTCCAGGCAGCCCCGGTCCACGCCCCCGTACTTGGGGTAGAGCACTCGGCTGGCGAGCCGGGCGGTGAAGTTGTGCGGTGCCTGGCGCCGCTGCTTGGGCTCGGGGCAGCGGTGGGGCGTGAACAGGGAGAACGGGGGGCAGGTGGTGACCGGGTTGGGGCAGCGGGCGTGCTGCTCCCGCAGGTACTCTGTGATGATGCTGTCCAGCGCCGGGGGTGACGGCACGTGGCGCTCCGGGGGCTTCTTCATGGCCGGACTCTGGTTTCAGGGGAACGGGAGGAACAAGGACAACATACAGAATACATAAATAAAAAGCTGTATGTTAACTGCGTAGTGATGTCATACTTCCTGTAAGGATCTGAATACTGAACAACGGAGCCATCACTGATCCAGAAGACCCGCCGTGTTAAAAACAACAATCTTATATAAAACAAGCAAAGCGAGAACCAAGACCTTCTACTGTGGAGCGGTGGAGAGCATCCTGACAGGCAACATCACTGCCTGCTTTGGGAACTGTACTGCTCAGGACAGGCAGGCCCTGCAGAGAGTGCTACCTTCAGCCCAATGTGCCACTGCAACTACACTCCCCTCTGCAGGACTTATACACCAGGAGGTGTAGTAGCAGAGCTGCAGCATCATGAAAGATCCTCACCACCCCAACAACGGACTGTTCCAGCTGCTGTGGTGGAGCAAGAGCCTCCACAGCCACACAGCGAGAACAGAGACTGAGACGGAGTTTCTACATCAAGACATAAGAACTGTCAACGCTGACCTCACCAGGGGTCCTCACTAGGCCACACACATAGGCTCCACTACCTACTGTACTGTATGTAGCATACTGTACCGCATACTGTGTCACTGTTCTGGGTTGTTCGGTGTTACCGTATTGCTGTGCCGTACTGTTGTATACTGTGCTGTATATCTCACAAACACTACCTCACTTTATTCACATGCCACTTTAATGCACATATCTGTATATACATAATTGCCTATCCCATATACATAAGTCTATCCCATATATGTAAGCCTATTCCATTTAATTCTATATATTTTTATTTTATTCTATAAGTATTCAACTTACTGTATTACGTTTTAGGAATAAGTTAGTTGGTCTAGTAGAAAGAAATTTTCCTAGGACATATTGTGTGTAATCACCGGGTGCGTTGCATTACATTTCACTGCATATATGTATGAAAGTATGTATATGTATCAACATTTACATTACATTACATTGATCAGACGCTTTTATCCAAAGCGACTTACAATTATTCAAACACCGACGGACGCAGCCATCAGGAGCAATGAGGGGTTAAGTGTCTTGCTCAAGGACACTACAGCATGCTAGCAGGAGGAGCCTGGGATTGAACCAGCAACCTTTGGATCACTAAACGACCAGCTCTACCTCCTGAGCTACCATCCCCATGTATGGGGAAGTATGTATATGTATGAAAGTATGTATATGTATGTGACAAATAAACCTCTTGAATCTTGAACCTACCTGAACAACAAGCTAAAGTACAACTTGGCCTCGCCCTGGGCAGTCATTACATTCCATCAGCTTGGTATCTTGTTTTGGTGTCACAACATTTTAATGAGTACAAATACTTGAGCAATTCTCCCGCATCTCTTTCGAACAAAATTTGGACTAAAGTACAAAGCAAAACATCCCGTGCAGATCGGTCAAAACACTGGTTTACGGCAGCTTCCCATCACCAGTAGGATCATTTGGACCGGTTGAGGTCAGAGTCTCGGTTTGCGTTCAAAAGGTGAAGAATTTAAACTTTTCTTGTGTGAGGTTTTCCCTTCTTAATATTTTAAATCAGAGTTTTGAGACTTTGCCAAAGCAGTGAAAGCCAGTGCAGAGTAGAAAGGAAGGAAAGCAGTGCAACATAAAACAGATATTCTCAGAAAAATTAAACAGGAACGAAGTAGAAAGCGCAGAGAAGGCTGCCGCCCCCGCAGACCTGGATGAAGGCGCCGTGGTCGGACTTCTGCCTCAGGACTCGAGGCTTCTTGGCCAAACAGAACCCGGGCGACGAGGAGAAGGAGGACCTGTCTCTGGAGAAGAGGATCCGGCCGACGTGAGGAGAGCTCTGGCCATGAGGTAGAGCTGGAGCGAGAGGGAGACGTCATCACAACCACAGAGCTCCTCTACCAACGCATCCCAATGAACATGTGAAGTTAACACTGAGGCTGCAGCGGACAGGGCTCTGGCTTGGGTGATCCTTATTATTTACAAGTAAAGTATTTATACAAAAACATGAATGAAGTCCCATAGCAGCGGAAAGCAACATGGAGACGTTTGGAACGGGACACTCCCTTCACTCAGTTGTTTAAATATGTTGAAACAAACAAAAATAAATAGATGTAAAATAAAAAGACGGAGCCGGCACCTGCACCTTTTTCATTTTCCACATAAGTAAGAAACTAAGTCAATCCAAACCTTTCTCTATGAAATTACATTGTACATTGCACTGCGGGGGGTGCTCGAGCACCTGCCCCTTTGCCCCTCGATGCCCCACGGACCCCAGGGTGCCCTTTTTATCAGCCGCCTTATTTTGTTTTAAGTGTGAATGGGCATCCAGATGGCCAGTTGCCTGGGGGGGGGGGGGGTACATTCATGAGGATTGAGTCCTCGGCGCGTCAGCAATGTGCGCACAGCGGAGCACCTGCACCTCCCCACGAGCACCTGCACCTGACCAGATTCAGGAAGTCCCTGCAGGGGACAGTCGAGCGGGAGCCTCTTCTCCCTTGCCCCCCCCCCCCCCACTCACACTGTTTCAATGCTCGAATTTTTCCTGGCGAATAAAATGATTATTATGAACCATCCATCATGAATGGCAATCGATGGAGTCGATAGACGATTTAATCATAAATCTGCCCAAACCCAATACAGATGTTTGCTATGGAGGACAAAATTACTCAGACAAATACACAACTTTTGGAAAAGTGTCATTGGGAAATGAAAATGAAAGTACTAAATGCAGCAGCGTTCTGTATTTTTGGCTATTTCTGAATATTTGTCTATTTTTCTTTTATTGACTCTTTTATGTCAATTGTTTGTACAAAAATGCACCAATCACCACCACAACTAATTCCTTGTATATGAAAATGTACTTGGCTGAATAAAATGGCGATGATTGTAAAATTGTGATA
The DNA here is from genome assembly GCF_960531495.2 of Zeus faber. Classification (NCBI taxonomy): domain Eukaryota; kingdom Metazoa; phylum Chordata; class Actinopteri; order Zeiformes; family Zeidae; genus Zeus; species Zeus faber. Next base: position 35,220,146 of record NC_137192.1, on the reverse strand, counting down.
ATCGTGGTAAGTTTAGGGGAACTGCTATTATTAGTTATCTCTGGTCCTTACTGTGAGGGGTGACCGAGGAAGAGGAAGGTGAAGGGTGATGGGCGGCAGGAGTTCGACACAAGGAGGCGACAGAGACGGACGACACCGGCGAGGAGCAGAGGTGGGCTCCGACTCGACCCCCGGCGGCTCCGGCGATCCTCGGGGTCCTGGCGGGCGTGAGGCAGCAGGCGGAGGAGGTGCAGGCTGCGGGGCCCGGCATGGCTCCAGGGGGGGCCGCCGCTGCCGGGAGCGCTGCCTCCCGGGCCAGCGTGTCGGCCGTCTCCCGCAGCCCCTTAACCAGCAGGTGGTTCCGGATCAGCACCAGCAGCTCCTTCTCTGGAAAGGTGATCCGGGACCGGGCCACTACGCTCGCCCTCTGCAGGCGGGCGAGGGACACGTCGCCGCCCACCAGCAGCGGCTTCCCAGAGATCCGCTCGGTGAGTTCGGCCGCATAGCGACAGAACCGCACGTGCTCGCTGCGCTTGTCCTGCAGGACGGGCTCCTTCATCAGCTGGATGGAGAGAGGCAAAGAAGGGGAGAGAAATGGGAGTCCACCTGCCAGACGCGTGAGTCTTCTCTTACTGCGGTGAAAACAGTCGGTAAACCGCTGGATTTCAGTTTACAGACTGTAAACAATTTTTTCGGGGTCAGTCGGTGTGCATTACAATTACAGGATAAAACACGTAGAAGTTTACAATAATGCACAATGATAAAATCTCAATGAGGAATTATAAATTAGGGGAATCATAAATATATTTTGTGCTATGTGAGCCCCGATGAGCGCGGTGAAGCCGTGTGTCTACCTGCTGGATGTGTCCGCTGCTGAACAGCGGCAGCTTGCTGATGATCTGTCTGATGGCCGAGCAGCGGGAGAGTCCGACCAGAGCCTTGCAGGCCAGCGAGCGGATCAGGTCTGCGTCCGTGATCGGCATCTTCACCGAGAGCACCGAGAGGAGAACCTGAGGAGCAGAAAGATGGAGGTTTGTGATGGATGTATTAATGATGGATGACGGGGGGAGGGGGGGGGGGGCAGAAGGTTGTAGCTCCAGTGGGGGTCGGTGTACGGACGGAGAGGATCAGACATTCTACTGAACCTCCACCTGGATCCAAGGCCTCTGGATCAACTTCATTCATACTGACAGAGCTGGACCTGGACGGAGCAGGACCCTGCTCACCTTGATCCCGTTGTTGTTCTGGACCACCTGCCACATGCGGGTCAGCACCCTGATGTGGGGGGCGGCAGCCTGCTGGGACCACAGGGGGCTGAACCCCCCCACCGCATTCAGGCTCTGGTCCGGTGCACACACACAGTTGGTTATCACCTGGGGAGGGCAGATCCAAGCACAGAAAGAAAACACTTCAATGGCTTCGTGCATCAGTGTATGAATGATGTCATCTGATGATGATGATGATGAAAAGTTTAAAATCTAAAGAATAAAAAGCCAGCTGTAGTTAGGGTTAGCAGCCTGGACACAGTCTAGTCTACTCTGTTGCTCAGGTATTTCTCCATCGCTGCCGGTACAGGACCAGCCAGAAAGGGAAACTTCAATTATGTCTTAATCTGTTATTTGGGGTTCCACAAAAATAACTCTAAAAAGTTTTGAACCAGAGGGGAAATTCAAAGCACTAGACGGCAGAAAAAGGAAGATTTGTTTTGAATCATCACCTGAATTGAGATCAGGATGAAACACTCGTATGAGGCACACAAACACGTCAAGCTCCGTTTTTCTCCCCTCAACCACCTTGACGCTGGCGCTCACCTGGAGGGCAGACTTCTGGATCTCTGCATCATGGAGGAAAACTTCGCCCTCGGCCACCCCGAGGATTATACTCATCCCTGCAGGAGGGAAAATAGAGTCAGGAACGACGTCACGTCCGGACTTTCTCTCTTGAACAGGCGGACCCCGCCACCAATAATGACAACGGCATGCAGAGAACACCTGCAGAACACCAATGCAGTGAATGGATGTTTCTTTAAATGTGCCAGGGCAGCCTCTGGTTGGTGCTGGTGATATAAAACACCACACCAGCTCTGGGCTCGGCCACAGCGTTTCACCTGGCAACAAGGCCTGTCACGCTGAGGACTCTTTCCCACCGGTTAATAAACTCAACACAGGTAACAGCAGACATTCTACAATGGAGGGGGGGGGTGTCCCCATTATAGACAGGCGCAAATTAGGCATGGAGATTATGCATGGAGGGAGAAGGGTTCGAAGGTGTAGAGCCTCTTTCCTCTCTCCCTCTGATAAGTGACTCGGTGAACGCTGACTCCTTCACTCGTGCAGCTGCACTGACCCACGGTGGAGACCGGCGACCTGCTCTCATCCAACACCTCCACGGTGTCGGCCAGAATCAGCTGGACCTTGGACACCACCGTGAGGATGGCCAGGATGTCCAGAGCGTAGCGCACCGTGTCACTCCTGGATGGGAGGGGGTACTGATATTAGAATTTCCTAAATTGATTTAACAACAGAATTGAATGTTATCGGAAGTATCCTTTTTTTTTTTACATATCAGTTAAAAAAGGCCACTGCTGAGGCCGAGCAGCGTGGTGCCGCCTCCCTCCCGGTCCACAGAGCAACGTTCAAAGTCTTTTCCTGCAGTTTCCATGCGCCGGCTAAGCTGTGCGTTACCTGCCGTAGTAAGTCCTCCAGTCGCAGGCGGTGGAGATGAGCTGCAGCATCAGCGGCACGCAGGAGAGTTTGAGGAAAACCTCCACCGGCTCCCAGTGGAGCTGGGGCGGGCCGCACTCGATGAGGAACTCCATCATCTCCACCACCTGCTCCCTGCTGTGCGTGAAGGCCTGCGAGGGCACGGGAAGAAGCACGGTTCACAAGCACAGAAACACTCAGAAAGGTTAGGAGCTGCAGGGCTGCTCATACCATGGATTTAAGTTTGAGCAAAAGAGATTGAATATTTACAACACAATGTCCGTGTCATTAATCAATGTCACAAAGTGATGCCTACGAAAACAAACAGAGACAGGTCAAACCATGACCAAAATGCTATCTCATATGAAGTTTTTCCATATAATCCAATTTAACAATCAAATCACATTTTTAATCAATATATTAGTACCCTACAGAGAAGAGGGATGAGTAGGTAAAGTATGTGGAGGTAGTTTAGGGGTAGAGTAGAGACCAACCTGACCTTATAATATGGCTGCTGTGGCAGCACGGCGCCACCTTCTGATCGCTGCAGGGACTGCTTCACCTGCTCAGTCTTAACAGCCAGATGGGCCTCAAAGTACCTACACACACACACACACACACACACACACACACACACACACACACACACACACACACACACACACACACACACACACACACACACACACACACACACACACACACACACACACACACACACACACACACACACACACACACACACACACACACACAGTTACAGTGGTTTCTGGGTAATAATGAGGCTGTAGCTGTGCGGGCCTGTACCTGCGCAGAGCCATGCAGGTGTGTTTGGCCGTCTGGCGGCTAGAGAACACTTGGTCGTCACTCTGGATGGAGACCTGGTCTTCAATGTTCAGGATCTCCAGAGTACTGATCTGAAGGAAGGAACGAGGGAGGAAACAAGGCAGAGTGATGGAAACGGACTGAAGAACACATGTAGACTGGATGAATGAACTGGCTCTGATGCCCAACATCCTACACAACCATAAACCTCAAGCTGCAGTTTCCTCCGTGTAAATAAATTGTGATAAGTTCCCCCACGTCTCCCGGTCTGTACTGACTGGAGTTCCTCAACAAAAGGAACTTCTTTCCAAAATCGGTTTCCAAAAATTTGTCCTGCCCTTTCTGGGAGGGGGGATTGTCAGTTGTCCTGTACTGACCAGGTTGACCAGCCTCCGCAGGCCGTCCTGCCAGTCGAACAGCTGCAGCACCGCCCTGAAGGAGAAGCTGATGGAGAAGAACATGGTGGCGTGACAGCAGCCCGAGGCGTGAGACGACTCCAGCAGCCACAGAGCGTACGACACCATGTCAGCCAGCACGCCATCCGGGAGGGTACACACCTGAGACACACATACACGGCAAGTCATGGACAATACAGATGGTGGTGTGTGTGTGTGTGTGTGTGTGTGTGTGTGTGTGTGTGTGTGTGTGTGTGTGTGTGTGTGTGTGTGTGTGTGTGTGTACACGCTCCCCACCCTCTCCATGGCATCCTGGTTGTAGGCCAGGTAGTACAAACACAGTGAGACTCCTGTGGCGGCGATCGAGGGTCTGGGAATCTCCAGAAGCTTCTGGACGCCGCCATGAGCGATGAACTCTGCTGCAAACTTCTTATGGAGGAGAAGAGAGGCCAAATACTGGAGGGAAACAAAGGAACCTTTATTACTTAAAAAAACTGCTTTTATTAGTGACCAGACACTGATCAGATGAATCATCTTGGTGTTGTTTTGGGGTTTTACCAGCAGAGCGTCAAAAGTCAGCTGGACATCGTTGGTCCGTCTGAGGTCGACGTAGTTCATCAGCAGAGACCTGGTGTCCAGCTGCATAAAGACCGCCAGCAGCTGCACAGAACAAAATAAATACACACGGTAACAGGACGAACCTCTCGTGACACATCATCTCACTTGCGAGGAGGTCCCACAGAAAATATTTGTGGTTGTGGCTCAGACACATGGAGGACAGTGTCATCAGCGTATGAGTGGACGGTGCAGTTTGAAGAGATTAAAAGAAAATCATTAATAAAAACTTAAAATAACAACTTTACACATTACGTTATAGATTCATATTAATATGTCATTGGCGGTTGTTTGGGCTGCAGACTGACCTCCTGGTAGTCCCCCAGCGGTGTGAGGTACTGCAGGATGAGTCTCTGCTCCGTGTTCTCGCTCAGCGGCCACAGTCGGTAGTTGGAGCCGATCACCATGGAGCTCATCTCGGACCAGGAGCTGCTGTTGGCCGGCGGCTCCCCGGGGTCGCTCCTCTCCGCCCCCTCCTCCCTCCCCGACACCGAGGAGATGAAGTTAAGCTTCTGCTTGACCTTCTTGCCGGCCTCCTTCGTGGCCTTCCTTCTCACCCCACCTCCCCCCGGCCTCCCCTCCCCCTCCCGGGGGACAGGGTCCGGGCTGGGCTGGTAGACCGGGTCCGGGAGCAGACGCACCGGCCCCCCACACGTCCCGGCTGCATTCTTCTGGGCCGAGCCCAGCAGGAAGGAAGGTTTGGCCATAGGCCCGGAGGACGTCCTGCTGCCGCCCTGATCCTCGTCACTCGGTAGGGCTGCGGCAAAGTAAGTCGAGGTGGGGGAGCTGTCATCCCCGGGGGGATGAGGTGCATCCTGGGAGGTCTGGGTTTCCTGGGACTGCAGCTCCCGCAGACGCTGGATCATGAGGGGAACCTGGAAGACAGGGTACGAGGGGTTTCCTGGTTATAAAGCAGAACGTAGCAGTACGTCAATACAACTGCACCAGAAAACTGTCCCTCACATGGAATACTATCCTGGAAAAGCATCTGGGCAACACCAGACACTGTGTAAACACTTGCAGTAAGCTATATGATCACCACACCAACAGGATATTCAATTCTTGTCCATGTACACCACCCTTGTTTGTGTGTGTGTGTGTGTGTGTGTGTGTGTGTGTGTGTGTGTGTGTGTGTGTGTGTGTGTGTGTGTAGCCCACCAGCTGAGCGTTTTCCTCCCTGTAGTTGGCCGCAATGTCCTGGCTGCCCATGGCTCTGGCCAGGAGGCCGGTGGCGTACACGCAGAGCGGAGCGTCGGCCTCCTGAGCCCAGCTGAACAGCTTCTCCACCAGACCCTCCTGGAGGAACACAGGCACAGATAGAACGCTGGTCGGTGTTTACGCTTTCCCTTTGGACTTCAGAAGGACAATTTCAACACAACTCAAAGTACATATTTGATCACAACAATAGCACGTTGCACAAACACAAAATCTCCACGACTGCTGCGTGAGAGGTGTCTGACCTTCTCCTGGAAGACCACCGAGCTCTCCAGGCCTGGCATGATGTTCTGCAGCAGTCTGCAGGCTGCCGTGTTCAGACTCTGCTCCCTGCTGCTCATCACATAGCTGTTCAGCAACTGAGAGGCGACAGAGGGACCAGAGGGAGAGGAAGCCAGAGAAAGAGAGTCAATCCTCAACACACTGCTCTACCAAGTCTACAGACCTCAAAGCCCATTTTACATCTGCCATTAAAGTGCAGCTCTGTATATCTTACACATTAATGCACGGTGTAAATGTCTCGTCGCTCAAATCCAGACACAGAGGACCGCGGAAGGGAATTCATCCATACAGGCACGGCGGCACTGTGCATTGCATTGCCTCAGAGGAAGAAGGCCCTCGGTTCGATTCCTACCTGGGGCGCTGCGGGCACCGTGACCTGGTGGGCTATCTACCTTTCTGTGTAGAGTTTGCATGTTCTCCCCGTGCTCACATGGGGTTTCCTCCAAGTTACATCAGTAAAGACCCCCACCCAAAAACATGGAGTTTCCTCTACATAACATCAGTAAAGACCCCCACCCCCAGTTCTCTCTCACACACACACACACACACACACACACACACACACACACACACACACACACACACACACACACACACACACACACACACACACACACACACACACACACACACACACACACACACACACCTCGTTTGTACCCTGAGATCCCATCCCAACGCGGGGAGAATCAAGATAATGAGAACGCTTATCAAACCGGGTGTCAATGCAAAGGCCTGTGATGGGACGTCACTTTCCAGGTAACGGAACCAGAACCAGAGAATATCTTAGAGGCCTTGATCCATTAAGGACATTGTTTTCTGTCACAGCTCAGCAGGTGCGAACATAGAAACAAGCAAAACTGAACTCACAGCGTTTGTGAAATCATCGTTCCTGAAGAGCATCTTCAGGACGTGTCCCAGCATGCAGTCTGGGTCGGCCCTTCCTGTGATAGAAAACACCACACGCATTTATTTCCATTACCAGGACAATGACTACTACTTGTACTACTACAGCTACCACCACAGAGCGCTGGGGGACACACTTAAATACTTTATTCATCCCCAGAAGTAAATTGCAGTGTCAGCAACAGCTTACATAAAAAAAACACAAAAAAAAAAAAAAAACACAAATAGGCAATAATAATGTGTGAAATGAAAATAGAAATATACAATAAAACCGGTTAACTGTACACAGTTAAAATATGACAATACACACAAAACAATGATAAACAACATAATATAAACAAAAAAGGATAACAAAAGCAATACAAAAAAATACATTGCATTTGCTAAAAAGAAGTGAACCAAAATAATTCGGAAAATGGTTCTATTTCACTCATGAACCTTGTTAACTTTGAATTAATTATTTTTTATTTTCTCCAACCGTGACTTGAAAAACACTGCAGCAAAGCTGCTGGTGTCACCCGTGATGGCGGCAGCATTTTTCCCCCCCAAAAGTTTCCGCATGCACTCCCTCGTTTAGAAACCAAACGGGAGCAAACAGAGCAACATCTCTTGGAGAAGCTCCTCCACCGATGGACATTCAGCATTAGCGCTCAAGTTGTTTCAAACATTCGTTTTGAGCCAAGAGAGAAGATGGAAACGAGGGGGAACCAGGCACAGAGAGCTCTCCCCAATCAAAGACATTTTTACTATTTGTATCTGGAGATTTCCTGTATACCACGATACAATCCTTTGACTGCAGGTACAGCCCTAGCAGTGATTGTATGATATTTGTATTTTCACATGGATCCATCATCTCCCTAATTTTTTGACCCTTGAACATTTGGGTGATTTTCTTTCCCCTCGCTAGATTTTGGTCATGTATGGAAAATAAATGAATGCAGACGGTGAAGAGAGCAGTGAATTCGATGGAGCTGCAGGTGTAGCTCACCGGGGTGGCGGTCGTCGAAGGGATCGGGGTCGGCTTTGTGGTATTCCTCCGTCTCGCGCTCGATCAGCTCAGAGATTCTGCACAAAGCCGACGCAAAAGCAGAAGCAGCGTTAATGACTCCGCATGACACTCAGCCGTACAGGCCCGGCGCATTTTATTGGCTTCCCCCGCAGGCGCTGGAGGATGATTTGATGTCATAGTTCATTTTAGCGATGTCTTTGTGATGTCCATGATATATTGGAGCGGTTTCACAGGTGGGGTTTTAATTTGAAGCTAAGCTGATGAAGTTAACCCAGAATTCAAAATTGCCTTTCTGAGACGTTGCCTAATTTAAGAGTCATTAGTTGTTGAGACCAGGAATTCCTAGACCTAGGTGATGAAGGACCAGTCAGCTCCTTCTGCTTGCTCGGACTCCAGATAATCCAGTTCGACCTGCAGGTTCACACCCATCAGTCCAAAGGTTTAATCGGAGCTGTCACTTAAGGTGCCCATAGAGTATAGGACTATACACCTCCTGACGAGGCTGGAGTGTTCACACGACACAGTCCTTTATCATCAAACATTTTGACTGGCGGACGTAGTGGTTCAAACACACGCAAGAACTGATGGGACTTAGGTATTTTCCCACGTGACAAAAATAAAATAAATAATAAATAAGAATTTAGCTTCAAAATTTGGAAGGTTTGCCCTTGTAGTTAACGTGTCTGCTCATTTATTTTGTACCAACAAAAGACAAAAGGAAATAAAAAAGGATATTACATAGAATTTGGAGTAGGAGCGAGTGGAACGTGGTCTGCATGGAATAATTCTGCAGTTGAAGATAAATTATTATAACTTAAGTCCTAAACAGTGAAGTGCAACAGAAAAATCTAAAATTCCGATATTTGAACATACGTTACCTGTTACTCCATATACACTTGTAAAACACTTCTCCCCCCACCCTGGTTTCCCTACATGCTCTCGTTGTACATAAATTACACAAGGTTTGTCCGAGAGCTCCGTCAGCAACGGGTCAAACAGCCGACCGGAACCGGTCCCCGCGTGACGTGAGTGCGCTGTGAGAGGCGGTGATGTGCAGCATTTTCTCCCCAAGCTCGGACGGCAAGATCCAGACAAATATTGTGCAGTCTGAAAAGGGAATTATACAGCGGCCCTGAGAGCTCAATGCACTGCAACTTATTAAAAAAAAAAAAAAAAAAAAAAAACACACAAATAGACAATACACGAGAAAATTACCAAAGACACAAATGCATTAACAGAAAACACAACCGCATTTCTATAAATGTGTTGTTTTCTGTTTGTGCTTTCTGTTAATGCGGTTGTGTTTTCTGTTTGTGTTCTGTTAATGCGGTTGTGTTTTCTGTTTGTTTTCTGTTAATGCGGTTGTGTTTTCTGTTTGTGCAGTTGTGTTTTCTGTTTGTTTCCTGTTCGGGCGGTTGTGTTTCCTGTTCGGGGGGTTGTGTTTCCTGTTCGGGCGGTTGTGTTTTTCATAATTTGCTTGTGTTGTTTATTTGCATGTCTTTTCTTTAGTTGCAGTGCGTTGAGCTTTCAGGGCCACCGTATAATTAGACCTAGATTAGCTCTAATCTTACTCCTGGAAATCAGATTTTATTTATTTATTATTATTATTATTATTATTATTATTATTATTATTTTTTTTTTTTTTAAATCAAGACTAGGACAAGTCTGAGACTATTTTAAACCATGACCGGGACAATTCAGTCAGTCCAGTTCCAAAGTGTAATTTAGTGTGAGATTAGGCCTAATCTGTCCCTGTGAAACCGCCCCATAGTTCAGTTCTTATAGTATTTAAATTAATATAGTTCAACACACTTTAGATTCATTAACATTGGAATATGAATACATAAGAATAGTTTGTGATGTACATCAATATTGTGTCAAACACTTTATTGATCCCAGAGGGACGGTTCAGGAAAATACATTCTTCCATAATGATCCAATCCTTCTCTCCTGTGAAAAACAGAAACCCCCTTATAAATAACTATAAATGACAGGGTTAGGGTTAGAAAAAAACAGTGAGGACTGACTTAGTGAGGATGGTGACCAGCTCGTCGGTGGTTCCCTGCTGCTTCTCCTCCCATTGGTCCAGAAGAGCAGAGAGCTCCGCCTTTGCGTCCACGGAGGCCGACGCCCCAGCGGCAGGAGAGGCCATCTTTATCTGGGAGATGGAGAGGAGGGAAGAGGTGAGGAGGATGAGAGAGAAATAGGAGAGGAGGAAAGGAAAAGGAGACAGGGAAAGGAGAGGAGGAGAATGAGAAACGGTGACGAAAGGAAAGAAATGTAAAAAATAAACAGATGGAAGGAGGCAAGTGGAATGAGGAGGTGGGAGGAGAGCAGGGATGGAGAGGGAGGGGTAGAAGGAAAGAGCAAAGTAGATGGTAAAGGGGAAGCGCACACACACACACACACACACACACACACACACACACACACACACACACACACACACACACACACACACACACACACACACACACACACACACACACACACACACACACACACACTTTTTAAATGCGAAAGACAAAAAGATAAATGCATCCCTCCATCCGCAATTAAATTATGTCTTTGTTTTTTATCACTTTGAAACACTTACACATTTGAAAATTTCATGACACTTGTGGAGTGAACTGCTTTTTTTTTTAAATAATTTTTTAACTTATTTTATTTGTGACAGTGCTCCCATTGAGGATCTGTGTCACAATTCAGGGTGTGAGGGGGAGGGTGTGTGGTTGGAATGGATGCACGGACTAGATCCTGGAGCGGAGTGGACTCTGTGCCCGAGGATCCTGGGATGCAGGGTTAAAAAAAATGTACACACACACACACACACACACACACACACACACACACACACACACACACACACACACACACACACACACACACACACACACACACACACACACACACACACACACACACACACACACACACACCTCGTAAATGTCTCGTCGCTCAAATCCAGACACAGAGGACCGCAGAAGGGAATTCATCCGTACAGGCACGGCGGCACTGTGCATTACATTGCCTCAGAGGAAGAAGGCCCTCGGTTCGATTCCTACCTGGGGCGCTGCGGGCACCGTGACCTGGTGGGCTATCTACCTTTCTTTGTAGAGTTTGCATGTTCTCCCCGTGCTCACATGGGGTTTCCTCCACGTAACATCAGTAAAGACCCCCACCCAAAAACATGGGGTTTCCTCCACATAACATCAGTAAAGACCCCCACCCAAAAACATGGGGTTTCCTCCACATAACATCAGTAAAGACCCCCACCCAAAAACATGGGGTTTCCTCCACATAACATCAGTAAAGACCACCACCCCCAGTTCTCACACACACACACACACTTTTTTACATGGCTACCTATAGATACTTACAGATAGATGGATACGTAATCTATAAAAACTCACAACCTAACCATATACTTTGTTTACAGCCACCAGGATTAATGAAGTTTAATCGTATTAAATAATAAAATATCTATTGAACACATCTTTCGAGAGTCTTGGCATGTGTCACTACTTGCACTGGAATCATATATTTGTGGATGGAGAAATATATTTATCTTTTTGTAATGAAGATATTATGACCATTAGCTAGAACAGTGTGAACAGTTAGAACACCGGCCCGACCAGTCTATGAAGTTCAGAAAACTCCATTACTTTACCCCAACACTCTGTAAAGACAACATTTAACTATATTGCGAGATTACTTTACATTACATTTACATTTAGTCATTGAGCAGACGCTTTTATCCAACGCGACTTACAATTGTTCAAACACCGACGGACGCAGCCATCAGGAGCAATTAGGGGTTAAGTGTCTTGCTCAAGGACACTACAGCATGCTAGCAGGAGGAGCCTGGGATCCAACCAGCAACCTTTGGATTACTAGACCACCAGCTCTACCTCCTGAGCTACCATCCCCTAGATGGTTGATGGTTTTACTATTACCGGAATCCCGCCGGGGGGGGGGGGGGGGGGGGGGGGGGGGGGGGGAGTCTTTCAAGAAGTTTCTGGGGGCTCAACATAATTTGGTATTTAATTTCCAAGAGAGGAATTAGAGGAAGGAGTTACAGGAACATGTCCAATAATGACCAACAAATCAGGTCCGTGAACCAAACTGAGCTGCTTAAAATGAAAAGGGCTAAGAATCCCTGGACCAGACTATAATGTTATCATCCAGCTCGAGCTGCAACAATTAGTCTATTAACCGCCAACTATTTTGATAATCAATCAATCGTTCTGAGTTTTTTCTTCTTTAAGAGGAAAATTTATTCCTGATTCCAGCTTCTAAAATGTTAATAATTTCTGGTTCCTTTAGTCCTGTACGACAGTAAACTGAAAGTCTTTGAGTTGTGGTCAAAACACGACATTTGAGGACGTCGCCCTGGGTTTTGGGAAACAGTGGTCGACATTTTACGGACAAAACAACTAATCGATTTATCGGAAAAATAAGATTAATCGATAATAAAAACAATGGTTAGTCGCTGCTCCACCTGCTCTGCGTGGATGTTGTCAATCCGCTTCCATAAACGGATGCTATTGAGAAGGTGAGAGCAGGTCAGAGATACCGGGGGGTTGTTGTTTTAACATGGCGTCTGCGGGTATCACATAGTTCAGTTCAATTATTTTTCAAGACACCCGCTCATGACATTTGGGCCATATTTGTATTTGTATTGCTTTGCTGTACTTAGTCAGGAATGGGAGACGGGTGCAGCTCTAAAGCTGCATATAACAGGTGTCCATGACGGATAGAAGACAGACTTTAACTGGAGGGACGCCAGGCTAACCAGCTAATCTGCTTTGGTCCGCAATTCAACTAAATGAAAAAACTCCACATGAAACACTAACTGATTAAGCCCAATTCGGACGTTTTCACCCCAAAACGGTGAGACGGGAGCCCGGGTCGCGGCTGCCCGGAGCCGCACGGCGGTGACCCCGCTGACAGACACATGGCGGGACGAAGAAGCCTCCGCTCGGACCGACTCCTTACCGGGGGACCGCGTCGCTGCTCGCCCGGGGGTTGCGCTTCGAACCGCTTGGCTTCAACGGGGCGCGGCTCCGTGTCATGGAAACGGGGCAAGAAAACGCAGGAAACGCGAACGTGAAACGCGTGAAAAGTTTCACGTTGTGTTTTCAAACTTCCTCAGCGGCGCGCGCAGGCTGCGTCACGCTGCGTCGCGCATTGATGACGTCTTATAGGAGGCGATGGGGGCGGAGCCTGAAAGGAGATTAAGTCGATTTTATACGTTTTTTCATTCTTTCAAGTTAAATGTTCTGTTTTTGAGAGCTGCATTGTTGATCGACGATCTTTTGGTCTATTATATATCGACAAATTGTCCTGTTTTAGCTTAATTGCACACTGCGCACTTTTTCCCATGTCCCTTTTCCTCTCATTGGCGTTGACCTGTGTCGCGGATTGATGACGTAAAACGGGACCCCGAGGAGGGGGCGGGGCGTCGGGTCCGCAATTAATATTCATGAGCTACGGTTCCGAACGTGTCCTCATTTGTCGAGTAAAGAATTTTTTTTAATATATAATTTCATGTTACAAAATTGACAAAACATGCAGTACAAACAAAACGAGTATACATCCATACATCTAATCACATATGATTTTTACAATAGAAAAAGTATATATGTATGAGTATGTATGAGGTATTCAAACAGTCACTTAGCTGAGTAATACCATTAGAAAAAGAGATAATTAAAAAATCATTTTCAAGGACATCAGGGAGTAGTTGCACTTATATTATACCAAATTCAAGAATTCAGGTTCAGGCCAAAGAGGCGGTAACTAGGGGAGCGTATCTATGTTCCCAGGGTCCTATGTTCCCAGGGTCCTAAGTTCCCAGGGTCTTATATTCCCAAGGTCCTAGGTTCCCAGGGTCAATTTTCCCAGGGTCCTATGTTCCCAAGGTCTTATGTTCCCAGGTTCCTATGTTCCCAGTTTCCAAAGTTCCCAAAGTTCTATGTTCACAGGGTCCTATGTTCCCAGGCTCCCAAATAGGCATGGTCATATGTTCCCAGGGTCCTAAGTTTCCAGTGTCCTAAGTTCCCAGGGTGTTATGTTCCCAAGGTCCTATGTTCCCAGGGTCCTATGTTCCCAGGATCCTAAGTTCCCAGGGTCCTATGTTCCCAGGGTCCTAAGTTCCCAGGTTCTTATATTCCCAAAGTCCTAAGTTCCCAGGGTCAATTTTCCCAGGGTCCTATGTTCCCAAGGTCTTATGTTCCCAGGTTCCTATGTTCCCAGGTTCCTATGTTCCCAGTTTCCAAAGTTCCCAAAGTTCTATGTTCACAGGGTCCTATGTTCCCAGGCTCCCAAATAGGCATGATCATATGTTCCCAGGGTCCTAAGTTTCCAGTGTCCTAAGTTCCCAGGGTGTTATGTTCCCAAGGTCCTATGTTCCCAGGATCCTAAGTTCCCAGGGTCCTATGTTCTCAGGGTCCTAAGTTCCTCGGGTCCCGTGTTCCCAGGGTCCTGTGTTCCCAGGTTCCTAAATTGCCAGGGTCCTATGTTCCCAGTTCCCTATGTTCCCAAAGTTCTAAGTTCCCAGGGTCCTATGTTCCCAGGTTCCTAAATTGCCAGGGTCCTATGTTCCCAGGTTGTTATGTTCCCAGGGTCCTAAGTTCCCAGGGTCCGTTTCCCATGGGTGTTATGTTCCCAAGGTCCTATGTACCCAGGTTCCTAAATTGCCAGGGTCCTATGTTCCCATGGTCTATTTTTCCCATGGTGTTATGTTCCCATGGTAATATGTTTCCAGGGCCCTGTGTTTCCAGGGTTCTACGTTCACAGGGTCCTATTTTCCCAGGTTCCCATGTTCCCAAAGTCTGATGTTTCCAGGGTCCTAAGTTCCCAGGGTCCTATGTTCCCAGGGTCCTAAGTTCCCACGTTCTGTGTTCCCAGGGTTCCAGTTTCCCAGGGTCCTATTTTCCCAGGTTCCAAAGTTCCCAAAGTTTTTCCCAGCATTTTGTTAACACACATTAACCCTTAAATGTGATTGGGTTGAATTTGAACTGTTTCAAGATAAAATATTTTATGAATGTTATCAAGGAAATTTTTATCGGAACAAGGCGATAAATCAGCTACATACATGCAACAAAACCAATTGTTATCATTTTATTGGATTTTGAATGTCTCTAAAAAAATGTTACACCCGGGGTGCTCTGGGTGAAATCGTTAATTCTAACCCTAACCTAAACCATAGTAGAGGTGTGTTCTGTGTTCTCATTCCAAAGGCCAGGGAATAAGAGTGAGGAGGCAGGCTCTGACGTATCCGGCACCTCGGGTAGAGCGCTCGTCTTGCCCGGTCGGCATCATGCCCCACAAGCACGCCCTCCTTCACTGCGGGGACAACAAACCCTAAATCACTTCCATGTCCTGGATCGGACTGATCCCTTGGCTCACACCTTCCCTCCATTTTTTTAGAAGGTTTAGGTGGTAAATATGGGTGGACCCCCTACGTCTGTGCGTTCGATTTCATAATCAACCTCCCCCAAGCGTCGTGTAACAACGAAGGGTCCTTACCACTTCGCCAGTAATTTTGAGCTGGGCCTAGGGAGCAGTATTAACACCTTGTCTCGCCGTGAGAATCGTCCCCACCGAGCCCCCCCACCAAAAACCCTTGGTACCGGGCACGTTGACGAATGCTGCCCACTGCTCCTGGCTGCCCCCCTGGAGGAAGGAGAAGCCAGGATGCGTCAAATGCAGAGGCATCATTTCCCTGGCTGCCATCTGAAGCGTGTGTGAATTGAAAAGATTCTTCTTAGTTTGTTTTAACTTAGTTTGCCCTGCCAGTTTTCCTTATTCAAGGTCGGGCACCCCACGAGGTCTCCTGCCAAACAACAGCTTAAAAGGGGAAAAACCCCTGGAGGATCAGGGAACCTCCAGCACCCTGAGCAACATGGGGTTCAGCTATGTGTCCCAATTTCGGCTGTCATCGTGGACAAACTTCCGGATCATGTTTTTCAACGTTTTGTTGAAGTGCTCGACCAGGCCATCCGTCTGTGGGTGGTAAACGCTGGTCCGAATTGAGCGGATGCCCAGTAACCCGTACAGTGCATACACTCTGCGAGATATAAACAAAGTGCCCTGGTGGGTCATGATTTCCTTCGGAATCTTGATCTGGGAGATGACCTGAAACAGTGCCTGCGTCACATTTTTGGCCGTAATACTGCGCAGCGGCACTGCGTCGGGGTATTGGGTCGCGTAGTCCACTAGGACTAACATGAATCGATAGCCCCGAGTTGCACATCCGCCCAGATGCCTGGCCAATAGAAACGGGCCATTATCCGCTCGAGTGTTTTCTTGTGTCCTAAGTGACCGGCCATTGGGTTATAATGATCCGCCTGGAAGACTAAATCACAACAGCTTTTAAGGGGCTAACAATTGGATAATCTCTTCTCCCGATTGAGCGTCACAGTTCACTCGATATAATCTATCCCTAATCACTGCGAAATACAGGTGAGTAAGCACAGCATCTGGGCGCACCAACACGCCATCGATTTTATCTATCCGCTCAAAGGCCCCGAGAAGCATATAGTCCCAGTCCATCCTCCATGGGATGGACTGGGAGTTCCAGGGAAGTTCCCACCTGGGGCTCCACCTCCCCTGCTCTGGTGACTTCCGACACTCATATATACCTACAGACCGTTAGCACAGCCCCCCTGCTTCTCTCATGAACACATTG
Organism: Zeus faber; assembly: GCF_960531495.2. Lineage (NCBI taxonomy): Eukaryota > Metazoa > Chordata > Actinopteri > Zeiformes > Zeidae > Zeus > Zeus faber. The sequence goes on along the minus strand of NC_137192.1, from coordinate 35,203,523 downwards.
AAACCTGGCCAATTTGTACAGGGGTGTGACAGGCGGGAACTAACCCCGGCCTTTACCCCATGCTTTTTTCCCTTATACCAATTTTCAACCCATGATGCCTCTACCAAAGCCTTGGGTCAAACCAGGTGTTGCTGAGTCATCGTCTGCAAACAGCCCCAGTCCAGCAAAGCTTGATGTCTACCCCCTTGTAAGCTTACCGGCACATGGTAGGCCCCTGGCAGACTCTCTTTCTGGCGCACTGGCCACCCGAATGACCTGGCCAACAACCATGATGGGGCAGTCCTGGAAGTCGTGGTCAAGTCGCCCACATACCTTCCCACGCGTCTGCCCAGCTTCCAGTGATCCCAAGGCCGCGCCACCCTGGAAGAATTGGGGGGCGGGGGGCGGAGCAGAAGGTGGCCTCCCGCCGGTGGTTGTCTCTCCTCTGGCAGGGCAAGGGGCGGGGTGGGCCTTTACTGGGGCCCCTGAAGGGAGGAGGATGGTGATGGTCGCAAGGTCCAGGGAGCTTGTACTTGCCGGTTCAGGCGCAGGCCCCTCGGCGGTCCCCGACAGTCGGTGTCCCGTGGCTCCCTTGGTGGGCCCTTCTTCCGGCCAGCGCGGTAGGCGGAGGTGTGCGCGTAGGCCTTGGTGTAGTCCTCAGGTGGCATCACACCCAGCTAGCGGCGCCGGCCGGTAGATTGTCCACGAACTGTTCGGTGGCCACCGCCTTGACGATCTGGTGCGGGGAGTGCTCCTCCAGTCATAGCCACCGCTGGGCCATGTTGGGTGTCGTAGGGACTGACCGGAGACGCAGGCGGTGGCCCTCAGGTGTTCTCCCAGCCTGTCCATCAACCCCCTCTGATCGACAGCGTAGCTCGATCGCTGCTCTGGGGCTAGGGCATGCGCTGCCAGCTGGCCTTCTCCCTAGAGGAGGAGAACAAGCCCCCATGCCTGCTCTTGGTCCGATCAGCTGACTGCCTCGGCCATCAGTGTGGACTCCCCAGTGCAGCAGAGAGCAGCTTCACTCCTGAATCCTGCAGATCATTGTTGCTCAGGTCCAGCTCTCTCAGACTGGAGGAGTTGGAGCTGAGAACTGAGGCCAGAGCTTCACAGCTTCTCTCTGACAGATTACAGCCTCTCAGCCTGCACACACACATGGATGCAGATAAATAAAATACATACTTTTGGGGATGGTAGCTCAGGAGGTAGAGCTGGTGGTCTAGTGATCCAAAGGTTGCTGGTTTGATCCCAGGCTCCTCCTGCTAGCATGCTGTAGTGTCCTTGAGCAAGACACTTAACCCCTAATTGCTCCTGATGGCTGCGTCCGTCGGTGTTTGAACAATTGTAAGTCGCTTTGGATAAAAGCGTCTGATAAATGACTAAATGTAAATGTAATGTTAAAGATTCTCTTTCCATAAACAAAAAAACTATCTTCACTTAAGTATTTTCTCAGATCCCAAACAGCTTACATTTGTTATATACAAATGTTATCTGTGCACCTACAGAGATGTTTTGGAGGCTTTGACCACAGGCAGCAGCCTCAGAAGAGCCTCGTCTGAAGCAGAGTATTTCTTCAGGTCAAACACTTCCAGGTCCTCTTCTGATGACAGTAAGATGAAGAGCAGAGCTGACCACTCAACAGAGGAGAGGTTTGCTTAAGAGAGACGTCCTGATCTCAGGTGGTGTTGGATCTGCTCCACTAGAGAACGATCATTCAGCTCATTCAGACAGTGGAACAGGTTGATGCTTTTCCTTGATGTAACGCACTGTTTCCCGACTGGTCGCTGAGGTACTTCCTGTCTGTTCCAGCAGGGTTTTTAAGAGCATCTGATTGGTCTCCAGTGAAAATCCCAATAGGAAGCGAAGGAACATGTCCAGATGTCCATTGCCACTCTGCAAGGCCTTGTCCACAGCTCTCTGGTGGAGAGATTCTAAGTTAAGTTTATTTTCAAAAAGCTGAGATAACTTTGATGTTGCTTGTGTTTCTGACAGCAGATTGACACCATTGCTGGTGAATGTCAGCTGGTGTGTGTCTGGAGCCCTTTCTGGTTTGCAATGGTGATGGACAGGTTAACAGATGAAATCAGGCAGGAGTCTCTGTGGACTATGATGTTTGCGGATGACATTGTGATCTGTAGTGAGAGTAGGGAGCAGGTTGAGGAGAGCCTGGAGGAGTGGAGGCAGCATTAGAGAGAAGAGCAATGAAAGTCAGCAGGAGTAAGACACAATACATGTGCCTGAATGGGAGGGAGGGCGGAGAAAAGCTGAGAATACAGAGTGATTGTTGGGAATGCTCCCGCCTACTTAAATGCTCTTGTAAAAGCACATGTAACCCCCGTATGCTGCGCTCATCAAATGAGCGTGGCCTGGCTCTGCCGGCCGTACAACCACGGCAATCCAGGTTATTCTCATTTGTAGTTCCACGTTGGTGGAACGAGCTGCCAAAAATGACCAGAGCAGGGACCTCCCTCTCTGTCTTTAAGAAGCACTTAAAGACCCAGCTCTTCAGGGAGTACCTCCTCTCCTAACTTACAAGTACTTAGCACTACCTAGCAGTATTTATTGTTACACTAATGTCTCTGTCGCAATGTAGCTTGAATGTTATTCTCCCTTGTAAGTCGCTTTGGATAAAAGCATTTGCTAAATGAATAAATGTAATGTAATGTAATGAGTGGAGGTGGAGAAGGCGGATGAGTTCAAGTACTTGGGGTCAACCATCCAAAGCAGCGCAGAGTGCAGGAGAGAGGTGAAGAAGAGAGTACAGGCAGGGTGGAGTGGGTGGAGAAGAGAGTACAGGCAGGGTGGAGTGGGTGGAGAAGAGTGTCCGGAGTGATCTGTGACAGAAGGGTTCCAGCAAGAGTGAAGGGGAAGGTGTACAGGACGGTAGTGAAGGCAGCCATGTTGTACGGTTTAGAGGCGGTGGCACCGACTAAAAGGCAGGTGGATGAAGTGGAGGTGGCAGAGTTGAGGATGTTGAGGTTTTCATTGGGAGGGACAAGGATGGACAGGATTAAGAATGAGGACGTTAGAGGGACAGCTCAGGTTGGACAGTTTGGAGGAACAGGGAGAGAGGCCAGATTGAGATGGTTTGGACACATGTGGAGGAGAGATGAGAGTTACATTGGGAGGAGGAGGCTCAGGGTGGAGCTGCCAGGAAAGAGGAAAAGAGGAAGCCAAAGAGAAGCTTGATGGAGGTGCTGAGGGAGGACATGCAGGCGGGTGGTGTAAGGGAGGAGGATGCGCAGAACAGAAGGTGTTGGAGGCAGATGATCCGCTGTGGCCACCCCTAACAGGAGCAGCAAGAAGAAGAAGAAGAAGATGATAAAAGAGCACTGCAACTTTTAAAGTGTCCCCTTTAAATTATGTGGTTTGGTGGATAGATCCTTCCGCTTGGAATGTGGTTAAACCTGCCAACTTGGAGATAATATCCGCCCACTTAGTGTTAGGGTCCATCGCGTTTGTCGTTAAGACCACGCCCATTTTGAGTTAAGGCCCCGCCCGTTTGGAGTAAAGGTCCCACCCATTTTGAGTTTAGGCCCCACCATTTCGTGGTTAAAGTCCTGCCCTAGTGAAGTTAAGGTCCCGCCCATTTGGGGATAAGGTCCTACCCTTTGGAGTTAAGGCCCCGCCCATTTGGAGCAAAGATCCCCGCCCAATTTGAGTTAAGGCCATGCCCATTTGGCGTTGAGGACCTGCCCATTTGGAGTTTAGGCCCCGCCTGTTGGGGGTCAAGGTCCTGCAAATTTGGAGTCAAGGTCCCACCATTTGAAGTTTAGGTCGCGCCCCTTTGGAGTTAAGGCCCCGCCTGTTTGGAGTTAAGGTCCCGCCCACTTTGAGTTAAAGCCCCGCCCATTTGGAGATTAGGACCTGACATTTCACTGCATATATGTATGAAAGTATGTATATGTATGTGACGAATAAACCTTTTGAATCTTGAATCTTGAATCTGTAATATGGAGTTAAGGCCCCGCTTATTGGAGTGAACACCCCACTCATTTGGAGTTAAGGTCCCGCCAAATTGGAGTTAAGGTCCCACCTGTTATAAGAATTTTATATTTCTATATATATATTACTGTGCCTTTCACAAAAACTCTTGTATAACGTATAAGCACTCTGCTCTCTTTCTGAAGGCTAAGCAGAGTTCACATTTTATTGCTGTGATTTTCTCTTAGATTTTTGTACGATATATGTGTACTCTATATATATATATATGTATATGTGTGCCCCATCAATGAAACTGTCATGTCAGCATGATCTATGCAGGGGCGTCTTGACATCAGCTGACCTCCATCCCAGCGGCTCCCCGGCTTCTCCTCTGCAAGAAGACTGCATAAAAGCTCAGTTCTCCAGTGAGAAATTGAACATTTCCTCTGTGACTTTCTGTTGTGTTGTTACACAGAAACTGCTCCTCTTGTACAACCTTGGATCCTCTTGTACAAGATTAAATACTTTGTTAACCTAAAGTATTTGTCTCCGATTTCCTCTGTAAAGATAAGTCCGTCCACAAACAAAGTTTATAGCTGTTTTACTTTAACACCACCTATTTGGGGTTAAGGTCTCGCCCATTCTGAGTTAAGACCCCGCCCATTTGCAGGTGCTGGGGGCTGTAGATGCACCAACGTGATTAAGTGGGCTGAAGGGGGGCACCGCCCTACTCACCTGGCTAAGGACACGCCCTGAGGTGATGGTAAACTGGCTCTGAACTACACACAAGGTTTTCCAAACCTGACAAAGGACACTTGTTATTTGGATGAAAGGAGACCGATCCAAGTCTGCCAACGTCAGTACAGCTGCTTGTCTTGTTGTTCTGTGGTTGTTGAGCGTTCTCAGCTAAAGGGACTATTTCCTGCTGTTGTTGTTGTGGATCCAGCATGTCGTACTGCCGTGGATCACAACGCACACGGAACCAAAGGACACAACACTTTCCTTTCCACACTTTCCCCACCCAGCCACTTTAATTGACATCTTTTGTTTTCTACTACGACACGGTAAAAATGCATAAAACACTGCAGGTCTCTGAAATAAGTTTTGCATTAAATAACCTTGTAGGAAATTATATGGTATGAATAAACACACGGAAATAATATTAAACACGTTTCTAAATACATGTCTCAAATGTGTTCTACTTGTTATACTATGTATATGGAACAGGTTAGTACTGGAAAGAGAAAAAAACTACACAATTACAGAGTCTGGAGTCACTCCGGCAAAAGAACGGGCGAGTGAGTTATGACTCACAAACTGAAAAGAATTCCTGATGAATAATGTCCAGGATGAAAGGGTCAAGATATTTAGCAAAACTCTGAATACTGAATGGGACTTATTTACACTCTGGATTCCAGCAAGATATTCCATTTGAACAGCATTAAAGGATTCCTGTGAGAGTTACACTCACAACTCAGAGCCGAACAGACTCTTCTGACTCTCGGTCCTCGTCCACCGGAAGTCCTCCCTCGCTCACCGCGCCTTCAACCACGTCAATCAAATGGAACGACTCTTTTCACCGAGTGACTTGTTCAGGAGTCCTTGGTTCTCCTACCTTTTCAATGGGAGATCTATTGTCGTACTAGTACCTTTTTAATGGGAGATTTATAGTTGTACTAATACCTTTTTAATGGGAGATTTATAATCATACTAGTACCTTTTCAATGGGAGATTTTTAGTAGTACTAGTACCTTTACAATGGGAGATGTCTACACTTCCATATCAGAGTAGAATGGTCTTCTTATAATAAGGCAGTAAAAGCTACATGTTGGTTATCATGGTGGAACATGTCAATATGAGTAAAGCTGCAGATTTATAACCAGCTGCACAGTTAACCTCCACATCACACACATCCAGTCAGTCAGTCTGCTTGTTCCAACTGGGATGAGCTAAATAGACAACATGGGTTTGTGAGTTGTGTTATTCTCATTGACCTTAACATCTCATTGATGTTCTCCGTTGTTTGTTCATTCAGTAAATCTTGCTCCTGTCTGCCGACGTCAACTGAAGTCTCATCTGAAGGAGAAGTTCCAGTGTTTGTATGAGGGAATCGCTAAAGCAGGACAAGCAACACTTCTGAACCAGATCTACACAGAGCTCTACATCACAGAGGGAGGGGGTGAGGAGGTCAACCAGGAACATGAGGTCAGACTGATTGAAGCAGCTTCCAGGAAAACAGTGACAGGAGAAACAGTCATCAAATGTCAAGACATCTTTAAACCCTTACCTGGACAAGATCAACCAATCAGAACACTGATGACAACGGGCCTGGCTGGCATTGGTAAAACAGTGTTAACAGACAAGTTCACTCTGGCCTGGGCTGAAGACAACGCCAACCAGGACATACACTTCACATTTCCATTCACCTTCAGAGAGCTGAACTTGCTGAAAGGGAAACAGTTCAGTTTGGTGGAACTTGTTCATCACTTCTTTCTTGAAACCAAAGAATCAGGAATGTGCAGCTACGACCACTTCCAAGTTGTGTTCATCTTGGACGGTCTGGATGAGTGTCGACTTCCTCTGGACTTCCAGAACAATGAGACGTGGACTGATGTCACAGCGTCCACCTCAGTGGACGTTCTGCTGACAAACCTCATCCGGGGCAACCTGCTTCCCTCCGCTCGCCTCTGGATAACCACACGACCTGCCGCGGCCAATCAGATCCCTCCTGAGTGTGTGGACATGGTGACAGAGGTGAGAGGCTTCAGCGACCCACAGAAGGAGGAATACTTCAGGAAGAGAGTCAGAGAGGAGGAGCAGGCTGACGCCATCATCTCAAACATCAAGGCATCACGCAGCCTCCACATCATGTGTCACATCCCTTCTTCTGTTGGATCACTGCTACAGTTCTGGATCACGTCCTAACAACAGCCCAGAGAGGAGAGATGCCCAAGACCCTGACTGAGATGTACATCCACTTCCTGCTGGTTCAGTCCATACAGGGGAACGTCAAGTATCGTGGAGGATCTGGGACAGATCCACGCTGGAATACAGAGAGCAAGAAGATCATTCTGTCTCTGGGAAAACTGGCCTTTGAGCAGCTGGAGAAAGGAAACCTGATCTTCTATGAAGCAGACCTGGCAGAGTGTGGCATTGATGTCAGAGCAGCCTCAGTGTACTCAGGAGTCTTCACCCAGATCTTTAAAGAGGATTGTGGGCTTTACCAGGACAAGGTGTTCTGCGTTGTCCATCTGAGCATCCAGGAGTTTCTGGCTGCTGTTTATGTCTTTCTGACTTTCACCAGCACCGGTGTCAATCTGCTGTCAGAAGCACAACCAACATCAAAGTTCTCCCAGGGAAAGAAAAAGAAACGTGGCTTACGATCCCTCCACCAGAGTGCTGTGGACAAGGCCTTGCAGAGTGTCAACGGACACCTGGACTTGTTCCTTCGCTTCCTATTGGGCCTTTCACTGCAGACCAATCAGCTGCTTCTACGAGGCCTGCTGGAACAGACATGAAGTACCTCAGTGACCAATCAGGAAACAGTGTTTTACATCAAGGATAAATTCAGTGAGAATCTCTCGCCAGGAAGAAGCATCAACCTGTTCCACTGTCTGAATGACCGTTCTCTAGTGGAGGAGATCCAACATCACCTGAGATCAGGACGTCTCTCCAGAGAGAAGCTCTCCCCTGCTCAGTGCTCAGCTCTGGTCTTCATCTTACTGTCATCAGAAGAGGAGCTGGAAGTGTTTGACCTGAAGAAATACTCTGCTTCAGAGGAGGCTCTTCTGAGGCTGCTGCCCGTGGTCAAAGCCTCCAAAACATCTCTGTAGGTGCACAGATAACATACATAAATTAATTGTACGCTGTTTGACCTCTGATGAGATATTTGAAGTTAATATTTGTGTATATCTAATATAAAACTATGTATTTCTGTGTGTGTGTGTGTGTGTGTGTGTGCAGGCTGAGAGGCTGTAATCTGTCAGAGAGAAGCTGTGAAGCTCTGGCCTCAGTTCTCAGCTCCAACTCCTCTCGTCTGAGAGAGCTGGACCTGAGCACCAATGATCTGCAGGATTCAGGAGTGAAGCTCCTCTCTGCTGCACTGGGGAGTCCACACTGTGCACTGGAAACACTCAGGTCAGTGTTCCTCAAAGTTGGCCTCGAAAAATATTCACATTCATATAGTGGTACCTTGACTTATGAGTTTAATTCGTTCCGTGACAGAGCTCTTAATTCAATCTGCTCGTATAGCAAATCAATTTTCCCCATTGAAATCAATTGAAATGGCATTCATAGTACTCGTCGGAGACCCCGTCCATCTCCTCGTCCTCCGCTAAATGGGCCACCTCCTCATCGGAGGAGGGACCCCCAGGGTCGACAACCTCCGCCTCTGAAACATCGCTGGAGGACGCAAACAAGAGGGGTGGTGGGGTCTGCGGTCGGGAGGGTTGACCCGGTCTGGAGGGCTGGTCAGGATGGCGCTGATGGAACCTCCTGATGAGGGTGTGGTCCAGAATGTGCCTCGCAGGGACCCAGGACCTCTCCTCCGGGCCGTTACCCTCCCAATCCACCAGGTACTGCAGGCCTCTCCCACGCTGGCGGGAACGTAGGAGACAGCGGACAGAAAAGGCAGGACCCCCGTCAATGAAGCGCGGAGGAGGCGGGGGAGGCGCCAAGGGAACCAGAGCACTCTCCCGGACCGGCTTGACTTTGGACACATGGAAGGTGGGATGGACGTGCATGGACCTGGGGAGCTTGAGCCGCACTGCCACCGGGTTGACGACCTTCTCGATCATGAACGGGCCGATGAACCGAGGAGCCAGCTTCTTGGATTCCACCTTCAGGGGGAGGTCCCGGGTGGAGAGCGACACCTTCTGGCCCGGCTGGTACTCCGGGGCCTGGGGGCGGCGACGGTTGGCGGCAGAGGCGTTGCGGCCAGCGGCTCGGAGGAGGGCGGCCTGGGCCCGGGTCCAGGTCCTGCGACAGCGGCGAATGAAGACCTGGACGGAGGGGCACGAAGCCTCCTTCTCAAGGGCCGGGAACAGAGGCGGTTGGAAGCCGTAGGCGCACTGGAAGGGGGAGAGGCCTGTGGCCGAACTGGTCAGGGTGTTGTGGGCATATTCCACCCAAAAAAGCTGCTCGGACCAGGACGACGGGTGTTGTGATGTCATGCAGCGAAGGGCCGTCTCCATCTCCTGGTTCTTCCGCTCCGTTTGGCCGTTGGACTGGGGGTGGTACCCTCAAGAGAGGCTGATGGTGGCCCACAGGAGCGCACAGAACTCCCTCCAGAAGACAGGCGAACTGGGGACCCCGGTCAGGCAGGTTCGGAATCAGTCCAGAGAACGCTGGAGAGTCTGGTGCAAGCATCGAAGACAATCTGGCAATTGGTGACTGGTGAGACAGGCATATATAGTGGTTAGATTTCAGATCGGGAACAGCTGTGTGCGCAGGTGAATAGAGTTGGGCTAATGGGACAGGTAAGGAGAGGGAGGGGAAAGTAGGCGGAGATCATGACATAGATCATTTTTGCCTTCTCGCAGATGATACCCTCCGTCACACTATCTCGTACAAGCTGCTTCTCCGTCAACCACGCCAACAGCAGATTCTCCATCTTTTCATGGACGGCGGTCCGCAGCTTAGACATGATTTTAATGCCCTGGGCTGGCGTAGCACCCTTTATTGTCTCCTTCTGCTTCAGTATGCTACATATGGTAGAAGTACTACGCTCGTACTGCCTTAACAAATCCATCACACGCACACCTCGCTCATGTTTTTCTATTATTTTGCGCTTTAAGTCAATGACATCATCCGTTTCTTCTTCTCAGCACTTTCTTCTCAGCACCCATGGTTCGAAAAAAAAATTGGCAAAATAACTGCACAAAAAGCACAAATGGCGAGCACAAAACACAAAAGCGATGCCTTCACGCTCAGGTAACTACGTGTAGTGAAGGAGTGAGACGCGGGATGCTGGCTGCATTCGCTGGCCATGCCCACCTGCGGCGGCACCTGAAGCTCGCTCCTCGTAACTCAAATGTTTGCTTGCAAATCAATACAAAAAATCGACGGAACGACGGCTTGTAACTCGGAAAACTCGTATGTTAGTGCGCTCGTAACTCAAGGTACCATTGTATACATGTTAACTGTAAATAACTATGTCAATATACACTATTAAATATAGGTAACACAACTGTATTAGAAATAATACATATATCCATCCATTATCTATACCGCTTATCCTCGTGGGGGGGCTGGAGCCAATCCCAGCTCATTGGGCGAGAGGCAGGGTGCACCCTGGACAGGTCACCAGTCTGTCACAGTGCTGACATACAGAGACAAACAAGCATGCACGCTCACATTCACACCTACGCTCAGTTTTGTTCATGTCTTTGGAATGCGGGAGGAAACGGGAGTACCTGGAGAAAACCCACGCAGGAACAGGGAGAACATGCAAACTCCACACAGAAAGGCCCCCACCCGGGAACCTTCTTGCTGTGAGGCGACTGAGCTAACCACGGCACCACCATTATATATAAACATTATTATTCATTTTTCAAACAGTGTCATTGAACAACGTTCCAAAGAGTCACAACTTCCATCACAGTTACAGCCTCACACACCTTTACATCCTCACATTCAAAGGACAGTTAAATGACGACCCCCCCAACCCTCAATTAAGGATCAGGAAAAGGGACTTAAAATAAATCCCTTTTTGAGAAGGGACTTGAGAGAGGGATCCTCCTTCCAGGATGGCTAGGAGAGCAATAGGTGCAGAGTGAGGAAGAGAGACATGGAATTAAGAACAGCAAAACACACAATGTCAAAACTACCAATTATACATGAGAGTATATTGGAAGAGACGTGAAAGTGGAATAAAACAAAGGTGTCGTGGTTATTTTAAATGGTTAATTTCCCATGAAATGTTCTTATAATAACCACTGTGGGATTGAATGGGGGATTTGTCTTCATGCACCATGTTCATTGGAACCCAAAAACAACTCCAGTAAAGTGAATGTACAAAGTGGTTTCAAAATAAAGGTCAAAGGACAAAGGACAAAGTGTTTTGGAACATGTGTACTTTATATGTGTCGGCATGATCTTACCTTTTTAAATCACCCATAAAAAGACTTGACTTGTATTATTACACGGCTCTATGGAATATTGACTGATTGGTCAATCAGTGGTCAGTTATTTCTGAATAATGACGTCAGTCTTTTAATAATGACGTTGTAAGGGGGGACAACTTCTCCCTGCATGTGTTCACATCCTGTCACCACGGCGCTGGCATACTGCTTCTAAGGTCATTTCAAATCAATATTCCATCTCATTGTATTATGTTTCAGTGTCTGTTGCCGTAGTAACCATCTACCTGATGTTGACACCTGGTGCTTCATGTTGTTTGCAGCTTGTCAGGCTGTCTGCTCACACAGGAGGGCGTGGCTTCTCTGGCCTCAGCTCTGAGCTCCAACCCGTCCCATCTGAGAGAGCTGGACCTGAGCTACAACCACCCAGGAGAGGCAGGAGTGAGGCTGCTCCCTGCTGGCCTGGAGGAACCACGCTGGAGACTGGACACCAGCTGAGACTCCCTGACAAGCTCTTCTACAACCATGTGGTCAATCATACTGGGATGCTGGGGAACGTGCTTTGTTGTTAGACAGCACATATGACTGATGCATGATGGGAAACAATGGATACGGGAGCTTCTTAATGTCTGTGTTTCCCTGATCTCAGAGAACGTTCTGCTCTGACTGTGTTCTTCCCAGGGTGGAGCACGGTGGAGCGTGGAGGCTGAAACCAGGGCTGAGGAAGTGTAAGTGTCTGTTTAGTTTGATTCATTACTATTGATCAACTATTTAGATGGAAAGTCCATCCACACAGCAGTACGGGACGTCCATCCATTCACATCCTACTGAGAATGAAGATGATGGTGGACATCATGTGTCTTCATCACACTGCTGATAAATGGACAATCTGTCTGTTGATCAATCCACAATATATGAACCAAACAGGGATGTTAGATTATAAACTGTTGCTGTATTGTGTCTTGTTCTCCACCAGATGGTGTTAAACTCACACTGGACCCAAACACAGCAAACAGTCAACTCTGTCTGTCTGACAATAAGAGGAAGGTGATGAAGGTTCAAGAGGAGCAGCCACGCCCTGATCACCCAGACATATTTGACATCTGGAGACAGGTGTTGTGTAGAGAAGCTCTGACTGGACGCTGCTACTGGGAGATGGAGTTGGAAGGAGGTGTTTGTTTTGGAATGACTTACAGAGGAATCAGAAGGAAAGGAAGAGGTGACGACTGCCATCTTGGATACAATGACAAGTCCTGGAGTCTGTTTTGTTCTAAAGATCGTTACTGTGTCTGCTACAATAAAAGTGTGACAGACATAGATCTCCCTCCGTCCTTTGGTCTTCACAGAGTTGGAGTGTATGTGGACTGGTCTGCTGGCACTCTGTCCTTCAACTCAGTTTCCTCTGACACACTGAGACACCTTCACACCTTCTACACCACATTCACTGAACCGCTCCACCCTGCGTTTAGGTTTTGGTTTGGTTCAGCGTCTCTGTGTTAGATGGAGGAGGTGTAGTATCCTCTCTCAAAAAAGCTGAACTGAATATTAAGTGTTTTTATCACAGTTTATAAACACTGTATGTAATTGCCTTTCCATGCTGTGGTACATTTATGTACATGACATGTTTTTATAGTAATTATTCCTTCATCTGTGTATAACTTTACTGTCAAAATAAGTGTTGGAGTCATGTTGATGTTTGTCAACCTGCTGTTGTCCAGTCTTCTGCTTGTTACTGTTATTTCATAACTCTCTAGAAATGCTTTTCATGTTTGATGGGAACATAAGACTCACTTTGTTCAAATATGTGTGATAATGAAAACTGTTGAATGTGGAAGTTTGAATTTTATTTATGTGACATCTTTAAAAACAACTTGAACTTGAACTTTAAAAAAAAAATTGGATGAAACAGTTGATGAGGAATCCAAGTCATCTGTTGTGTTATTGAGTGATGTCATTGTTTTCTTTACAAAATACCATGTTAGTGCTGCTGTGTGTGTGTGTGTGTGTGTGTGTGTGTGTGTGTGTGTGTGTGTGTGTGTGTGTGTGTGTGTCGCAGCCACAAGGCTGCCATTGACGTAGAATGAGACGTCGTCGTTGTCGAACAATCTGTTGTCTCTTTGTTTTGCGACGTAGTCACGGTAACGGAATCCGTCTGGCAGGATTGGGGACTGACTGGCAGCGCCGGTGGAGACGTCCAGTTCGGCGGCGTCGCTGCTCAAGCCGCAACTGGACGGAAACGTGCGACCTGTTGGTCACCGTGGACGACCCCAAGAAGCACGTCTCCACCATGAAGACCTACATCACCTACAGAGCCTCCACAAAGGTGGGTGGGGGATGGAGTTTGGGTTTTTCAGGCTCGTTTAGTGCTTCACGCTGAGAGTCTGAGAGTGAAAGGATTAAGGGAAGAACAGCGTGCAGCCAATATCCTAAAAATACATCAAAACATGTATTTACCTTTGTTTAATTATACTTTGTTCCGTTTTTATGTTTTGAAAACTTTAAGTGCAGTTGTGTAGATTCATTTGAAAGACCTATACGCCCAGTACTGAGATAGACTAGAGGGGATGGGCTAACCTAGCTCCTGTCAAGTTAGGGAAATACACCTTCCAGTATCTCATGCTAACTAGCTTAGCTCAATGCATGGCCGCAGGGGATCGTTTACAGCTGGCATGAACATGCGTCTTGGGTGATCCGATCAGAAGTGGACAGCTCTACGTACATCTGTTCACACCTGGTATGAACATGCGTCTGGGGTGATCCTGGGTGAAGCAAGAAACAACCTTCTTGATCCACTTCAATCTGATTTCATAAACGGACACTCCACTGAAACAGCCCTGTTGTCTGCGACAGAGGCCTTAAAAACTGCTAGAGCTGCTGGCCAATCCTTGGTTCTCATTCTGCTCGACCTATCAGCTGCTTTTGACACTGTCAATCACAGCATTCTCCTGTCCATACTCTCAAGTATGGGCATCTCTGGCAGTGCACTTTCCTGGTTAGAATCTTACCTCACTGGGCGTTCGTTCAGTGTGACATGGCAAGGCCAGTTGTCTGTGCCTCACCACCTCACCACAGGGGGGCCCCAAGGCTCTGTGCTGGGATCCCTCCTCTTTGCCATATACACCACCTCACTGGGCCCGATCATCGCTCACATGGCTTTTCATTCAAGATTTCAAGATTCAAGATTTTTATTTGTCACATACATATACATATTTTCCATACATATATGCAGTGAAATGTAATACCGGAGCGCCGGCGCAGGCGACCGCTAGGGGCGGCGCCACTATCGCCTTATATCCTGATATCATATCACTGCTATGAGGATGATACTCAACTCTATCTGTCCTTCCTGCCTGACAACCCCACTGTCTCGACGCGGATCTCGGATGTTCTCGCATCCACATCCACGTGGATGAAGGATTACCATCTTTAACTAAACATGGCGAAAACGGAGCTGTTGGTCTTCCCGGCCAAACAAGGTATTTATCACAACATTGATATCAAAATTGACTCTTTATCTCTTGCTCCTACAAAGGCTGCAAGGAATCTAGGTGTCATTATTCATGACCAACTGACATTCTCCGACCATGTTGCCGCCGTCTCTCGGTCATGCCGCTTCGCACTATTCAACATCCGAAAAGTCAGGCCATACCCGAGCCAATATGCCACTCAACTGCTGGTACAAACCTTGGTGATTTCCCGTCTCGACTACTGCAACGCTCTCTTAACAGGCTTGCCGGCCTGTGCGGTGAAGCCGCTGCAGATGATACAGAATGCGGCGGTGCGACTGGTGCTCAACCAGCCAAAGAGGGCACACATTACTCCGCTGCTTATCCAGCTCCACTGGTTACCTGTAGCCGCTTGGTTACCTGATTGTTGGGAATGCTCCCACTTACTTAAATGCTCTTGTAAGAGCACATGTTACCCCCAGGATGCTACCTTCGTCAAATGAGCGTGGCCTTGCTCTACCGGCTGCACAACCACGGCGATCCAGGCTATTCTCATTTGTAGTTCCACGTCGGTGGAACGAGCTGCCAACAACCACCAGAGCAGGGGCCTCCCTCTCTGTCTTTAAGAAGCACTTGTAGACCCAGCTCTTCAGAGAGCACCTCCTCACTTAACTAAGTACTTAGCACTACTTAGCAGTATTTTTTTTTTTGTTACACTAATGTTTCTGTTGCAATGTAGCTTGATTGTTATTCTCCCTTGTAAGTCGCTTTGGATAAAAGCATCTGATAAATGTAAATGTATTGTAAATGTGATCCGATCACAAGTGGACAGCTCTAAGTCAGTCTGTTCACACCTGGCATTAACATGCGTCTTGGGCGATCCGATCACAAGTGGACAGCTCTCAGTCTGTCTGTTTACATCTGGCATTAGAATCTGTCTCCACATGTGTCTCAGTCACCACATGTGATGGGATCTCACTTCTTCGCTGTATATGCAAATCAACATGTACGTTGTTTCCATTTGCAAAGAGAAGTGATTTTTTTTTAAGAAAACTAGAATTGGCCCAACCAGAGTGCAACAGTATGATATGAATAATAATAATAACAGGGCAGAGTATTTCATGTACAGTTTGGATGCAACATCCCTTGTTGACTGAAGATGCCTGTTGCAGGTATTTAGCTTCACGCTGACACAGCTTCATGCCCATCCCTAGTAAATATGTAACTTGTAATAACTTTTATACACTGCACTTATCTGACCTCAACACCACAAGGGGGGACGTCAACATGAAGTAAAGCTGCTCCTCTCACAGTTGTCATTCCCTCAGAGGTCGCTCTCAGGTGGTTCAGCCCTGACCGGCCCCGGTGGAGACACCGGTTCTTCCGTCCCGTCTTGCGCCGGCGCCGGTGCCACTGTGACCGGCGCGGGAGCCGCTCTTGGACGGTGGTAACGGAGTCCTTCAAAGCGGCCAGCGCTCCTCCGCCCGCTGGCGGCAGCTTCTCTGGGGTGAGCGGCGGCCAACGATGTTGGGGAGAAGGACGGGACGTTGTCAGAGCGGCGAGCTCGGAGGAGGATTCCTCAGATGTAGACGTACATGTAAGACGTAGATGATCTCCAGTCTGCCGCTGCGTGGCAGCACCGTATCATCCAGAGAAAGACCTCAAGCGCCATCTCCGTCTTTCTCTGCGTGACTACGGGTCGTCGAGGTGGACGTTGTGCGTGTGAACGGTCAGGGAGGCGTTGGTGAGCCGTGCACGTGTTCAAACGCCCAAGTCAAGGCCGGTACCTGATGGGAATGATGCCCAGAACCGCCATGACGCCGGAGAGAATGAAGACCGAGCCCGGCAGCCGGTCCAGGGTGTACTGGTACATCTTGGTGTAGGCGGGGGTGTACGCCCAACTGGCAACCTGACAGGCCAGCTGCAGAGAGGTGAGGGTGATGCCTGGAGAGGAGCAGAAGGTCATCGTGCATAACTTTATTTGTATGGCTCAGGGTTTACACCATGCTTCGTGGGGCATGGTGAGAAAATGGAAGTACCGAAATGGGGGAGAGAGGTGAAGACTGAGCACGGCACTTGTTCCTTGAGCCATTAAAGTGTGAGTGATTGAACACAATAATTAATACAAATTAACGGCAAAAGCAATTTTTCTTTTGTTATTTTGTTCTTTGTCTTTAGACAAAAACTGTGCATACTCAAGTATCTGCAGTTGTTTGTGTGATATGCAGATGTATATAATATCTTAGGAAGCGGTGACACTGCACAGTCTTTCTTCATTGGTAGTTTTCCCCAAATACTCCAGAGGGACTTAATAAACCAATCTAGAGGATTCAGCACTTTCCAAAATAAAACTCTAGGTTCTTTTCTTTGACTTTTTCAGACCTGGAAAGATCTGGTCCGTAATGATGTGTATTTGGTACTGCATTGGCATTATTGACCTTGGTAACTACACTACGCTGTGCTACAGCTGCTGCTCAACTTCACAAAAGGGCTGCACAGCTTTTGCGGCCGCTAAACTGCTGCAAATAAGACAAAATGCAACCGTGTAACTCCCAAAGCACCCGCCAACAGCGAAGTGTGCCGCCACGCAAATTGTGTCTCGGTGCACCGGTGCAATTTGCACGTGTTTACATTTGCTACCACATTATTCATACATTTGGCCCAAAATTGGCCCCTTTTTATGCAAATGAGCCTCATTGTAAAAAACCAGCGGTGCTAATAGCCACACCCAGTTAGAGGGAAATGAGCCTCTGCAGAAAGCTGGTGGTCCAGTAACTGTGCTTGACCACTCGCTCTGCTGTGCGTGGCCGTTTCCTGTTTCTACAAATAAAAGCAGTGTGATTTTAATATTATAGATGTTTTTATTTTGCTCCTTCTCCAAATTGAATGAAGAAGTGTGTGTCCCATGTCCGAGCCCCTCTTTACGGTGTGTTTGTGCCGGCATAACGTTATTTGATTTTTACACAAGAAACATTATTGACAGTATTGACTCATCAAAAGGACGGAAGCTGTATAAGTAAAGCGAACTTATTTAAGATAAGACGTGAAGTGAAGCGACACGCATCCCTCACTCAACATACGAAGATCCCCAGACCTGCTGCGACAGCAGCGAGCCAATGGTCGGCATTGGAATGAGAGCGAACAGAGTCAGGGAACGAGCTGAAACCACAATGAAATATGCTGTTACTATGTAGGTACTATCTGCCCGGACCAGCGGTTCCCAACCGATGGCTCCCGGTCCAAAGCCGGGTCGCCGGGTTCCTCTGGAGTAGGTGCAGCACATCCACGTTGTCAAAGCAAAGAAATTCAGTGGTTTCATGTTTGAAGAGAGATTCAAGATTCAAGATTCAAGATTTTTTATTTGTCACATACATATACATACTTCCATACATATATGCAGTGAAATGTAATGCAACGCACCCGGTGATAGCACACAATATGTCCTAGGAAAAAATAAAAAATAAAATAAAAAGTAGAAAATTCCTTTCTAATAGACCGACTAACTGACTCCTAAAACGTAATACAGTAAGTGGAATACTTATAGAATAAGATAAAAATATATAGAATAAAATACAATAAAAATTAATTGAAATAAAATGGAATAGATAGAAGGAATATGCCTATGTATATACAGATATGTGCATTTAAAGTGGCATGTGAATTAAAGTGGCATGTGAATGTGAATAGTGTGAGGTAGTGTTTGGGATAATACAGCACAGTATACAACAGTACGGCGCAGCAATACGGCATCACGAACAACCCTGAACAGTGACACAGTATGCGGTACAGTATGCTACATACAGTACAGTAGGTAGTGGAGCCTAGTGCATGGCTCAGTTAGGACCCCTGGTGAGGTCAGCGTTGACAGTTCTAATGGCTTGCGGGAAAAAACTCCGTCTCAGTCTCTCTGTTCTCGCTGTGTGACTGCGGAGGCGCTTGCCTGACCGCAGCAGCTGAAACAGTCCGTTGTTGGGGTGATGAGGATCCTTCATGATCCTACGGGCTCTGCTACTACACCTCCTGGTGTATAACTCCTGCAAGGGGGGGAGGGTAGTTCCAGTGGTACGTTCAGCTGAACGCACCACCCTCTGCAGGGCCCACCTGTCCAGGGCAGTACAGTTCCCAAACCAGGCAGTGATGTTGCCTGTCAGGATGCTCTCCACTGCTCCAGAGTAGAAGGACTTGAGGATTCTCACCGAGACCCGGAATTTCCTCAGCTGCCTGAGGTGGTAGAGACGCTACCTCGCCTTTCTCACAAGAGTGTCTGTGTGAACAGTCCATGTTAAGTCCTCTGTGATGTGGACTCCCAGATATCTGAAGCTGCTCATCCTGTCGACAGAAGTCCCATTAATCCACAAGGGCGCATGCGTCCTCGATTGTGATCCACGCCTAAAGTCCACAATCAGCTCCTTGGTTTTGCTGACGTTCAGGTGGAGGCTGTTGTCCTGGCACCAGAGTGACAGGTCAGCCACCTCCTCGCGGTAGGCCTTCTCATCGCAGTCGGTGATCAGGCCCACGACCACGGTGTCGTCAGCAAACTTGATGATGGTGTTGGAGCTGGACCTGGGCACACAGTCATGTGTGTACAGGGAGTACAGTAGGGGGCTGAGGACGCAGCCCTGGGGGGATCCTGTATTCAGGGTGAGGGAGCTTGACATGTACTTCCCCACCTTGACCACCTGGGGGCGGCCTGTGAGGAAGTCCAGGATCCAGGTGCACAGCGGACCATTCAATCCGAGCTCCATCAGCTTGACAGCCAGTCTGGTGGGAACTATGGTGTTGAAAGCTGAACTATAATCAATGAACAGCATTCTCACATAGGCCCCCTTCTGGCCATCCAGGTGCGTGAGCGTGGTGTGCAGTACCTGGGAGACCGCGTCATCCGTGGATCTGTTCTGCCGGTACGCAAACTGCAACGGGTCCAAGGTGCGGGGAAGGGAGGCGCAGATGTAATCTTTAATCAGCCTCTCGAAACACTTCATGACCACCGAGGTGAGGGCCACCGGACGGTAGTCATTCAGGCAGGTTGGAGAGGCGATCTTCGGGACAGGAACGACGGTGGACCTCTTGAAGCAGGACGGGACCACTGATTCAGCCAGGGAGATGTTGAATATTGTGGTGAACACCGGAGCTAGCTGGTTAGCACAGGTCTTCAGTACTCGCCCAGATATGCCATCTGGGCCCGCAGCTTTCCTGGTGTTCACCCGCATCAAAGCCCTCCTGACCTCGTGCACGGACACTGAGAGTGCGCGCTCATCCCCAGCGGTGTAACTCCAATTAGCTGGCGAGCTAGCGGTGCTGCTGCCAGACTCGAACCGCGCATAGAAGGAGTTCAGTTGGTTGGCCAGGGAGGCGTCCACACTCGTGGCTGGGGAGGAGCTGCTCTTGTAGTTTGTTATTGTTCGCAGCCCCTCCCACAAGCGTCTGGTGTCCCCCCGCTCCATCTGCAGCTCCACGGTGTCTCTGTACGTCCGTTTGGCGTCCCTCACCGCCCTCCGCAGATTGTACGACGCCGCTTTGTAGTTGTCCATGTTACCAGATACAAGTCCGTCGTTGTAAGCGGCCGTGCGCGCATTCAGAGCGCAGCGGATGGATTTATCAACCCATTGTTTCTGGTTTGGAAATATCCGAACTTTCACCGTGGGAACGATTTCATCCGCGAGCGTAGCCACGAAACTTACTACAACCTCCGTAAACTCGCTGACATCACTTGAGCTCGCTCGGAACATGTCCCAGTCTACGTCAGTCAGAGCGTCCTGAAGCGCAGCCTCTGATTGGTCCGTCCACCGCTTCACTTCCCTCGTCATCACCAGATCCCGCGCGATCAGAGGCCTGTAAACAGGAAGCAGCGAGATCGCGGCGTGATCTGATTTCCCGAAAGCAGGAAGCGACACGGGCTTGTATCCGTTCTTGTAAGGAGTGTAACAATGGTCCAGAGTTCTGTCTCCCCTACGGGCACACGTCATATGTTGGTGGAAATTCGGCAGAACTTTTTTCAGGTTGGCCCTGTTAAAGTCCCCAGTCACCACCACAGCCGCGTCGGGATGTCTGTTCTGAAATCCGCACAACACATCGTACAGAACCGACAGAGCTGCGTCGGTGTCCGCTTGCGGTGGGATATAAACGGCTGTAATGATGACCGTGCTGAATTCCCGGGGAAGATAAAATGGACGGCATAGTATGGTCAGCTGTTCCAGGTTCGGCGAGCAGGAGTGGGAGAGGAATTTGGTGTTGTTGGCGTTAGACCAGCGGTTGTTTACCATTAGGCAGACGCCTCCACCTTTGGATTTCCCCGACTCTCCCGTTTTGTCGCCGCGGAACACGGAGAAGGCCTCGGCTGGACGTATGGCTTCATCCGGCACCAGTGGGGTCAGCCATGTTTCCGTCAGGCAGAGGACGCAACAGTTCCTCGTGTCACGCTGGAATTGAATCCTCGCTCGAAGTTCATCCATCTTGTTCTCCAGGGACTGGACGTTGGCAAGAAGGATGCTTGGCAGAGGTGGACGGTAAGGTTGCGTCCTCATTCTGACCCGAATGCCGCCTCGTTTACCTCGGTGCTTCCTCCGTGGGCCGGCTCGTGGAACAGCGGCTCCATTTTTGTTGTAGTTGTTGTTGCGAGTGTTCCCGCGTAGGATTTCCGCCGGCCACTCTGCTTCCATGGATAAAAAGTCCCAAAGTTGTTCGTTTAGGGAAATTTTTATATCCATGAGTGCATCGCGGTCGTATGAGTTAATTGTTGATGTTTTTCTGGCGAACATTGTGATAAAAAAAGGAAAAAAATACTAAAGAGTAAGAAAGTAATCGGAGCGCTGGCGCAGGCGACCGCTAGGGGCGGCGCCACTATCGCCACTCTCGAAATAACACATCATAACACATGTACACACAAGGTTAGACAAGGTTATAATGAGCTAGCACTATGCTCACGAGTGACTGGGTGGCAGTTAGTCCACAGTTATGGATGATTGAGAACATTCCAAAATGCTGCAAGGAATCTTGGTGTCATTATTGATGACCAACTGACATTCTCGGACCATGTTGCCGCCGTCTCCCGGTCCTGCCGCTTCGCACTACTCAACATCCGAAAAGTCAGGTCGTACCTGACCCAATATGCCACTCAACTGCTGGTACAAACCTTGGTGTTGTCCCGTCTCGACTACTGCAACGCCCTCTTAACAGGCTTGCCGGCCTGTGCGGTGAAGCCACTTCAGATGATACAGAATGCGGCGGCGCGACTGGTGTTCAACCAGCCAAAGAGGGCACATGTCACTCCTCTGCTCATCGAGCTCCACTGGTTACCTGTAGCCGCCCGCATCAAGTTCAAGTCTCTTATGCTGGCCTACAGAGTGATTGCTGGGAATGCTCCCGCCTACTTAAATGCTCTTGTAAGAGCACATGTTGCCCCCCGGATGCTGCGCTCGTCAAATGAGCGTCGCCTGGCTCTGCCGGCCATACAGCCACGGCAATCCAGGCTATTCTCATTTGTAGTTCCACGTTGGTGGAACGAGCTGCCAAAAATGACCAGAGCGGGGACCTCCCTCTCTGTCTTTAAGAAGCACCTGAAGACCCAGCTCTTCAGTGAGTACCTCCTGTCCTAACCTACAATTACTTAGCACCACCTTGCAGTATTTATTGTTACACGAATGTTGTTGTTACACTAATCTCTGTCGCAATGGAGCTGAATGTTATTCTCCCTTGTAAGTCGCTTTGGATAAAAGCGTCTGCTAAATGACTAAATGTAAATGTAAATGTAATGTAAAACTGAAGGTTTTCTTTCCCCTGCCTCCCGCCATGCACACATACCCTCACCTCACATACACTGCTCTGAGCACTTACAGCAGGATCAGTGTTACTATTACCGTGATATTATTACTTTAGACAGTAACGAGTAGTGCCACACATTACTAATACAATTTCAGTCATAATATTCCAGTTACTCCCAAAAAACAACCTGTTACAACGTTACTCTTGTTGATTCATTTCGCAGTTGTCTCGCTGCATTTAGACTTTATATCTGCAATCGGGGTAATGCCATTGGGCAGTCTGCTCTGGCTTGCCACATTCACACACCTCACTGTCTGCCAAGCTCCTTTCTTCAAAGATGACTTCACTTTTAAGGTTCTAGAGGAAGATGGGGAGATGAGTCAAGGAAAGTATGTGATACTATGACATTTATCGAAACTGACACTGAAAATAAGGAAAATGTTCAGTGATGGAATTAGGGGTGTCACAATTCCGATTCAAAATCAAAATTCCATCTGAATGAGCGTTCGATTTCAATCTTGGAAAACACAAGCAGGTTCACGATTCTCCCCCGGTGTTTGTGGGTAATATTGTCCGACATGGATCTTGACCGTCAAGACAAAATAAATTTGATTTCTAATGTGACGTTATCTGAAAATAAACTGCGTACTGTATCACTGAAGCGGAGCTTTTGCATAGAACCGAAGAGTAATCATTTAAAGATAAAGTGTTCTCCAATTCAATAAAATCTGATATATTTTACAATATCTTCACTTGAGAGGGCAGAACAACCTGAGTAGAATTAGGAAAAAAGTCTGATGAGAGAAGAACGTACGGAGCTGACAGATGTGGAGGAGAAGAGACACTCGCAGTGTGTTGAAAATAATAATTTCTAATTCTACGACAAAAAAAGAAAACATGATTCATCAGACCAGGCCACCTTCTTCCATCACTCCATGGTCCAGTTCTGACGCTCACGTGCCCAATGAGGGTGCTTTCAACAGTGGACAGGGGTCAGCATGAGCACTCTGACCGATCTGCAGCTACACAGCCCTGTACGCAGCAAGATGTGTGCGGCTACGCAACGCGTCA
Source organism: Zeus faber (assembly GCF_960531495.2). Classification (NCBI taxonomy): domain Eukaryota; kingdom Metazoa; phylum Chordata; class Actinopteri; order Zeiformes; family Zeidae; genus Zeus; species Zeus faber. The sequence goes on along the minus strand of NC_137192.1, from coordinate 35,180,263 downwards.
ATGAGCCCATGGGCCCCCATGACCCTGTTGCCGGTTCACCAGTTGTCCTTCCAAGGATCACTTTTGGTTGGTACTAACCACTGCAAACCAGCAACACCTCTCAAGACCTGCTGTTCTGGAGATGCTCTGACCCAATCGTCTAGCGCCACAATTGATCCTTGTGCTTTCCCATTTTACCTCCTTCCAACTTCAATAACTGACTGTTCACTTGTTGCCTAATATATCCCACTCCTTGACAGGTGCCACTGGAATGAAATGAGCAATGTTATTCACTTCACCTGTCAGTGGTTAAATTTTTGTGGCGGTTCGGTGCATATGAATACCAGTGCACAATACAAGTTAACACAGCAGTTTCTATATCCATGGTCCCAACGGCCACCTCCACAATATTCACAGGCGTGCAGGAGGAGGCGTACAGTACCTCAAGGGGCAGTCCTGGGCCCCCTCCTGTTCATCACATACATTTCCTGTTCGCTGTTAATGTCTTGTTTTCTGTTGTACCTGCAATAAAACTCATACACACCAACATTTAATTACTGTATTTAATTACTGGGAATTTTTTTTATCTTGGAATCCCTTTATATCATGATCACTTAAGGAATTACAACATAACAACCTAAAATGAATTACCTGGCTTTCATGTGTGTCGGTATATTGACCCAAAATGTACCAGAATAGATTGAGCGGGAACCTGCAGCATCCTGCCGAACCTGAAGCATTTTGTTATTTTATGGCCACAATAAAAATGAACTAATTCACCTGAAACTTCCAGAGATACAGCAGAATACATAACAGGGATGAATTAAGTTCAGTAAGATTATAAATAAAAAGTATAAACAAAACACAAAGGGGGATAAGCATAGAATAACAAATACATATTTATAACAATAGAGTTTAGCTGCTTCCTGAAAAACTTGTATTGAAAAACTCTGTTTTTCCAATACATGTTGTCGTCCAATATTTATGTTTTTGTGTAAATGTTGTTTGGTTCCATGTTTATTTGTGTCTCTCCTCCTCTTGGAGTATTGATCAGTTGCTTATAAACCCAAACATGATAAATAGTTCTCCAAAGAGGGGGGTTGGTGATGGTTTTCTATAACAAAAACTGTGCTCTTGTCGTCCTACAGATCGTCCACAGGACAGAGTTATTGCAGCAGTTCTTGATGATTTAAGAATGAATAAAGTGTTGCATTGCAGGTTGAGAAGTTGAACTCCACTTGCAGACTAACTCTGTCCTAGATGCAATGGCACAAATACTGTGTTGTATGCCCAGCATGCTGACAGCACAGGTAAAAAAATAAAAAATAAAATAAACTGGTGCATGATCATGAGTCCTCATGATGATAATTTCTAAGGCTACAGTATGTGACTTTAATATGACAGTGGGTATTTAAAGAAGGCATACAGCTTGAGCTATCTCTTACAATACAAGTGTGGTGTGGGGATGGTGTCGTTTGCACAGCAACACCCATTTTGGGTCTAGGTAATTGGGGCCCAGGAGCAGAGGGGCTGCATAACTGTTTTGTTGGTTGGTCTAACGAGCAACAGGTAAAGCCCCCATCCCCACACACACCGAGGAGAGGAGCCCTTGTCATGACACATGTCCATCTGCTCCTGAGCTTATTCCAACTAGTCCACTCTATACAATAAACTGTTGTGTCTACAACCCCCGTCTACTGTGTCTCTGTGGCAAAGATCCCTGTAAACGCCACTTTGGTGGTGTGTGGCAGGCGAAACTGCCACAACAAGATTAGGATACAGGAAGGTTTTTGATCTGAAAACCTGATATATCAGAATTTAATTTGATAATTCGTGGTGACTTCAATTGTGTGTTAGACCAGTCTCTGGATAAATCATCGAATGCAAGAATTTTTACCGCCAAATCTAGCCAATTTTTGAAGACATATAAATAATACAAATGTGTTGGATGTGTTGAGAACTCTCAATCCTACCGCAGGGAGTATTCCTTTCATTCACAGGTCCATAATGTTTACACAAGAATTAATTGTTATTTTGGTGGTTGCTAAACTTATGCCGTACGTAAGTAAGGCCAAGTGTCATAGCATCATCATACTGGGATCATTGCCCTGGAACCTTATTTGGGTTTGAGAGGGATACTGTAGGAAAACCAGAGAGAACTTTGAGGCTAAACCCCCAACTGCTTACAAACTTAGCTTCCTGTACATATTTACACAAAGAAATTCAATTTTTCTTTGAGACTAATGACAAAAACAATACTCGTTTACTTTGGTAAACTTTTAAGGTTTACTTAAGAGGAAATGTTAGTTCCTTTCAGGCAGCACAGAGAAAGAGAAATAGGATAGAACAGGTGGAATTTGAAGATCTAATTCAAAAAGCTAGATAAGCAGACTGCTACACAGCATTGCATTGGAAAGCATAAAATTGGGGAATTTGAAAAGATTTGGCACCCCTTTATTTTCTTTCTTGAGAGAGATTGTGATCGCCCTTAATAATCATTTACCCGTCTGCAACTTTGCAGCGCTCGTAGGGAGGGATAGCGGTGGGAAGGGAGATGTCTGAGGTTGAACGTTTTGATTCTCTTTTTGAATTATTATTTCTTATTTTTCATACATATTAGTTTTCTCTGTTTATATTTACAATAACATGCAGACATTTTGTTTGAGTATTGTATATTGTTTTATAAGCAGTTTAATACAGAAGCAGTGAAACCATCAGAATGTCTGTAAAATACGACGCTTATTCTCAATAAAAACCTTTTAAATGTAAACATAAATTACATGAACATTTAACATAAATGTTTCAACAATATTCAAGTACAAGAATAACCATGATTTACAAAGACAAATTATGAATTAAACAATCAAGTATTTTGTTTATTGTTTTAATTATTATTATTATTATTATTATTATTATTAATAATATTACACATCTAAGGTTTATTTGTTTATATTCACAACAGGCCGACATGTTGTTTTAGTATTGTTTACATCAGGTATGCTGTTTTGTAAGCAGTTTAAAACAGAAGCAGTGAAACCGTCAGAATGTCTGTAAATACGATGCTTCTTCTCAACAAAAACATTACACAATAAAAACATGTTCCAACAATATTGAAGGATTAGAAGAACATTGATTTACAAAGACAAATTAGGAATTAAAAAAACAAGAAATTAGAATTACCCTTCACAAATAGTAATAGTTACTATGATTAAAATGGATGTGTTCAGAGTGTCTGCCATTTTGTTGAAAGCCCAAACTATTTAAGGCTGTAAGCAGTGAAGGATTGAACAAATGTTTCTTTGAAGGAAAACACAAAGCAGAGCAGGAGCAAAAAGAGAAGAGTTGTAAACTAATCCTCTGGTGACAGCACCTCAGCTGACCCCTCTCTGTGACACTTGGAGCTCTAGTGTTCATGTTCAATCATATCAACACACAACAGCTTTTACCTTCTACGGAAGGATTACATTGTAAAATAACTTCAATCTTAGGATGGAACTAATATTCAACAGCACAAAGAACACAAGGCAGGGTTTAATTGCCAGTTTGGATGAAATGATGTTCCTGCAGCTGTGATGACCTGGTGGAACTCTTGGACAGTGGTACCATCTGTCTCCTGTGTTACTACGCTGATGTACTTTGAGTTGACACTTTGCACTTCACACAGGGAGAACAGAGACTTATTTTTTTGTTTTGTACTCGAGGTCACAACGCAAGAATAAAGACAAAACTATCATTGCCTTGGTCTATTCAGCCAATGTTATCTGTAATCCAATTTTAACATTCCACATGCTCTTTGGGAAGTTTTTCTAATGGGTCCATGATGTAAAAGGCGCTCAGTGCAGCGCCCGGGGAGAGACTTGGCCGCTCTCACCTGCTACCAGTAGTTCAGGCTCCAATGTTCTACACAGTGGTGCAGTCCCTCTAATTAGTAACTAAGATGATGTCTATCAAGATGACTTTTAGAACAAAAGCTCTTCCCACACTGTTCACAAGGGAAAGGTTTCCCTCCTGTGTGTGTAAACTGATGAAGTTTGAGAGTTACTAAGCGACTCAATCTCTTCCCACACTGTTCACAGAGATAAGGTTTCTCTCCTGTGTGTGTACGCTGATGTTTTTTTAAATCACCTCTTGTCGTAAAGCTCTTCGTACACTGTTCACAGGGGTAAGGTTTCTCTGCTGTGTGTGTAAACCGATGAAGCTTGAGTGTTCCTGAATGACTGAATCTCTTCCCACACTGTTCACAGGGGTAGGGTTTCTCTCCTGTATGACTACGCCAATGTATTTTTACTTTGGCCCTAGTGGTAAAGCTCTTCCCACACTGTCCACAGGAGTAAGGTTTCTCTCCTGTGTGTGTAAGCTGATGGCGCTTGAGATGTCCTAATGTAGTGTATCTCTTTCCACACTGTTCACAGGGGTAACGTTTGTCTCCCATGTGCATACGCTGATGTCTTTTCACTCTAGCCCTTGACGTAAACCTCTTCCCAGACTGTTCACAGGTGTACGGTTTCCCTCCTGTGTGTGTAAACTGATGACGTTTGAGATGTCCTAATATACTATAGCTCTTCCCACACTGTTCACAGGGGTAAGGTTTCTTTCCTCTGTTGGTAGGATGACATTTTCTGTGATAACCTAAGAGAGGAAAGGGAAAGAGACAAGTGGATTATAAAACAAATCAGAGAGGCCACTTAGAATTTAGGATGTTTAGTAAAGGCTGATCCCTGAAAAAGAGGATTAATTGGCAATAATGACCAGCTGTTTGCATTATGGCACTATCCCACCTATTGATTTGAAATTATTTCATAACTAGTATGCCTAGTTTCATAACAAGTATACCTAGCGCAGCGGTGCACTCGGCAACTGCAAAGCTTGTCTGCAGTTGATCCGCTGTGTAACTTCCGCTAATAGAAAAACAGTCCACCACAATGTAGTTAACTACATACACATCTACAACTACATAGTGAACTACATCATCGTCTGACCAGCGATGGATACTCATCACAAGGTCCCCGGGCACGTCAACGAATGCTACCCACCGCTCCTGGCTGCCCCCCCGGAGGAAGCACAAGCCAGGATGGGTTAAATGCAGAGGCCTCATTCACCAGCCACCATCCAAAGCATGTGCATGTGTTGTAGTGTGGTGTGTTGTGTGATAATTAAAGATTGTTCTTCTTCTTCTTCTATTTGTCCAATGTAGTGGAAATTTACTTACTGTTCAGGATTGTCTCACTATTATTGTGTGCTAAGGATCTGGGGGACAGCGTGACCCATACTTTCCAGATACTACTCCTAGAGATAGCCTACTTGGTAAACAACACAATTAATCAGTCAAACTGTTGGAATACTCTGCTTGAGTAAAAAAACATGCAGATTATAAAGATTATAAAGAACAGATTATAAAGACACCATGTATCTACTCTGCAGAGACAAAATCAGGTATTTTTTATAATAAAGGACCTCTTCTCCAGGGTGATTTTTTCCATCACATATTTGGCATTATGAACAGGATTGGAAAGGGCAGAAAAGGAGGATATTTTTGTGCCTCCAGGCACAGTGTCCTCGGTCCTTCCTGCAGATCGAAGAGTGGCCACTTTAACAAAAATAACAAGTTAAGCATTTTTGCTTATTTCCATGTGGGGAAAGGGTCTGCTGTTCTTGCCTGGTGATACTGGTAGGACCAGAATAAATTTAACTCTCCAAACAAAGAACTAATTTAGTGGAGAAGGAGTACTCACAAAATGAGGGATGGTAGCTCAGGCGGTAGAGCTGGTGGTCTAGTGATCTAAAGGTTGCTGGTTGGATCCCAGGCTCCTCCTGCTAGCATGCTGTAGTGTCCTTGAGCAAGACACTTAACCCCTAATTGCTCCTGATGGCTGCGTCCGTCGGTGATTGAACAATTGTACGTCGCTTTGGATAAAAGCGTCTGCTAAATGAAATGTAATGTAATGTAAATTAAAAAAGGAAAAGACAAAGGAAAAAAAATATAAAGCTAGGTAAAAAGGGAAATAACAGCCGCTTTGAAAATGTTTTTACAGGTCTGAATGGATCGCAAACAGTGTCAGGTCATAAGAAGTTTTGCTATGGATACCGTTGTGGACATACAGTGAGGGACTGGAGCCCGCCGGAGAGAGAGAAACTGGTGGTTGTTGCCTGCGTGCCACTAGTCTGTTAAAGATAACCTCTGGCCTGTTTGAGTCTGGAAATAAGTTTGTAATATTGAGGCTGATTATTGAACGTACACGTTGTTTGAACTGGAAACATGGTCTGTTTGTACCACCATAGCTAGAGAGCTATAATATCCTTGGTGGATTACAAGTGTGTCAAAAGACAAAGGACTATAATAATGTAACTAAAATGATCAGCAGAGTTGAAAAACTCGAGTAATAAAACAAAGTTCCCCCTCTAAAAAGCAGACACCTTTTATTATAGGAGTAGTTACAGTAGGGAGAATTACGAAGTGCTAAATAAATTATGGACGTGAAAGAGGTGTCAACCGCTGTCGAGATATTAAAAAAACAACACCCCCAGTATAATCAAAATAGATCCAGGAATGCTCCAAAATATGGACTAAAAGAACCAAAAATAATCCTGGCCCATGGCCAGTGGAAGAAACATTTGACATTGATGTGTGTGCGGAAATGGATATCTTGATTAAGGACCATAAGCCCAATGAAATTTTTTTTTAAAAAGCAGGGAAAAAAAAAGAAAGGGAAATGCATGTGTTGACATTATTCAGGAAGACAAACTTAGTCACTCAAAAAACATGTCAGGCACATGATAACAAAAAAAACAACAAATCACAGCTCCACCTCCTTCCTACTTTGCGTAAATGCCTATAAGCAATTAACCGTGTAAGGAGTCTAGGAATTCAGCTCACAAAAATAAAACAAGTAGATGGAGTCTACATCTGAGCGAGGAAGAGTTAAGGGAACAATGTGAGAACAAGGGGGGCAAATACAATAAATTCATATTGTACTTTCCTCCTGCTCACATTTTTTGCATAATTTGAAAGTGGAGAATCAGAGCTTCCAAACAAGGTATCACTTGTGCAAATCAAGCAAATATTTTTAAAGCTATGACTTGTTAATGACAAGGGTGTGGCAAACTGTGAGATAATCACTTCCAAAGTTTTACCCACACCAGGTTCACTCAGCTCCCAGAATGAAAATGGGTTTGGAGGACAAACAAAGCCTCAAGGCTAATTAACATACTGCTGAATGGGCCAATCACGAAAACAGTGCCAACAACACAACTAATTTTGTTTGAAAAAAATATTTTATTCAAAAGTAAGAATATACATGTTTGATAAAAGTTGAATTATTTTTGAGTTTAAAAGTACGGAGACAACAAAATGTAGAGTTGTATCAATATTATGATTCTCAGAAAATCTGAAATCTGAAAATCTGTCACCAACCTCAACGGACTTCATCACCTCATCAACTTCTTCTGTTGTAACAACAACGAACGTATCGTCGGTCTCCTCCGGTGGTTCTTGAAAATATTCAGTTTCATCATCACATTAAGTTTGAAATCGGCGGTTTGAAATGTTCTCCAAGTCTGGAGTAATCAAATTCAGCATCGCTGTCGTTCTCCAGGTTGCAGTCGGAGAACTGATTACCATCGCGGAAAAGGAAGTCCGGTACGCGCTTCTAACACTGCCTTGGATCTATTGCACTGGTCAGATTAAGTTTACGCTTCACGTAAATCCATAATGATACGGAGAGGAAAGTTTTCACAGACAAGTGAGACGGAAACAGCCTGTTTCCGTAACCGTCTGTTTACGGAAGTGACGTAGGTGCGTGACGCAAAGGGTTTTTCTTCTTCGCAGTTTCACAGCAATGGCTCCGTGTGTTTAAAAGTAGTACGATTTAAAGGTTGAATTCTATCAAAACAGTTTCCCATTGTGACTTCATATCACATGGAATATGGAGGAATGATCTTCACCTGGACGCTTAGTTTAAAGGAAACCATCGATCGTCGTTGTTAAGCGCTGTTTAGCGTCTTGGTAAGTGAACTGCGTTTCCCCATGTCATCTAACGGAAATATTTAACTCCACGGTTCAACGTTTTTCTACTATTTATAAATCAAACTCGGTTTTGAAAATACGTTGAGAGATAAAAAAAAACCCACAAGGGTACACGAATCTGGAAAAATCTCATTTCCCTTCAAGAAAGGTTTTTTCAACTTATTGCTCGTGACGATTTTACAAATGTGCGAGATGGCAGCTTTTGCTGTGGTAGGTCACATATACAGTGGTGGGAAAAAGTGTTTGCCCCCTTCCTGATTTCTTATTTTTTTGCATGTTTGTCACACTTAAATGTTTCAGATCAAACAAATTTAAATATTAGACAAAGATAAGACAAGTAAACACAAAATGCAGTTTCTAAATTAAGGTGTTTATTATTGAGGGGAAAAAAATCCAAACCTACATGGCCCTGTGTGAAAAAGTGATTGCCCCCTAAACCTAATAACTGGTTGGGCCACCCTTAGCAGCAACAACTGCAATCAGGCGTTTGCGATAACTGGCAATGAGTCTTTTACAGCACTATGGAGGAATTTTGGCCCACTCATCTTTGCAGAATTGTTGTAATTCAGCCACATTGGAGGGTTTTCGAGCATGAACCGCCTTTTTAAAGTCACGCCACAGCATCTCAATCGGATTCAGGTCAGGCCTTTGACTAGGCCACTCCAAAGTCTTCATTTTGTTTTTCTTAATCCATTCAGAGGTGGACTTGCTGGTGTGTTTTGGATCATTGTCCTGCTGCAGAACCCAAACGCGCTTAAACTTGAGGTCCCAAACAGATGGCCAGACATTCTCCTTCAGGATTTTTTGGTAGACAGCAGAATTCATGGTTCCATTTACCACAGAAATTCTTCCAGGTCCTGAAGCAGCAAAACAGCCCCAGACCATCACACTATCACCACCAGAGAAATGGCTTTATCACCTTTTACAGACTGATAGATCTCAATTACTTTGTTTCTCATTTGTTCCTGAATTTCTTTGGATCGCAGCATGTCGTCTAGCTTTTGAGGATCTTTTAGTCTGCTTCACTTTGTCAGGCAGGTCCTATTTAAGTGATTTCTTGACTGAGAACAGGTGTGGCAGTAATCACGCCTGGGTGTGGCTAGAGAAATTGAACTCAGCTTTCTAAAGATGTGATAAAGCACAGTTCATTTATGTTTTAACAGGGGGGGGGCACAATCACTCTTTCACACAGGGCCATGAAGGTTTGGATTTTTTCCCCCCTCAATAATAAGCACCTTCATTTAGAAACTGCATTTTGTGTTTACTTGTGTTATCTTTGTCTAATATTTAAATTTGTTTGATGATCTGAAACATTTAAGTGTGACAAACATGCAAAAAAATAAGAAATCAGGAAGGGGGCAAACACTTCTTCACACCACTGTATATGAGAAATGGAAAAAGATACAAGAGAAAAAGGGGCAAAATGGGGTACAACATGATACGAGAGACATGTCAAGGAACAGATTAAGGATGGAGAAGGAGTTGAAGGTGATAAAAATGATATGCAAGAATCAAAAAGTGCAAAAGAAGGAAACAGCTGTGGATGATATCTAGGAGAAAAAAACAACGCAAAAAAAGAATAAACATTTGGAAACTCAATTTGGAGAGGCTGAGATGGAATTCAATGAAACCCTCGCACAAATGGGTGATCTTGAGAGGCAGATTGAAGCCACTGCAAAGAAAGAATGGCAAGATAAAAAGAGAAGGGAGGAGGAAGTGAGAGAACTGACAATCGCTGCCAAAACTGAATATGAGAGCAGAGGAAAGGGAATCAGGAAAAGGAATAGTTCATGCAACACTGGTCCTGACGGGTCACCCCAGCAGTTCAGGTTTGCCTGCCTCAGGACACCAGCTCCCCTGCTAGTGAAATGACAAAATCTCAACTAAATCCCATGGGGAACCACGGATCTGGAAGGACTGGCCCAATGCCTACCCAGCGTACTACGGGAGCCAGCCATTGGATAACATGGTTTGAAGATGAGACAGTACTGGAGATATGAAACAGTTGCTGGGAAACATCAAGATCAAGATTTTTATTTGTCACACACATGCAAGTGGCAGTGCCTGCAGAGATTGTGCAAATTTTTTAGCAGCAGCACATTTTTATCAGCAATACAAATTCCCAATATAATAATGTATAAAGTAAATAGTAAAATATATATATATATATAGAATATAATAGAAATGTGGCCTGTACAAAAAAAAAAAAAAAAAACTTCAAATTGCTTTGATGTCATATAGAGGAAGCATGAATAAAAAAACACAACTAAGACCGCATGAAATGTTTACAGGTCGACCCATGCCGGCACAGGTGTACAAAGGGACAGCCAAAGGGCAGAAGACTGGCAGAAATTCTGGAAAAAGGTTTGTAAACTTTCGTAAAACCAATAACTACTGTGCACAAAATAAATTATGATCATGCTGTCACTATACAGAAAAAAAACAAGAGGTCCACAAAGGACCGGCTCGTTCCATTAAACCAGGAGATCAGGAGTTTGTAAGGGTATTTAGAAAAAAGTGGAGCAATCCAAGAAAAGAAGAGCCACTACCATAGCAATCCAAGTGCAGGGATCGCCAACGTACTATCACTTAAAGGAGTGATTTTCAACCACTGTGCCATGGCACGCTACCGTGTCATGAGAGATCGTCAGGTGTGCCGTGGGAAATATGCAAATTCACTTAATAGGTCCAAAAAAATATTATTTAGTCACTGCACGTAATTGTTCAGCACCGGTGCCAGCAATGTAGTGGCTGGTAGAGTAATATCATATCAGTGGGTGGCAGTAGGGAGTGCATTAATAACCTTATTAAGACAACAGAATTAGTGATGCATGATAAATGTGACGGTGACGAGAAGTGCGACAGCTATGGATAAATATTTGAAAAGGAAAAGTGCCGATTCTGACCTGGGTCCTGGTCAAAATTCTAACCCAGATGAGATGCCTACTTTGAGTGGTGGTCAAAAGAAAGCAAAAGCGGCAAGTTCCGAGGCAGTACAGGGAAAGTTATCTTTCTTTTGGATTTACTGTCACTGGAGATCCGACTGAACTGACTCCGTTATGCTTGGTGTGTGGTTAAAAGCTATCCAACAGGGCCATGGTCCCAAGCAAGCTTAAACGCCAACTCCAAATGAAACACCCGTCACTTCAAAACAAGAACACGGAATATTTTGTTTGCCTACGTGAACACACTGAGAAACAGGCAACTTTAATGAGAAAAACCACAAAGGTGTCTGAGAGCGCTCTCAAAGCTAGCTACTTAGTAGCAGGAGCAGGAAGAACTAACTGAACTGAGACAAGACCAAGGTTTTAAAGCTTAACTTTGCTGATCTACCTTTGGACAGTTTTTGGTTGACTGCTGTCAAGGACTTCCCCATGCTGGCAAACAGAGCTATTTCAACATTGCTCCCATTTTCCACAACATATCTATGGGAGCTGAGATTTTCAAGCATGACTGCCATAAAAACCAAAAACAGAGAGAGACTGAGAGCTGTTGAGGAAGAGCTCCGTGTGTGCCTTTCTTCAATTCCTGCCAGCATATCAGCTTTGTGTACGTCGAAACAGGCCCGGGTTTCACACTGAGTGAGTATGAATAAATGTAAAAACTAAACTGTGGTTACATGTACTGTATTAGGCTGTAATGTGTCATTTTGTAACATTTTTAGTTTGTGGAGTGCCGTGGGATTTTTCTTAGGTTGAAAAACACAAGACTTAAAACACTGTGTAAAGGCCCCAGAAGAAACAGAGAATGAGGAAGACCCAATTACTGGAGAACCTGAACTCGAGACAAAAAGACAAGAAACAGGAACCAGAAAAAAGGACCAAGTGGAAAAAGAACCAACTAAAATTATACAGGATGACGGGAAAAGTGCCACGAGTAACTGCTGATCCTATTGATGGGACACCTACTCCAAATGACACCAATGGTCAAAGCTTCTCCCCAGATGCCACAGAATTCCCAACAATGGACATCACGACTCCCTGGGCTCCTGAAGCAACCCCCACTGAGACCTCTGGCCTTTCATGGGAAAAATTTGTGGCAAGTTCAATACCTGAGAAAGACCACTGGGACGAAAAAGTAAAAATGGACAACAAGGGAAGACTGGAAATAGGTGAGAAATGGGTTATTGACCCAAAAGAAACAACAGCAACAGAGCTCAAAAATGCTTCTGCCAACTTTGTAAACAAACAAGTTGAAAGACTGTATATACAAGCTCAGGCCAACGACTGGTATAAGTGGGTTCAATACACTGGCAAACAAAACACCTCGAGTAACTGCTATTTATGCTCCAAAGCCAGACTTAACTATGTCACAAACATTAAATTCAGCTGGGCCCAATGCGACCAACGGATCAAACAATGGTTAACATGTGTTCCACGCTGTGGCCAAAATAGTACCTACTAAATTGTAAAGCTGAATGCGGCCTCTACAACAACTATATAAGATACTTCAATGCCAGATATGCCCGTCGGGCATGTGCGGTCGAGTGCCTGACATATTTAGGATCCCACGAATATCTGACATCTTAAAATTACATTTACATTACATTTAGTCATTGAGCAGACGCTTTTATCCAAAGCGACTTACAATTGTTCAAACACCGACGGACGCAGCCATCAGGAGCAATTAGGGGTTAAGTGTCTTGCTCAAGGACACTACAGCATGCTAGCAGAAGGAGCCTGGGATCGAACCGGCAACCTTTGGATCACTAGACCACCAGCTCTACCGCCTGAGCTACCATCCCCACAATGGCCCGACCATCCCAACACAAGGGTAGGAAAAGAATATAAAGCAACAGATATCAGGCTGTCCCCAGATTGGACAAACTATAATCCTACTACGGATCTAAAATTATGGTTGGGAGGAGAATTTGAATGTTATGAACGACATAATGGACAAACACATGGAATACAGTTGCCTGACAAATATTGCGCGCCCATTTGGAACATTTCAGATTTGAACTGCGAGGAAGGGAGTCATGTGGCCCCAGTATTAAAAAGGACAACAAACTAACCCTCAGCCCCCTACGTGTGTCTACCATAATCAAACTCAACCAGTCGCAGACCAATATTGGTTGTGTGATGAAGACAAACTACGCTCAACCCTCCCCAAAGAATGGTCAGGTTGATGCTCTAGAGTACAGTCCATTATGCAACTAGCTTCTTTCCCTGGCGATTCTTGGTCAAAACACCACACCATAGGAAAATGAGTACCAAGAGAGCGCACAAACCTGATCCCCAAGTCACCATAGATAGCATAAGACAACTCAGTGGTATCCGAAACAAATTCAAGGCTAAAAAATCAGACAGCAGCAGGATTCAAATCCATCTTGGTGTGGATCACCCCAAATAAAAACATTGACTGGAACAATTACATCTATTAGAATCAACAAAGATTCATCAAGTTCAAGTTCAAGTTCAAGAGATTATTTGTCACATACATATACATACGTTCATACATATATGCAGTGAAATGTCATGACACCCGGTGATTACTCACAATAAGCTCTATAAATACTAAAAAATACCAAAATGTGCGTAATCGACACAAGGTGCTCGCGCAGGCAGCCGCAAGGGGAGGCGCCACAATCGCGATTCTGGGTCCTATAATTATATAATAGAATTAATTGACTGTGTTGTATTAAATATACATTTAAATCCTCCTAAAAGTAATTTTAAATAGCATTACATTATTTAATCTTACAACCAGACAGAGAATGCAGTGCAAGGAAAACATACTTGAAGAAAACACAATCAGCTACAATACTCAGGTATGCTGTGGCCTTTAAACCATGCTCAGTTGGTACTAAGGGACCCAAAGTGTGCCAAGAAAATATCCTCCACAGCATTACACCACCAGTGTGAACCCTAACCCTAACCCTCAAGGCAGGATTGATCCATGCTTTCAGTTCTTTACGCTAAATTCTGACCCTACCATCTAAATGTTGCAGCAACGTTTTCCAATCTTCAATTGTCCATTACACAGATGACACTCTCTCAGCGTTAGGCGAACAGCTATCTGCAACTAGTGCCATGACCTGGCAAAATAGACAACATTTAGACTAGCTGCTGGCTGAGAAAGGTGGAGTATGCCCTCTGATAGGAGACTTATGTTGTACCTTCATTGCCGACAACACCTCCCCGGAAGGAACATTCACTAAAGCTATGGACACACCGAAACTTCTCAAGCTAATGTGAAATGACTGACTCTCTATTAGGCTACGTATCACCCTACGTACGAGAGCTAGACTGCACAGAGTTACATTCGAGCAACTGCAGCAATTGGCAATAGCCCATGCAGAAATGGGGAAAACATGCAGAGGATGGGATTACAGAGACAACATCCCCGTACCCGCAATCTATTGGTCACAATTCGAAACCAATGACCCGGAACCAATATGATTAATTCGAAGTATGGACTGACTTTCAACTTTTGGTTATAAAATTCACCTGGAAGTGATCAAGTGACCTCACAATTCAGATGGACCCCTCTTACCCCACAACAGATATTCCTGACAGAAGGCAATTCCTTAAGATTCAGGAATAGTGTCTCATTAGACCGGGTCGAGACCTGAATGGGACGAGAGTTTCATGGTCCTGTCAGGTCACCAGTCGAGTAGAGGTGGTGCCCGTTCATGATGGAGCAGTAAACCCTATTTGGAGTGATATTTCTAAGGATCTAAGACATTGGCTAAGACTGATCCCCCAGTCTTCTACAGACAATTGAGGACGACTACGGCGGGTGAATGCCTTATGCTACCCCCACTCTACAGCTGCGTTGGAACCTTAATGAGTATGGAATCAGTGTCAAACTCCAACAGCCAAGCTCCAACTAAGTGACGTGCAGGAAGAAATCTTGTGTCACCAACGAGGGATCTGCAGTGGAACGCAGACATCAAATAAAATAAATTATTTCTAGACTAATTACTCTTACAGGAAACCTCATATCGGTATAGATATGGCCTCTGTGCATCCCATAGATCCTACCATTTGGCCCACGGTTCCTGTATCTAGCTGAGTATGAAAAAGCCTCATATGTACAGAAAAAAAACATTTGTATAACCGTATGAAATGCAATGTCTCCAAAATTGTGATACAGCAAAAAAAAACAAAAATAAAAGCCATCCTTTCAATTCAAGTAACCGATCGATTGACTACATATAGCAATATTTATTTAATTTGTTGCAAATATGTTTAACATATTATGTTATGTCTGCATGACGATTTTCTTTTTGATAATTTTGTGGGTATGAGTAAAATACCAGAATGGTGAAAAAGGGTTGAAAACTCCGGATCTGGAATTTATGTACGACATGTTGAATGTTAGCAGTGTCACACTTCTGCTGAGAGATTAAATGTATCAAAAGAGTTTGAGTTTGTATTCAAAAAGTGATGTATCAAAAGAGTTCCAGCCTGTACTCACTATATTCTAAAAAATGCAAACACACACCTGCTATAAGTAAGGTTTATATTTGGTAATCTATTTCTGTTTATACCACAACGGTTTTGCTTATTTACCGTAATTTCCAGACTATAAGCCGCTACTTTTTACCCACGCTTTGAACCTCGCGGCTTAAGAATGACGCGGCTAATTTATGGATTTTTCCCACTTTCACAAGCTTCATGCCGCCAAAAAACTGAGCAAAAAACACATTATGTCGGGTGCTCAGTTTTTTGGCGGCATGAAGCTTTCATTAGAACAATGAAATTGCCGAACGGGTTAAGGTGCAACAATGTAACTGTTTAGTTTACTGTTTAGATTAACTCGAGTGCGGTCAAACTTCCCATCATTTACGGTAGTCATTCCGTCACCCTCATCATGGGAAAGACACAAAGAAATGCATATGATGCAGCTTTCAAGTTGAAGGTGATTGATCTGGCTGATGGAAAAGGAAATAGAGCTGCTGCATGGTAGCTTGGCCTTAATGAGGTGATGATAAGACGTTGGAAACAGCAGCGTGAGGAACGGACTCTGTGCAAAAAGACAACAAAAGCTTTCAGAGGGAAGAAAAGCAGATGGCCCGAACTAGAAAATGAGCTGGAAGACTGGGTCAACACACAGAGAGCAGATGGCCGAGGTGTTTCAACTGTGCAGATCCGACCGAAAGCCAAAACAATCGCCACCGCAATGAAGTTTGAGGATTTTAGAGGTGGACCATCGTGGTGTCTGCCAGCGTGTCCTGACAGCGTGGAGCATTGCCAAAAAATTCACTATCATCAACGGGTTTGGAAAGGCTGGACTGCTGCGTGTTGAAGAGGGCAGCATGAGCTCAGCGGGGAATTTGCCTTCGGATGAAAGTGACGAGAGCGACAATGAAAACGATCCAACATCGGATGAAGCAATTCTGAGGCTATTCAACTCCGACACCGAAGGAGATGAGTTCAGTGGTTTCAGTGCGCAGGAGGAGGAAGATAGTGACCAGTGACTTTCTTGGTAGGCTACTGTTTACCACTAATTTTTTATTTTTGTTACAAGCCGTGTTTCGTCAAAGCCTGTGTAAAGTTCATTTGTTTCAATGTACCGGTAGCACCTGCGGCTTATAGACATTTATGTTCAAAATAATTTTTTTTTTTTAATTCTGTGTGTGCGGCTTATATTCAGATGGGCTGAATAGTCCGGAAATTACGGTATATCCATCATAAAAGTAGTGAGCATACAGTTTTTTTCTGACACTACCTCACTTTATTCACATGCCACTTTAATGCACATATCTGTATATACATAATAGCCTATCCCATAAACATAAGTTTATTCCCTTTATTTCTATTTTGTACCCCCACTCTGCATTACCTTTGAGTAATTTTATTTTACTTCATTCTATATTTTTCGATTTACTTACTGCATTACGTTTCAGGAATCAGTTAGTTAGTCAAGTAGAAATTAGGTAGCTATTGTGTTCAGTCTAGAACATATTGTGCATAATCACGCATAATGTTCCATTGACATTTCGCTGTATATATGTATGGAAGTATGTATATGTATGTGACGAATAAACCTCTTGAATCTTGAATGAATCTTGAATGTAATCAAATATAACCACAATTAAGAACGTTTTTGCATAAAATGTAATGCATGTAAGCAAAGAAGCCCATGAAGACTTGCTTCAGGAGATATGTACTTAATTGCTTTGCAGGAAATTCATGTTTGGGACTTGGTAGCCCCAAAAGGGGGGGAATTTTGTAGTGGAAGTTTACTGTGTTAAGGATTGCCTCACTATTATTGTATGCGAAGGATCTGGGTGTCAGTGTGACCCGTACTTTCCAGATACTACTCCCTAGAGATAACCTACTTGGTAAACAACACAATTAATCATTCAAACTGTTGGAACACTCTGCAAAAATAAAAAATAAAAACACCTGCCACAAACAGAGGTTATAAAGACACCGTGTATCATTGTATTATTTTTTTGTCTTGTATTCTGCAGAGACAAACTCAGGTATTTTTTTTATAATAAAGGATCTTGAACTAAGGACCTCTTCTCCTGGGTGATTTTTTCTTCACCACACCAACAAAAAATAGAACTCAACCTATTGACAGTTAATGTACTTTAAGAGATAGACAACATTGCGGATGGGGAAGACGACCATGACGGAAAGAGTTCTTTACGCCATTATTCCACTCCTGTACTCAGAATGTTGCGAGGAGATAGAAAGGACAATTTAAGACATGTTTTTTTTTTAATCACAACAATTGTTATGATCCCAGAATACTGGGATTACTGGGGTTGAAAAATAGGTGCAGTTGTGCGTCATCGGCAAAGCAGTGAGACACCGAAACGGAATACACCAATCAGCCACAACGTTTAAACCAATGACAGGTGAAATGAATAACATTGATCATCTTGTTCCAATGACATCTGTTAAGGTGTGGGATATATTAGGCGGCAAGTGAACAGTAAATTCTGGATGTTGTGTTTTAGAAGCAGGAAAAATGGGTAAGCATAAGTATCTGAGCGACTTTGACAAGGGCCAAATAGTGATGGCTCGACGACTGGGTCGCTCTGTTACCCCTTTTCCACCAACCAACCTAGTTCTGGGCTGGTGCTAGTGCAAAGTGGGTTCAACCTGTGAACCTTCTATGCACTGGTTTCCTTTTCCACAAGAAAACCGGGCTTAGAGAGACATGTCATTATGTCACTGTAGAGGTCTGCATACTTCTCCGTCTTTTTTAATCAGACTTTGTTGCATGCCCAGCATGCTGACAGCACAGGTTTAAAAAAAAATACAACAAACAAACAAACAAATAAATAAATAAATAAATAAATAAATAAATCAGGATGGGGGACATTATTATTATTACATGGTTGAGGCTTGTTAGAATCGGGACGTCTCAGACATCTTGTGATTCAAGTTCGATCCATATCAATCTACATTTAGAGCAGGAATTAGTGAAAACCCGACAAAGATCTACTGGAAGTAGTGGAACGTTGGCGTACCTTGATTAGTTTGTGGAGTGGGCGCTCTGTGACATCATCATCCAATTTGTTATATATGTCCAGGTTTTGGCACTGGGTGCTAATTCACACCCAGCGAAGTCCGCGGTGTAGGGCTGCACAATCAATCGTATTTTAATCGTCATCGCGATATAAACACATTGTAAAAGACACACTCTCTGGTTGAAAGCGCTCCCAAACAGGAGGTGATGGTGCGTTCATGGGACGCGGAAATATTTTCAGGTGTGAAGCGTCCGCCTCTGGGCAAGGACATGAACACCGCTCTACAAACGCCTCGATCGCGGACAGCTGTACATAGTTCCGCCAAATAAAACAACTAAAAACCTTGTGGGGACGGGGCAGGAGTAGGGATTGGTTTCCTTACAGGTACTCCTCACTTAACAACCTACTGGTTTAACCACCGCTCAGATTCATCATTAATAATTGAACGGTACGACTACTCTTACAGAAACTCCTTATTGGTCCAGTACTTTAACGGAAGTCTTAATGGTTATTTTTTTATATACTGTATATTTTTTAAGAGAAAATCTAACACAAATTAAGAGCAGAACTAACACTGCTATATTTTTTGTACATTACACATGGAGAGAGGGTGATCGGTGCCCAATCTGCGCTTGTCGTGCCATTGTCACTCACCCAGAGCAGGGTCTCCTCGTGGGTGTGTGAGACAGGCAGAGGGAGACAGCCACGCCCCCCTCAGGCATATCTGCATGTCTCTGTCGATGGAGCGGGAGAGAGAGAGACAGAGAGGAGAGATGTCCCTTCCGATAATAGTGAAAATGCTCCACAGACAAATATCTTAATATTATTGCAAGTTACAAACAGGTTGTATAGCTAAATACATTTTGGTGTGGGTATGAAGTGATGCTGTGTTTCATGGGAATTCTGAAAATTGGAATTTGTAGCTAACACAACTAACATGGACCCTGTGTATTGCTGCCTGCAGCCATATTTATTATTATTACTTATGTTTCTTGATGCATTGTTTTTATTTGAGTGGGACAGAACATGATAAACGTCTATGTAAGCACTGAAAACAAGTATAATATTATTATTTTAATTGTGGTGAAAACAGGGACAATTTGGAAGTGAATATTAGACACATCTGCAATCTGCCACTGCTGAGCGAACTGCTCCGGAGGAAATATAAACATTTGTGTTATTTGTCTTGGCTTGGTACACACACAAGGCCCCATAA
This sequence comes from Zeus faber, assembly GCF_960531495.2. Classification (NCBI taxonomy): domain Eukaryota; kingdom Metazoa; phylum Chordata; class Actinopteri; order Zeiformes; family Zeidae; genus Zeus; species Zeus faber. The sequence goes on along the minus strand of NC_137192.1, from coordinate 35,160,610 downwards.
GAAACCAACTACAGAAAGGCCCCTGAACCTGATAACTCTTTAGTCCTAATATGTCATACATTTGCTCATTGATTAGTAAGGCTCTGAATAAAGGGCAAATAATAGATGAGGTGGGCTTTTATCTCAAATCTGCTCCTGTTACATTTCAGACTAACTGAATAAAGATCTGTACGAACCCAGATACCTTGAGAATTGTTTTTATAGTAGGAAGCAGAGGTAACTCTCTTTCTATACCACAAGGCTTTAATAAACACTCAATGATTAGCCCAAACTATAAATGTCAAAAAATTTTGATGACAGCATTTCCGTTATCGGGTAATTGCCGGTTTATGACTGGGAAAATCTGTTTAAGTCCGACATATTGAAATCTCTCTGGTCATAATGTCAGGTGAAAATAATCCCGTCGCAATTTAAATTAGTGCTGGGCCATAAAACCATAACTATAATTGTCGCCATATGTAACCCACCGCAGCGAAACCTGCTACACCGCGCATCTCTAAAATTGTCACGGGCCACCAAAAAAGTAAAAAATAAAAAAAAAACTTTCTAGATGGAAAATTCGATTTTTCCAGATTTTTCCCTTTTGATCTCTCAACATATTTTCAAAACCGAGTTTGAACCATAAGTAATAGTCGATTAATGTTAAACCGTCAAGTTAAATATTTCCGTTAGATTACATGGGGATACACAGTTCACTTACCAAGACGCTGAACAGCACGATCGATCGTTTCCTTTAAAGCGACCGTCAAGCAGAAAATCATTCCTCCATATTCCATGTGATTTGAAGTCACAAAGTGAAACTGTTTTGATAGAGTTCAACCTTTAACCCTCTGAAGACCAAGATGAATTCAGAGAAGCGTTGAGATTTTGGTGTGGTCTGATATTTTTCTAAATATAATCAACTTAACACTCTTACTCTTACTTAAGTGGTAAATCACAGTTACATTGAAAGGCCATCAATAGTTTGGTCAGGATCATTATGCAGCTTTTAGATCTAAAACAGTAGAATAGTAAGAATAGTAGAATATATTGATGTTTTGTCAATAGAAAAGTTTTGCTTCATGGTCTATACACACACACACACACACACAATGAAGTCATAATAATTGATCAAATCTGATGTCTAAATGGGAAAAACAAGGTTTTATCACAACTGTTCACAACTTTTTTATAGTTGACCCACATTGTGAGAGCAGCCATTAGCTAATGACCTGAAAATTCATGAACCCCTGGTGGGGGCCATTAGAGGTGTGGATCTGCAGCAGGCTGGGCCCTCTCTGTCAGACTCTCAGACAAAGGAATGAGGCTGGAGGCTAGAGGGAGTGGGGCAATGCAAGAAATGTTTTTAGTTTTGAAAGATTTATTGAAAACGTCACAAACTATATACAAAAACTCCAAAGAATGTTTTTATGTGATAGGTGAGAAGAGCAACTCTAGAACCAACAATCACATTCAAGTCAAATGAAAATTGGATTCATGAACAAAATATATATAGAGGAGTAGGAGCATGCAGTCTTGGCCTGCTAGCTGGTGTAGGTGCAAGATGATTTCCTGTAGCAGCATGTAGAGGTGCTCTCATTCTGTAAAAACAAATAAAAATAAAAGTGTAAGGAAATGTGATATTTACATCAGACATATCTCTACAGACTACATACATCACACCAGGCAGTGGAATGCCACATATTACATACAACTCACCAGCTTATGGCCTGCACGCACGCACACACACACACACACACACACATACACACACACACACACACACACACACACACATACACACACACACACACACACACACACACACACACACACACATACACATACACATACACACACACACACACACATACATACATACACACACACACATACATACACACACACACACACACACACATACACACACACACATACACACACACATACACACACACACACACACACACACATACATACACACACACACACACACACACACACACACACACACACACACACACATACACACACAGACACACACACATACACACATAGACACACACACACACACATACACACACACACACATACACACACAGACACACACACACATATACACACACACACAGACACACACACACACACATACACACACACACACACACATAGACACACATACACACACACACACACATACACACACACACACATACACACACACATACACACACACACACACACACACACATACATACACACACACACACACACACACACACACACACACACACACACACACATACACACTGTGATCTTGTGAGAAGACGGAAGTGAGTACAGATCGAACATGGCGGCGCCTTGCTGTACGGACTAAAACACTGACAATCTGCTCCAACTCAGACAAGAAACAAAGCGAATTGCAATTGATATATATATATATATATATAAAGAAACGAAACACTGCACGAAACCAAATGAGGATTATATTTATTATTATGACGAGTACATGATGGAAGAAGAACAAGACTGGAACAATCCCGCCAAGAGGAAGAAGGCAGGCTCAGCAACAGATACCGATGATCTAGTTTCAAGATTCAAGAGGTTTTTTCGTCACATACATATACATAATTCCATACATATATGCAGTGAAAAGTCAATGCAACGCACTCGGTGATAATGCACAATATGTTCTAGACTGAACACAATCCATCCATCCATCTATTTTCCTCCGCTTATCCGGGGGCCGGGTCGCGGTGGCAGCAGGGTGAGCAAGGAGTTCCAGGCCCCCTACTCCCCGGCAACGTTTTCCAGTTCCTCCTGGGGGACCCTGAGGCGTTCCCAGGCCAGCTGGGATATATAATCCCTCCAGCGTGTTCTGGATCTATCCCGTGGTCTCCTGCCAGTTGGACGTGCCCGGAAAACCTCCAAAGGAAGGCGCCCAGGAGGCATCCTGATCAGATGCCCGAATCACCTCAACTGGCTCCCTTTGACGCGAAGGAGCAGCGGCTCTACTGCGAGCTCCCTCCTGATGTCCGAGCTCCTCACCCTATCTCTAAGGCTGAGCCCAGCCACCCTACCGAGGAAATTCATTTCGGCCGCTTGTATTCGCGATCTCGTTCTTTCGGTCACTACATGGGAGCTCATGACCATAGGTGAGGGTTGGGACGTAGATGGACTGGTAAACTGAGAGCTTTGCCTTCCAGCTCAGCTCCCTCTTCACCACAACGGTCCGGTACAAGGCCCCCATTACTGCTGACGCAATCCACCTTTTTCCAGCAGAGAACCATGGCCTTAGACTTGGAGGTGCTGACTACCCCCCCCCCCCAGGTGCTGACCACATCATCTGCAAAAAGCAGAGATGCAATTCTGAGGTTCCCAAACCGGACACTCTCCTCACCTTGGCTGCGCCTTGAGATCCTGTCCATGAATATCACAAACAGAATTTGGGACAAGGGGCAACCTTGGCGGAGTCCAACACCCACTGAGAACGTGCTTGACTTTGTGCATTGCCCCCGAGGAGGTTTTTAACTGCCTCAGAGACCTTTGCCAGGCATATGGACAAAACTTCACCCAAGTCTTCAGACTGCCTCTTCCCCTGAGGACGTATTGGTTGGGTTCAGGAGTTCCTCAAAGTGCTCTTTCCACCGCCCGACAATATCCCCAGTCCGGGTCAGCAGTTCTCCTCCCCGGCTGAACACAACCTGAGCCAAGCCCTGCTTTCCCTTTCTGAGTCGCCAAACAGTTTGCCAGAACTTCCTTGAGGCCAACTGAAAGTCCTTCTCCATAGCCTCCCCGAACTCCTCCCTCACCCAGGTTTTTGCTTCAGTGACCGCCGAAGCCACAGCCCTTCTAGCCTGCCGATACCTGTCCGCTGCCTCGGGAGACCCCTGGGCCAGCCAAGCCCGAAAGGCCTCTTTCTTCAGCTTGACCGATTCCTTCACCGGTGGTGTCCGCCAACGGGTTCTTGGGTTACCGCCACGACAGGCACTGACTGCCTTCCGACCACAGCTCCGAGCAGCCGCCTCTGCAATGGAGGTTTTGAACATGACCCACGCGAAAAATTCTTCCAGAGGGGGGAGTTGAAAACCTCACGGACAGGGGCATCCACCGGGCACTCCCAGTTCAGCCTCATTACACGTTTGGGTTTGCCAGGTCTGTCTGGCAGCCTCCCCCGCCATCTGATCCAACTCACCAGCAGGTGGTGATCAGTTGACAGCTCTGCTCCACTCGTCACCCGAGTGTCCAAGACATACGGCTGCAGATCTGATGACACGACTACAAAATTGATCATCGATCTTTGACCTAAGGTGGTCTGGTACCACATACATTTATGAGCCACCCTATACTCGAACATGGTGTTCGTTATGGCCAATCCATGACAGCACAGAAGTCCAATAACAAAGCAGCACTCGGATTCCGATCAGGCAGGCCGTTCCTCCCAATTACCCCCTTCCAGGTTTCTCCATCGTTGCCCACGTGATCGTTGAAGTCTCCCAGTAGAACTATAGAGTCCCTAGGTGGAGCCCCTTACAGGACGCCACCCAGAGACTCCAAGAAGGCTGAATACTCTGAACTGGTGTTCGGTGCATAAGCACACACAAAAGTCAGACTTTTCCCCTAGCAACTTGTAGTCTCTTAGAGGCGACCCTCTCGTTCACTGGGGAGAACTCCAACACAGTGGCACTCAGCCGGGGGCTCGTGAGTATCCCCACACCCGCCCAGCGCCTCTCACCCTGGGCAACTCCGGAAACGGAGAGACTCCAGCCCCTCTCCAGGAGTTTGGTTACAGAGCCAGTGCTGTGCGTAGAGGTGAGCCCAGGATCAGCAGGCCCAGGCGTTGCACCCGACCCCAACGGCTATCCCTGCAGGAGGTGGGCCCACAGGGTGGCAACTCCATAATATTTATTCTTGCTATGCTCGGCCGAGCCCCATGGGTCAAGGCCCGGCCACCAGACACTCACCGGCGAGCTCCCCTCCCAGGCTCCAGGAGGGGGCCCCTGTTTCCCTATTCCAGGTACCATTTTGCTGTTGATGTTTTTTCATTGGGGTCCTTTGAATCACTCTTTGACTGGTACTTCCCCTGGGACCACTCTGCCTTGGGAGACCCTACCAGGGGCTAATGCCCCTGACAACACAGCTCCCAGGGTCACACAAACCCCGGTGGCGATTCTTCGGGGGGCTCTGTGTGAATACAATACCTTCAAAATTTCTACTTGACTAACTAACTAAAACTAATATATATATGGGCCTGGGACTGGGTTATGCTCTTCAGGGCCGGGCGTGGGAGTTGCTCCACAGGCTTCCGGCTACTGCAGCTGTGGGGTGTCTATATGGCTGCGGAGCTCGGGGGCCTTTTCTGCTGCTTGGAGGCGTCACATCGCAATCCCAACCTCATACACCAGAGCCAATTGGGATAAGTCCTGTACACTCACCAGTGGACACCACACACACACACACACACACACACACACACACACACACACACACACACACACTTCATTGGAAACATACCTTCGTCTAGGAAGACTGTGGCTGTTGTCTGGCAACTTGGAGCAGGCGTGTCCCCGAGCAGCTGACCGTACAGCGCTCGGGAAACAACTTCTACATCCATTGCTTGTCAGACCATGTTTCTTGTGCATGTTTTTAGTGTGGGTTCTTACAATGTTATATGGAGGAAACCCCATGTGAGCACGGGGAGAACATGCAATCTCTACAAACTGAATCGAACCCAGGACCTTTTTGCTGTGAGGCAGCAGTGCAATGCACTGGCACCACCGTGACATTAGAGAGAGGAGGAGAGCAGAGCTGCATAAAGGCTGCATGCTACTTTTTTTAAGCTATCACCTGGACGTGGTGTACAATGCTAAGCTTGCTTAGCAAAAGAAAAATCCCATCTCTTTACCCTGTAGCTACCGCTGGTAACATTAGCTAACTTGACAGTGTTATCGTCGTGGCAAACACGATTCCATGAACGGTCTCTAACTAGGTCAGCGAGCTACTCATCCACCTGGTACTCCGGCGAGCTAAAGTGAGTGTTAGTGAACGGGTGTACAAGACGCAGAAATCATTTCAATGTTAACTTGTGCTAGTAAAAAATATGTTACTTACTCATCGTCAGGTATTGGGTCCTCAGCTGGGTCAATTCTCGATTCAAAATGCTGTCTTTCTTCCTCAGTGTCAGGACATGATGATTTATGGCATCCGTCCACACGTCACACTGGTGCGGAGCCACGGCCGCATCACAGCGGGGCGCGCATCATTATGCAAAGCAGCATCAGGGCTGAATGGAACAATGTGGATCCAGGAGCCGCAAATCCATTGACATGAAAAAGAGGTGTTGGTTTGGAAAGACAAAGAGAACAAATGCAAGGTCTAACTTAATGCCAAATCTAACCTAATTTAGTAATTATCATATTCTAAAATGGAAAGTCGCGATTCTAAGCTTGCTGACATTTTTTGTCACGTGTATGATCAAAATAAATCAGGTGGCGGTAGAGAGATATTTAGAAACCAAAGTCACTTTTTTTTTTTTTTTTTACCTGCGATTGCACGGGTGCAATTATCGACCTCAGAGGCTTAAATCTTACTAGTTTTTCACACACCTGGATACATTGTTATGTCGGAGGTGTAACCCGCAGAGAAGAAAAGCTAACGTCTCTTCCGTAAACAGATGTGTTATGGATTACGAGAAGCGGGTGGCAGATGTTCTAAATCATATCGCGGACCTTAATCTGACCAGGGTTAGGGTTAGGGTTAGGGTTAGGGTTAGGGGTTTAGGGTTAGGGTTAGGGTTAGGGTTAGGGTGCGATAGATCCAAGTCAGTGTAAGCAGCTCGTACCGGACTTCATTTTCCGTGATGATTCATGAGTCAATTCTCCGACAGCGACGCAGAGAACGACAACGATGCTGAATCTGATATCGGCGTTATCCTGGACTTGGAGAATATTACAAACAGCGGATTTCAACCTGAATGTAACGATGAAACGGAATATTTTCAAGAACCACCAGAGGAGACCAATGATACGCCTGTTTTTGTTACAACGAAAGAAGTTTCTACAATAAGTGATTTCTCCAGCGAGAGGAAATCCGCTTGGTGAGTCAAGTCTACAACTCCATGAGCAAGGACTCCAAGAACACCTGTGAGCTCCTCAACCACTCTTTGGGTGGTCGTGTTCAACCGGCGAGCAACCACATCAAGATGCATTACAGTTTTGACTTTGCTCAACAGGTAAGTACAACAGTCTGAAGAAGTGATGTAAACTTTGGCTATTCATCGTGGAGAGAGTTATATGAAAGGGGTTGACAAAAGGCTACAGCAGAAACTAAATATGGGTTGGTCAACTATTACCATTCCCAGGCGATTTTGGCTCTTTGGCATACGCACATTTGTATATTAAATCACCCACCCAGGTTGATATACAAAGACTAATTATTGACAGACTGTACATTTTTTTTGTGTTGTCTGCACTTTTAAACTTCTAAATAATTCCTCTTTTGTAAAACATGTACTGTATATTCTTACTGTAAAAGAAAACCTTTTTTTATTTTTATTTTTTAAACAAAAATGTTGCGTGTCAATGAGGCTGTTCGACATTCCCTATAAACACAAGAACAATGCAGAGATTGCCCCATTCAGCAGGGTGTCAAGTCGCCATGTGGCATTGTTGGTCCTCCAACACATTAGCATTCTGGAAGGTGGCTGAATGGATGTTGGAGAAACTTTGAGGGTGATTAACACAGAAACAGTTTGCCGCACCCTCGTCAATAACAAGCCATAGCTTTAAAAAAAAATTGCTTGATTCACACAAGTGACACCTTGTTTTGAAACAACAGTCAAAAGGTACCAAATGTACCTAAAGTCTCTGTGGCTCAGATACTGTTTTTCGCTGTGTCAAAGTAAAATAGACTCGATCATTTCTATAAAAAAATTGGCAGATCTGTTCATTTCCATGCTCAGCAAGTTGCAACAGAAAGACAATCAGTTTGGATGATCTAAAGCTGACCTTTCACCTCTGACCAATCCTGTTTGTTGATATATGATTGAGCCCGCCCTCTTTATCATGGACAGGTTGCGCTTGTAAACACACACACACACACACACACACACACACACACACACACACACACACACACACACACACACACACACACACACACACACACACACACACACACACACATTAATTTATTTAATTTGACCAAGTTGCCATATTTATTTTTTTATTTAAAACAGATGCACTTCTTACTTAATGTTCACAAATTATTGTTACTTGATTTCAAGTAGTAATATTCATAATATTTAATTATTTATTTTTAAAATAGCTTAACTGACAGGACCTTTTTTTAATTTTATTTTATTTTTTTCAATAAAAAATATTATACATCGAAATGCCTTGATGTAATTTTGTATATAGCCTGTTTACAAATTATTTATTGACTGAATAAACAAGATACTTTTTGACTTGAATCTCTCCCATTTGTCCAGGAAATTGAGATCTCACAGGACACGTTGACTGGCACCAATTTTTCCCAACAGAAACTGTATTTCATTGTTATTGTGAATATCTGTAGTGCTCATATGACTTTGCTTAGTTTTATTCAATAGGGAACCAACGATTGATTAAATTAATACATGCTGACATTCATCCAGTCAACAGTTTGGTAGGAGATAAAATAAAAACTTACCTGACTGAGATTGTCTGGTCTCCTTCCAATCTTCATCACAGTCTTCAGTCTCAGTTTCAGAAGATTGTGAAGAGAGGAGATGCTCAGCACCAGCTGGTTCTAAAGCAGCAGCTGGATCTGAGCTACTGGCTGCTTCTGACACTCCCCAGTTCTCTCCATCAGCTTCTGGTTCCACCTGTTCAGTTGAGGTGCTGGCTACAGGTTCTGCCTCTCTCTTCTCCTCAGTTTGGCTTTGATGAAGCTGGGACCACTGAGCGCACTCTTCATCATGTTCCCTCTTCACGGGGAACTCCTCCTCTTCCTCTTTAATGTGTGGGGGCGCTGGCTCCTCCTGGCCCAGACTGGGGCTCCACTCCTGCTGCTCAGGGAAAAGCTCCTCTTTACAGACAGAGAGCTGCTGGAGCTCTGGAGGCAACACTGAAATACAGACACAGAAAGATGTGAAACCTCAAGATTGGTGCATTCCACAATATACACTTTGCAATGAGTTTTCTAATCCTCAAATCTGATAAAAATTTCCAATAATTCTCATTTAAGTAATGATAATATGAAACAGTAATAATATGAAACATGTAATTTTAATCATAAATAAAATAATGTCACATGCCCGTGACACATGCCTGAAACCTGCAGCCTATTTAAATCGGCAGCTCATTCATGACACCGAAATGAGGCACTGAAATCTGCGTCGTAATCGGGTCTTGTAGATAAAAATTGTAAAGGAACCGGTGCCATAGTGGTACCGGAAAGCTCTACAATAAAATTCGATTTTTCCCTTTTTAAAAATTAAAAAAGTGAGTAAATTTGAAAATCAGTATGTGGCAGTCAATGTTGATATTGTGGACACTCAGATAGGCTCAGCTCTCCATCTCTCTCTAACTATCTCTCGCTGACACACATAAATTCTCGCTCCCTCCTCATGTTTCACATGATATGATGATTAAAAAAAAAAAAAAAAATGGCATATTTGCCAGTCCCTCTGGTACTCCTAGTTATAAAATGTAGGAGCACTGTCTCCAAAAATCGTACACCATTTAAAGTGTACACCGCACCAAGATGGCGGCCATCGAGGAAAGACTTTGTTTATATAGCTCAATATGTATTTTTAATTGCCATGTGATAGATATGATATAAACCTTTTAAGATATATTAGAAGGGTCCAGACCTGTTCTGCTCAGCTGGACCCTGGGTCTCAGGATGAAAGCCAGCCCTCTGTACAGCCTCTGGGTCTCATGCACCGAGCGCCTCCGTCTGCTCTCGCAGTCCACCACAGACCGTTCAAACTCTCTGAAAATGTCTCCTCCTGCCGCTATCACCTTGTCACTCAGCGCGTCTCTCACTTCCTCTCCCACCTTCACCTTGTCACACAGGAACAGAAGCTCTCCCACCAGCGCAGATATTCGCTCTCGTACGGAAAAGGTGAACAGTTGGAGCGGCTCCGCCATTGTTGTTGTTGTTGTTGTTGTTGTTGTGGAGCTTCTGGTCACGTGTCTGTGTTGGAGGCAGCAGGAAAGTGACAGATCAAGAAGCGCTGCTGAGAGCTTCTCGTTGTTCTTGAATGAGAAGAAAATGTAAATGTTTATTTTATATTTCATTTTATGTTCATCGTCTTGAACTTAATTGAAGGATGGTATTTTATTTTAGATTCATCTTAATTATACATTATGTGCCTATCTCATGAGGTGATCAGTTTGTATTAGTAAATGTTTATTTCTTTAATCCGACCCAATTTGCTTGTTTATTTTCATCTTTATATCCAATCAAACAAGAAAAAATATAAACACTTTTTATTCATTTTCTCCACATTTACTTTTTATAGTCACCTTGTTGTTCTTTTGAAAACTTTACATTTTACTGCCCACATCTATAATGCCATTTTGAATTATAAATCTGGATTATACTCTGCGTACCAGCTTGAATCTTAAGGAGGGTAAATGGGATGAGGGATGAAAGCTTCGTCAAAATCTGGTAATCTCTGGTCCAGTTCAGGGAAATTCGTCACTCCATTCCTCTTTAGCTTCCCAATTCAGTTTTCTTTTGCAGTTATTATTCTATACTTTAGTGGTATAACCATTATTAAAACTACAATTGTAACAATTAGTGCTATTACTCTCATCATTACTGTTATTAGGACTGCTGTTATTGCTGTAATTTCACTTTTGTTGATGTGTTCATATATTTTATTTCGTATATCTTTCTTGTCTTTGAATATCACTCCGTCTTGGTGACTGCTCCGGTGAAAGCCTATGTGGTCGTCATCTACCGTCCACCAGGACAACTAGGTGACTTCCTACATGAGCTTGACACCCTGCTGTCATCAATTCCTGAGCATGAGTGTCCCATGCTCGTCCTCGGAGACATGAACATCCACTTGGACAGTGCGAGCTCGGCTGACTTCCTGTCTTTGGTTCGCTCATTCGACCTAAGACAGGTCCCGACTCCACCGACTCACAAGGCTGGCAAAGAGCTTGATCTCATTCTTGCTCGGAGCTGCACCACGGACAACCTAAGGGTCACTCCTCTTCATCTCTCTGACCACTTCTTCATCCACTTCAATGTCCAGCTACCAAAACAACCCCCCACCTCCCCACCCATGGTTACTATCCGCCGCAATCTCCGCAACCTGTCTCCCACCCACTTCTCCTCTCTGCAGGTAAATGATGCCACTGACTCCCTCTGCTCCACCTTGAGCTCATGTCTGGATAGCCTGTGTCCACTATCCACCAGACCTCGATCAACCCAGTCGCACCCTTGGCTGACTGACACCCTCCGGACAACGCGTACTGACCTCAGAGCAGCCGAGAGGAAATGGCACAAATCCAAAACAATTGAGGATCTTGCAAGCTACCAGACACTGCTGTCCTCCTTCTCTTCCAGCATCACTGCTGCCAAGAAGGCCTTCTTCAACGATAGGATCAACGGTGCCACAGACACACGTAAGTTATTCGCCACCTTCAAGTCTCTGCTTTACCCTCCACCACCTCCCCCAGCTACTAACCCCACTGCTGACTGCCTTGCCTCCTTTTTTACTAACAAAGTGGCAGCCATCAGCAGCCAATTCACTAAACAACTTACACACAACCTGTCTTCTCCAGCCCTAGGCTCATCGCTCCCTGGTTTCACCCCCCTCGCTGAAAGTGAGGTATCTAAACTACTAACATGTAGCCGTCCTACTACCTGTCCGCTAGATCCGATTCCATCTAACCTCCTTCAAGCCATATCACCGACTGTCACCCCGGCAATCACACATATGATTAATTCTTCCCTAACTTCCGGCACTTTCCCTTCCGCTTTCAAAGCAGCTCGGGTCGCACCACTGCTCAAAAACCCTCACTCGATCCCAATCAAGTAGAAAACTATCGGCCGGTCTCTCTCCTCCCATTCCTTTCCAAAACCTTAGAGAGGGCGGTCTCTAGACAGGTTACAGAGTACCTGTCAAGAAACAACCTTCTTGATACACTTCAATCTGGCTTCAAAAGTGGTCACTCCACCGAAACAGCCCTGTTGTCTGTGACAGAGGCCTTAAAAACTGCTAGAGCTGCTGCCAAATCCTCAGTTCTCATTCTTCTAGACTTATCAGCTGCTTTTGACACTGTCAATCATTGCATACTCCTGTCCATACTCTCAAGTATGGGCATAACGGGCAGTGCACTTTCCTGGTTCGATCTTACCTTACTGGGCGCTCGTTCAGTGTGACATGGCGAGGCCAGCTGTCTGTGCCTCACAACCTCACCACAGGGGTGCCCCAAGGCTCGGTGCTAGGACCCCTCCTCTTTGCCATATACACCACCTCACTGGGCCCGATTATCCGCTCACATGGCTTTTCATATCACTGCTATGCGGATGATACTCAACTCTATCTGTCCTTCCCGCCCGACGACCCTACTGTCTCGACGCAGATCTCGGATTGTCTCGCTGACATATCCACATGGATGAAGGATTATCATCTTCAACTAAATCTGGCGAAAACGGAACTGCTGGTCTTCCCGGCCAAACAAGGTATTTATCACAACATTGAAATTAAAATCGACTCTCTATCTCTTGTTCCTACCAAGGCTGCAAGGAATCTTGGTGTCATTATTGATGACCAACTGACATTTTCGGACCATGTTGCCGCCGTCTCCCGGTCCTGCCGCTTCGCACTACTCAACATCCGAAAAGTCAGGCTGTACCTGACCCAATATGCCACTCAACTGCTGGTACAAACCTTGGTGTTGTCCCGTCTTGACTACTGCAACGCCCTCTTAACAGGCTTGCCGGCCTGTGCGGTGAAGCCACTACAGATGATACAGAATGCGGCGGCGCGATTGGTGTTCAACCAGCCAAAGAGGGCACATGTCACCCCGCTGCTCATCGAGCTCCACTGGTTACCTGTAGCCGCCCGCATCAAGTTCAAGTCTCTTATGCTGGCCTACAGAGTGATTGCTGGGAATGCTCCCACCTACTTAAATGCTCTTGTAAGAGCACATGTTGCCCCCCGGATGCCGCGCTCGTCAAATGAGCGTCGCCTGGCTCTGCCGGCCATACAGCCACGGCAATCCAGGTTATTCTCATTTGTAGTTCCACGTTGGTGGAACGAGCTGCCAAAAATGACCAGAGCGGGGACCTCCCCCTCTGTCTTTAAGAAGCACTTGAAGACCCAGCTCTTCAGTGAGTACCTCCTGTCCTAACCTACAATTACTTAGCACCACCTTGCAGTATTTATTGTTACACTAATGTTGTTGTTACACTAATCTCTGTCGCAATGTAGCTTGAATGTTATTCTCCCTTGTAAGTCGCTTTGGATAAAAGCGTCTGCTAAATGACTAAATGTAAATGTAAATGTTGTCTTGCAGGACTTTTGCTGCTATAACACCTGAACCTTTTTTATGTATAAGATAACACTTATATACACTTGGGCATATACATATACAGTCTCATACATAATCCAGCTTCCCCAAGCCTTTTGAGTGTATTATTAGAAAAGTAATTTATACTTATACTACTTGGTGCAGAGTGCATTGATTTGATATTTTTAAATCAATCCTTTTTATGATCATCGTTTGTTTGCACTATATGGAAATGTACAAAGATGTATGTACATGTAAAAACATTCTGCTTTGACTTATATATGATCTAATTATAATATATACTTTGTTATAATATTAGAAACTTTGCAGGCGTTTGTTAATAGTAATAAACTATTACATAGTATAAGTAGCGGGGGGCACCGTTTTCCATTCATTTTCTTCATATTCGCCTTATATATAGTCGCCTTGTTGTACTTTTGAAAACTTTACACTTTACTGCCCACATCTATAATGCCACTTTAGATTATAAATCTGGATTATACTCTGCGTACCAGCTTGATTAAAAGGAGGGTAAATGGGATGGGGGATGAAAGCTTCGTCGAAATCTGGTAATCTCTGGTCCAGTTCTGGGAAATTAGTCACTCCATTCCTCTTAAGATTCCCACTTCAGGTTTTCTTTGCGGGTATAATTCTATGCTTTAGTGGTATAACCATTATTAAAACTGCTATTGTCACAATTAATGCTATGAATGTTATTATTAGGACTGCTGTTATTGCTGTAATTCCACTTTTGTTGATGTGTTCATATATTTTATTTCATATATCTTTCTTGTCTTGCAGGACTTTTGATGCTGTAACACCTGAACCTTTTTATGTTTTAGATAACACTTATATACACTTGGGCATATACATATACAGTCTCATACATAATTGCGAATCATTTTCCACAGTGGAAAAATGTAAATAGAGAAAAACTTTTTTTGTAGGAACAGAGCCAAACAAAGCTGTGGCAGAAATACCAACCCACTGACTCCGGCAGTGGATCAGGAGGTTACGGTCCAAGGCCGCACTGAGGTCCAAGAGAATAAGGATGGAGCCATCACCTTAAATTGATTATTCTGATTCAGGAACGACAGCAGCTATTGGAAAACTACTCACAATGACTTGGGTGTGAAGTTGTTTGGGATGGAAAGGATCAAGGCAGGATTTGTTTTCGAAGGGGTTGAAGTACAATGTGTTTTTAGCCAGATGCCACTGAACCGGTGACCAGAAAGCTGTTTATGATGACCAGGACACTGGGTCCAACGGTATGGAACTTTGTATTGGACTTTAATATTTGTAACCCACACAAGACAATCCACAAATTGTATTATTAGAAAAGTAATTTATACTACTACTACTTGGTGCAGAGTGAATTCATTTGATATTTTTAAATCAATCCTTTTTATGATCATCGTATTAATAATAATAAACTATTACATAGTATAAGTAGCGGGGGGCACCGTTTTCTTTCCAGTAGAATATAAAGTACAGTCATGTTTTGCTGTTAGACAGTCCTCGCAGGGCAGAATAATATGAACCCAGTTGTTCCTTGTTCACAAAAAACAAACTAAAGTCCAACAGGAAAACATGCGTAAAGTGAACTTCACTGCACGAAAAGCCCTAAAATCCGTGTTAGAGCAATAAAAAGGAAATAAAATCAGTGCTCAAGACTGACTTGACTTGAGCTGAGCTGGGCTCAAAGCGCCGCTGTCTGGCTGCGGGACTCCCCGCTCTCCGGTGCTCCCTGCTCGGTCTTCCTCTGCAAGACAGGTCGGGGTTCTGGGCCTGCTAGCATGCAGCTAATGCTAACGGAAGCAACATGGCGGTGCTTGTTGAGTGGAAAATGAAATGAACAAGCCAAGCGACCCACAAGTGAATGAAGCTTTTTAAACGTGTGTAAGCGTTTGGAAGTTGGAAGAGATAAAAAAAAAAAGATTAATAAGGCTCGAGGAGGCGTTTACATTCTCCAACTCCTACGACTCGTTGCTCCGCTCGTTGTTTTCATTGAGACGTGTGCAAAGCGGGGTCCCGTCCTTGGCAAAGCGCCACCTGGTGGTCTGCAGCAGGTACAGCAGTTATTATGTTATAGTACTGGATTATAGTATTTGTCACCCTATTTTTCATTTATTTAAGTTGCATAACTTCATAAAAAGTCACGTTTTCTTTCCAGTTTTGTGTAAAAGAAACAAAACCCAAATCAGTCATTTGGGTTTGTGAAAAACAATTCAACTCATTTTATCACATTGTGTAATCCACTGTATTTGAAAATGCTCTTTTTTTCTGTAGACATGAGAATGCGCAAGCGACACCAAGGCTGCATGTTTATATTATAAATGTTTATTTTATATTATACATGTTTATTCGATCTTATAAATGTTTATTATTTATATTATAAATGGTTATCTTATATAATAATGTTTATTTTATCTTATCAATGTTTATTTTACATGATAAATGTTGATTTTATCTTATCTTTAAATGAATGAGGCAGGTGACCTGTCGCTCCCTACAGGAAGTTGTCAGCAGGTCATCAGAGCAGAGAGAGGATCATGGGCTGTGATCTGTCCACCCTTCAGGACCTCTATACTGTACGTCCAGGTCAAGAAGAAGAGGCAAAAATATTATCAGTGACCCTGGTCATGGAGAAATTATCCCCTCAGTGACCTGGATTGATGCGTTGATTCAGATATAGGTTCCTTACATATGTAAGACAAATAAATTTGTACAGCACATTTCAACAAGGCAATTCAAAGTGCTTTACATAAAACATAAAAATTATGAAGACAAAGTGCAAAGAAACACATATTATAAGGACATAGAATGCATAAAGTAAAAAAAATAATACATAAATTGTACAAAGTAAAAAAATAGAATTCATAGAATGAATAAAGATTAAAAAATAGAATTCATAGAATGAATAAAGTTAAAAAATAGAATACATAGAATGAAGAAAGTAAAAAAATAGAATACATATAATGCATAAAAATTATAGTGCAGTACATGGAAAGAGGACTCTTACACGAGGATCATCACACATCACTACAACTCACTGGTATCCATTTATTTATTCATTTTAACAAACTAATCCCATGCAGTGCAAAAACAACATTTCCTTCTGGGGTTAAAACTGTCTCCCTCTGGCCATGGTGACCTCTGCTTGGTACCGGGTTTGTCCTTGGGCCTCCAGGAATTGGATGATAATCTGAAAAACAGTGAGCAAATGATCCAATCATTCCTTGTACGGTACTAGATAGTGCACTTTTTTTCCAGAGGGGTAAACGATTGAGCACACTAACCCTATAATAACCTCCCATTTCCAAGTTAAATGATTGAAAACTTGAAAAGATAGTGTCATGGCAGTTTTCAGTTTTCCCGTGTCCTTCTTTTTGTTATGATTAATGCACAGGTAGGTTTAGGAGTGATCTTACACAGACCTAATACAACACATATTCCAGTCGGTGGTTAACATTTAGTTTGTAGTTTTATTTATTTTTGCACTGCAAGTGATTTGTTTGTTAAAATGAATAAATAATTAATTTAGAGAAAGCATATGATAGGGTATTGAGAGAGGAAGTGTGGTATTGCATGAGGAAGTCGAGGGTGGCAGAGGAGTACGTAAGAGTGGTACAGGAGATGTATGAGGGCAGTCAGACAGTAGTAAGGTGTGCAGTAGGCTTGATTGCATCAAGGATCAGCTCTGAACACTTTCTTGCTGCAGTGGTGATGGACAGGTTAACAGATGAAATCAGGCAGGAGTCTCTGTGGACTATGATGTTCACAGATGATATTGTGATCTGTAGCGAGAGTAGGGAGCAGGTGGAGGAGAGCCTGGAGAAGTGGAGGCAGCATTAGAGAGAAGAGCAATGAAAGTCATCAGGAGTAAGACACAATACATGTGCCTGAAGGGGAGGGAGGGCGGAGAAAAGCTGAGAATGCAAGGGGTGGAGGTGGAGAAGGTGGATGAGTTGAAGTACTTTAGGTCGACCATCCTAAGCAGCGGAGAGTGCGGGAGAGTGGTAAAGAAAAGAGTACAGGCAGGGTGGAGTGGAGGAGAAGAGAGTACAGGCAGGGTGGAGTGGAGGAGAAGAGAGTACAGGCAGGGTGGAGTGGGTGGAGAAGAGTGTCCGGAGTGATCTGTAACAGAAGGGTTCCAGCAAGAGTGAAGGGGAAGGTGTACGGGACGGTAGTGAGAGCAGCCATGTTGTACGGTTTAGAGGCGGTGGCACCACCTCTAAAAGGCAGGTAGATGAAGTGGAGGAGGCAGAGTTGAGAATGTTGAGGTTTTCATTGGGAGGGACAAGGATGTACAGGATTAAGAACGAGGACGTTAGAGGGACAGCTCAGGTCGGACAGTTCGGTGGAAGGGGATGGTAGCTCAGGCGGTAGAGCTGGTGGTCTAGTCATCTAAAGGTTGCTGGTTGGATCCCAGGCTCCTCCTGCTAGCATGCTGTAGTGTCCTTGAGCAAGACACTTAACCCCTAATTGCTCCTGATGGCTGCGTCCGTCGCTGTTTGAACAATTGTAAGTCGCTTTGGATAAAAGCGTCTGATCAATGTAATGTAATGAAAAGCGAGAGAGGCCAGATTGAGATGGTTTGGACACGTGTGGAGGAGAGATGAGAAAGGAAGCCAAAGGGAAGCTTGATGGAGGTGCTGAGGGAGGACATGCAGGGAGGTGGTGTAAGGGAGGAAGATGCGCAGAACAGAAGGTGTTGGAGGCAGATGATCCGCTGTGGCCACCACTAACAGGAGCAGCCCGAAGAAGATGAATATAAACAGAAAACACGAAGGGTTCTTAAAGCTTTTTATTGTGCACATATGAGATTAAAAGGATGAAAGCAACGAGCTCCGTCTGCAGTCTCCACATTCAGTGGCTGCTGTACCTGCTGCAGACCACCAGGTGGCGCTTTGCCAAGGACACGTCTCAATGAAAACAACGAGCGGAGCAACGAGTCGTAGGAGTTGGAGAATGTAAACGCCTCCTCGAGCCTTATTAATCTTTTTTTTTTTATCTCTTCCAACTTCCAAACGCTTACACACGTTTAAAAAGCTTCATTCACTTGTGGGTCGCTTGGCTTGTTCATTTCATTTTCCACTCAACAAGCACCGCCATGTTGCTTCCGTTAGCATTAGCTGCATGCTAGCAGGCCCAGAACCCCGACCTGTCTTGCAGAGGAAGACCGAGCAGGGAGCACCGGAGAGCGGGGAGTCCCGCAGCCAGACAGCGGCGCTTTGAGCCCAGCTCAGCTCAGGTCAGTCTTGAGCACTGATTTTATTTCCTTTTTATTGCTCTAACATGGATTTTAGGGCTTTTCGTGCAGTCAAGTGCACTTTACGCTTGTTTTCCTGTTGGACTTTAGTTTGTTTTTTGTGAACAAGGAACAACTGGGTTCATATTATTCTGCCCTGCGAGGACTGTCTAACAGCAAAACATGACTGTACTTTATATTCTACTGGAAAGAAAACGGTGCCCCCCGCTACTTATACTATGTAATAGTTTATTATTATTAACAAACCCCTGCGACATTTCTAATATTATAACAGAGTATATATTATAATTAGATCATATATAAGTCAAAGCAGAATGTTTTTACATGTACATACATCTTTGTACATTTCCATATAGTGCAAACAAACGATGATCATAAAAAGGATTGATTTAAAAATATCAAATCAATGCACTCTGCACCAAGTAGTATAAGTATAAATTACTTTTCTAATAATACACTCAAAAGGCTCGGGGAAGCTGGATTATGTATGAGACTGTATATGTATATGCCCAAGTGTATATAAGTGTTATCTTATACATAAAAAAGGTTCAGGTGTTACAGCAGCAAAAGTCCTGCAAGACAAGAAAGATGTATGAAATAAAATATATGAACACATAAACAAAAGTGAAATTACAGCAATAACAACAGTCCTAATAATAACAGTAATGATGAGAGTAATAGCACTAATTGTGACAATAGTAGTTTTAATAATGGTAATACCACTAAAGTATAGAATTGTAACTGCAAAAGAAAACTGAATTGGGAAGCTAAAGAGGAACGGAGTGACGAATTTCCCTGAACTGGACCAGAGATTACCAGATTTTGACGAAGCTTTCATCCCCCATCCCATTTACCCTCCTTTAGATTCAAGCTGGTACGCAGAGTATAATCCAGATTTATAATTCAAAATGGCATTATAGATGTGGGCAGTAAAATGTAAAGTTTTCAAAAGAACAACAAGGTGACTATAAAAAGTAAATGTGGAGAAAATGAATAAAAAGTGTTTATATTTTTTCTTGTTTGATTGGATATAAAGATGAAAATAAACAAGCAAATTGGGTCGGATTAAAGAAATAAACATTTACTAATACAAATTGATCACCTCATGAGATAGGCATTCCTGTTTGATTAAGGTGAATCTAAAATAAAATACCATCCTTCTATTAAGTTCAAGACAATGAACATAAAATGAAAAGTAAAATAAACATTTACATTTTCTTCTCATTCTAGAACAACGAGAAGCTCTCAGCAGCGCTTCTTGATCTGTCACTTTCCTGCTGCCTCCAACACAGACACGTGACCAGAAGCTCCACGACAACAACAACAATGGCGGAGCAGCTCCAACTGTTCACCTTTTCCGTACGAGAGCGAATATCTGCGCTGGTGGGAGAGCTTCTGTTCCTGTGTGACAAGGTGAAGGTGGGAGAGGAAGTGAGAGACATGCTGAGCTACAAGGTGATAGCGGCAGGAGGAGACATTTTCAGAGAGTTTGAACGGTCTGTGGTGGACTGCGAGAGCAGACGGAGGCGCTCGGTGCAGGAGACCCGGAGGCTGTACAGAGGGCTGGCTTTCATCCTGAGACCCAGAGTCCAGCTGAGGAGAGCAGGTCTGGACCCTTCTAATATATCTTAAAAGGCTTATATCATATCTATCACATGGCGAGTAAAAATACATATGGAGCAATATACGATACTATACAACTTTATTGGTCAGTAGAGCACTGAAATTCATTTTGCGTTCCTGGGAAAGGACTGTATAAACAAAGTCTTTCCTCGGTGGCCGCCATCTTGGTGCGGTGTACACTTTAAACGGTGTACCGTTTTTGGAGACAGTGCTCCTACATTTTATAACAAGGAGCACCAGAGGGACGGGCAAATATGTCAAACATTTATTTTTTCATTTCTAATCATGATATCATATGAAACATGAGGAGGGAGCGAGAATTTGTGTGTGTCAGCGAGAGAGAGTTGGAGAGAGATGGAGAGCTGAGCCTATCTGAGTGTCCACAAAATCAACATTGACTGCCATATACAAATAATCAAATTTTATTGCAGAACTGCCCGGTACCACTCTGGCACTGGTTGCACTACCATCCGTATCTACCGGACCCAATCGTGACGCAGATTTCGGTGCCTCATTTCGGTGCCATGAACAAGCTGCCGATTTAAATATCCACCAAACGTGCCCTCACTAAACTTTGTGGTCTGGAGCACGCTACTTGAAATCCCTCTATAAAGTCACATTATGGTCACTTAGCCAATCAGATAAAATAGGCGCGTCGTAAAAGTTTTCACTACCGATCACGTCCAGTTCATACAAACTGTCAGTTATTTATTAACATGTATCATGTGAAAAGTATATGAAAAGTAATCAAGGACAAATGGGTTTAGTTCATAAAAAAATCTCTATAATAGCACAGATCTTTTTGTTAAAGCACGACTTCACCAGTGACTTTTCCCTTAAAATAAAACAGCACATTGTTATTTCTGTAAATTGTCTATTTATTACCAAAGCATTTATCAGTAATACAGTTAAGATGGAAAACATACAAATGTGTTGCGTTGAATGTTGATTTCAGTGGTGCTCTTTGACTTTGTGCTGATGCTCCTAAATTTTTCAGTCGTGACAACCAGTTCATCTGGAGCCCTGATATATGAACAGTTATAGGTAATAATTGCTATATATTATCTTATATGAAACAGCGCAAGTTGAAACCTATCAGTTTCAGACCCTTTTCTACTCAAAATAAAATGGAAACATAGGTGTTATTTGCACAGGCTGTACCTTTTCTACCTTTTTTCCAACATAAAATAAACAGCTGTCTTGAATCTCACATTGAAATGATGATTTTGAGTGAAGACGGCCGCGCGACATTATTTAATTTATGATGAAAATTACATGTTTCATATTATTACTGTGATCAGATTTTATTGAGAATTATTTGACATTTTGATCAGATTTGAGCGTTAAACTCCAATGCACCAATCTTGAGGTTTCACATCTTTCTGTGTCTGTATTTCAGTGTTGCCTCCAGAGCTCCAGCAGCTCTCTGTCTGTAAAGAGGAGCTTCCCCCTGAGCAGCAGGAGTGGAGCCCCAGTCTGTGCCAGGAGGAGCAAGCGCCCCCACACATTAAAGAGGAAGAGGAGGAGTTCCCCGTGAAGAGGGAACATGATGAAGAGTGCTCTCAGTGGTCCCAGCTTCATCAAAACCAAACTGAGATGAAGAAAGAGGCAGAACCTGTAGCCAGCGCCTCAACTGACCAGATGGAAACAGAAGCTGATGGAGAGGACTGGGGAGTGTCAGAAGCAGCCAGTAGCTCAGATCCAGCTGCTGCTTTAGAACCAGCTGGTGCTGAGCAGCTCCTCTCTTCACACTCTTCTAAAACTGAGACTGATGACAGCGATGAAGATCGGAAGGAGACCAGACAACCTCAGTCAGGTAAGTTTTTATTTCTCTCCTACCAAGCTGTTGACCGGATAAATATCTGCAGGTAATAATTTCATCAATTGTTGGTTCCCTATTGAATAAAACTAAGCAAAAAATTGGTGCCGGTCAACTTGTCCTGCGAGATTTCAATTTCCCGGACAAATAGGAGGGATCGCCGTTAAATATTATCTGGTTTATTGAGCTTATAAATAATTTACAAGTAGGCTATATAAAAATGAAATCATCAAGGCATGTAGATGTATAATATTTTTAATTGAAATTAATTTAAAAAATAAAATAAGTCCCGTCAGTCAAGCTAATTTGAAAATAAATAATTAGATATTATGAATATAACTACTTGAAATCAAATAATTATCATTTGTGAACATTAAGTAAGAAGTGCATCTGTTTTTATTAACATTTCACTCAAATAAAATTGATCAAATTAAAAACAAAATATGGCAACTAGGTCTAATCGAATAAATAAAGTTTGTGGTGTGTGTGTGCGTGTCTACTGTGTTTACAAGTGCAACCTGTCCACAATAAATGGGGCAGGGCTTATTTATATATCAACAAACGTGATTAGTTTAGAGGTGAAAGGTCCGCTTTAGATCGTCCAAACTAATTGGCTTTCCATGGCAACTTGCCGGGCGCGGAAATGAACAGATCTGCCAATTTTTTAGAGAAATGATGGAGTCTTTTCTTTTGACACAGAGGGAAAAATATGGTGACAATTATCGTTAAGGTTTTATAGCCCAGCACTAATTCAAATTGTGCTTAGAGGGAATTATTTCCACCGGACATTATGACCATGATGGGGATGGTGGCTCAGGAGGTAGAGCTGGTGGTCTAGTAATCTAAAGGTTGCTGGTTGGATCCCAGGCTCCTCCTGCTAGCATGCTGTAGTGTCCTTGAGCAAGACACTTAACCCCTAATTGCTCCTGATGGCTGCGTCCGTCGGTGATTGAACAATTGAAAGTCGCTTTGGATAAAAGCATCTGCGAAATGTAATGTAATGACCAGAGAGATTTAAATATAATATGCAGGACAACAGATTTTCCCAGTCATAAACCGGCAGTTACCTGATACCAGAAACGCTGTCATGAAACTTCATTGACGTTTTTAGTTTAAAAACAATTCTCAAGGTATCTGGGTTCGTACAGATTCTTTATTCAGTTAGTCTGAATTGTAACATGAGCAGATTTGAGATAAAAGCCCACCTCATCTATTATTTGCCCTTTATTCAGAGCCTTATTAATCAATGATCAAATGTGACCCACTGCAGCAAAAGCCACCATCTCGCGCATTTCAAAAATCACCAGGAGCAGCCAAATAAGTTGAAAAAACCTTTCTAGAAGAAAAGTAAGATTTTTCCAGATTTGTGTTCCTTTGTGTTTTCTTTTTATCTCTCAATATATTTTCAAAACCGAGTTTGATTTATAAATTGGAGAAAATTGTTAAAACCGTGGAGTTAAATATTCAAATTAGATTACATGGGGAAACAGTTAATTTACAGAGATGCTGAATAGCACTGAACAACGCCGATCGATGGTTTCCTTTAAAGCAACCGTCCATGTGAAGATCATTCCTCCATATTCCATGTGATGTGAAGTCACAATGTGAAACCATTTTGATAGAGTTCCATCTTTAAATCGTACTACTTTTACACACACACACACACACGCCCTTAACCTTCTGAGGCAGAATGAAGGTGTAGGGTTATTCTGAAGAAGAATAAACCAGAATGAACCAAAATAATCCAGAATAAACCAGAAAAAGCTCCAGCTCAGTCCAGCTCAGCCTAGTCCAGCAAAGACCAGTCCAGTCAGTTTAGCAGACATTCAGGATGGTGAAGTACTGTGACTCTAGCTTCAACACTATCAAATAAAAACACTATTTTTGTGCGTGCGTGCGACAGGTGGTTGTTATGTGTTGGGCAGTCTGCTCTGGCTGCCACATTCACATGCTGCGTTGTCTGCCAGGCCCCATTTCTTCAAAGAAGACTTGAAGCGGCCGACTTCTGTTCGCAAGCGGTTCAGCAGTGTCCATTGACGGCGTGGTAGATGTTCTCCTTCAACACCATCTACCGGGTCCTGAAGCATACGTGCATACGTGATGGCCCAGCCGAGTCCCACTTCAGCTTTCAGGATGCCACCAGCCATGCACTAGTAGACAAATCCTCCGGGATGGAACGGAGCATCTGTTGTTGTAAAGGTGGCGGGACTTGAGTCTATGTGGAGGCGCTGATTTAACGGTTGTGTCATGCAGGATATGCCAGCTGTGTGTCTGGGCTTTTCTGGCAAGGTTGATGGTAGCAGCCTCTTGTCGAAGTCCAGCCGGGGAAATTCCTGAAAGGACTGGCAGGTAGGACACAGGGGTGGGCTTCAGGCAGCTGGTTATTTTCCGGAGACAGTTGTTGATCACGGTGTCGACCTTTTTGACATGTGGGCTTCTACACCAGGCTGGGGCACAGTATTCAGCTGCAGAGAAGACCAGGGCTCGTGTAGAAATCCGGAGTGTCCTGGCTGAGGCCCCCCAGCTTGTACCAGCAAGACGTCGGATAAGCGAGGCCCTTGATGTCACCTTGGCCCTCACATCTTCTAGGTGTTGCTTGAAGGTAAGCGTCCTATCCAGGCATACGCTAAGGTACTTTGGGGCTTGCTGGAACTCCAGACGCTTGTTACCCCCATACACATCCAGTTCCTTCTTTGCTTTCCTGTTGTTAAGGTGGTATGCTGCCGACACCGTCTTCCCAGTACTGAGCTGCAGGCGCCACCTGTGGAGGTAGGTAACCAAGATGCCCATGTCCTGGTTGAGACCTTCTTCCATTGCCTTCCATGTTGGTTCAGCATGATGGCCAGGTCATCTGCGTAACCATATTTCCTAGATGTTGTATCTGGAAGGTCATGGATGTAGATGTTGAAAAGCATCGGTAAGAGGACAGAACCCTGAGGAACCTCGTTTCTCAGTCTTCTGAACCTACTTCTCTGGCCATTATTGGTCTGGAGGATGAAGCTGAGGTTCCACAGCATCTCCATGATGAAGTTCACCATATGCGTATCTGGGATTGTCCTCAGTAGCTTCAGATGAAGTACGCGGTGCCAGACGGTCCAGCTGTCAGGTCCAGTAGCACCAGCCAAGCTTTCTCATTAGCCTGAAAGCTGTCTTCGATGTCTTGCATGAGCAGTGTTACCTGGTCTACCATTGAGCTGCCCTGGCGGAAACCGGCCTGTTCCCTGGGAAGTTGTGGGTCCACCACTGGCTCAATGCGGCTGTGAATCACCCTCTCAAGAATGTTAAATGGGACACAGAGCAGCGAGAGATAGGTCTGTAGGACTTGGGGTCTTCTGAGGGTTTGTTTGGCTTCAGCAGGGCTATGACTGAAGCACGGCGGCAGGTCTTGGGGAGCTTGGATCTCCGGAAGCAGGACAAGTGGGAGGCGCAGAGCCAAGCAGATGTTGTTGCACTCTGGTGAATCACATATTCCGGGTGGATGTTATCACAGCCTGGGGCCTTACCTTGCTTTAGTTTGCTGATAGCCGCACTGAGTTCCGCTGTGGTAAAGTCTCCTGATAGGTTGGCATCAGCACTGGCCGCCCTGGAGAGGGTAGAAACCTTGTGCGATGTCAGGAGGGTGGAATTCTTGTCTGCTCCAGGGAAACGGCCATTCTTGAGAAGCAGGAACGCGGTGACATCTGCTGTCACCGGGCATTTGGGGGGGTGATGCTTTTCTGCCAGTCAACTGCTTGATGGTCAGCCATGCCTTGCGGCTGGAGTGGGTGAAGTCAATTGACTCAACAACTTCAGTCCATCTAGCCTTATGGGTCGCATCCAGCTTTTGGAGTAGTGCCATTGCAGTCGCATCCGCATCTTCCCTTGAGCCAGCCTGCTGGTGGTCTCACAGGAGCTGGCTGCATTCTTCATCCCAGCCAGAGATAAAGCTCTCATTGTAGCCTCGTGGGATGGATTTCTTTGCTGCCCTAGGAGGACTTTGTGGTAGGCAGCATACACAGCGTCCACATCAGCAGAATCTGGATCCGGGAGACAGGCTGATCTTTCTGTCTCAGCTGTGTATGACTGCCAGTTGGCCTTCCTGAAGTTCCATCTCCTGACCGGCTTGCCTAGTACTGGCTGCACCAGAGAGGGAGCCTGGATGATGGACAGTCAGTGGTGTGATCGGGGGAACCTCAAGGATGTCTCTCTCCGGTGTGTTGTCAGCGCTGCGGCACAGGGCAAAGGCTAGGTACGGGTTGGTATGGGTGTTCCATCAGGAAGAGTAGAAGCTTAGGTGCTGTTTTGCATCGTACGGGAGCAGAGTATTGGCGCTGGAGGCCCATTCACACAACGTCTCTCCATCTGCAGATGTATGTATCCACAGTCGGTATGCTGGCAGTTGAAGTCCCCTGCGTAGATGGCGGGTACCGGACCAGCGGGAGGGCCGACACGGTCAGCGTCGATGGTGGGGGCTTATACATGTTGACTACTGATGTGTCCTGGATTTTAGTGACCAGCCACTCAACACTGGAGCCAGTTGGGGACTGGCCACCGTCTGTCCAGTTGAGGTTCATCCCTCACAAAGGTTGCCAGGCCATGCTGTCAACTGTAGATGGACTGTAGATTTTGTGGTTTTTGCCTATCATGTGCCTGACATGTTTTTTAGTAGCTGCTCTCAGTTTGTCTCCCTGTTTCCTGAATAATGTCAACACGTGCATTTCCCTTTTTTTTTTTCCCTCTTTTTTTTTTTTTTCTTTGTCATTATGATGCTTTATCATTTCCGCACACACATCAATGTCAAATGATCCTCCACTGGTAGGGTTTTGGAGCATTCTTGGATCTATTTTGATACTACTGGGGGTGTTTTTCTTTTTTTTTTTTTTTTTAATATGTGGACAGCTGTTGACACCTCGTTCACGTCCATAATTAATTTCGCACTTTGTAAATCTCCCTACTGTAACTGCTTTTCTCCATTTTTTCCTCATTAGAGCCCTGTATCCCCGTTTATCCAATAATTCAAACAAAGTCATAGATTTCCCCTTTCTCCTTATATTTTTCTGTTTCCAATACTTGTTTTGGGAACAATTCTAGCAATGTAATTGCCACAGGAGGGGAGTACACTGTTGGGTTTTTTCCTTAAGTCTTCGGGGTCCTTCTGTTCCTTAGTCTAGGTAGGAAAAAAATATATTTTAGTCCAAAACATTTTTTTTCTCACTCTCTTGATCTAAATAGCTTTTTTTTCCCAGAAGTGTGTGAAATATTCCCATTAGTTGCTTTTAATTTTTTTTTTACCAATCTTTTGTATTTTATTTATTATTTTAATTTATTTATGCTTCGGTTGGTTCAAACAGGTCTGTCGTTCCCCCATCAGGCAGTCTTTATTTTTTTCTTTTTCAGCTTTCCCAAGGCTTAGATAGCTTTAATGCTTTTTATCCTTAGTATGGCTTTAAAGACTCATATTGTGGTTCAGTTACTTTTCAGAAGATTAGGTTTCCTGTAGAACAGACTAACTCATCTAAGATGACAAAGTGCAGAACCAGCAGAGGCCACTTCTACCTGCCACATTTAGTACACATGGAGATCCAGGGAGGGTATGCTACTCCTTCCCACCTGACACCTCTTCAGAATTTATTTAGTCATGTTACTATTTCTACCCTATTCTTTTTACTACCATCCTCCAAATTATACCAGTGAACAAAACCAGAAATACTGTTAAAAACAACCACATGCAAATGGCTACCCCTTTTCTTGTTTGTTTCTTAATATCTTGTTCTGTGGAATATCCCAGTTCCTGAGGCATAGATTTTGTTCTCTGCATTCTCCTATCTCTTTATTTAATTTATATACTTATGGCAGCTGCTCAATTTTATCCTTGTTACCTTCTAGGCCAAAACTCTGGCTATAATAATAGGTGTCTGCTTTTTAAATGGGAATCGTTGTTTTATTACTCAAGTTTCTCAACTCTGCTCATAATTTTAGATTCATTATTCATTATTTAAGTATTAATTATTCGTCCTTTGGCTTTTGACACAATTGCAATCCCCCAAGGATATTATAGCCCTCTTGCTATGGTGGTACAAAAAGACCCATCTTTCCAGGACAATCAACCTGTAAGTTCAATAATCAGCCTCAACATTACAAACTTAGTTCCAACTCAAACAGGTCTGAGGTCATCTATAACCCACTAGTGGCACACAGGCAACAACCACCAGTCTCTCGCTCTCTCTCTCCGGCTGGCCACAGTCCTTCACTGTCTGTTCACAGCGGTATTCACAGCAAAACTTCTTATGACTATTTCTGTTTGCTATCCGTTCAGACCTGTAAAAACATTTTCAGAGCGGCTGTCTTTACCCTTTTTACCAAGGTTTTTAGTTCCCGTTGTTGTTTTCCATTTTTTTTATGCGAGTACCCCTTCTCCACTAAATAAGTTCTTTGTCTGGAGAATCACATTTATTCTGGTCCTACCAGTACCACCAGGGAAGAACAGTAGACCCTTCCCCAACATATTTTGTGTGGCCACATTTTGATCTGCGGGAAGGATCACCGCCCTGAGGAAAAAATATAAAATACAAAAAATCCTCCTTTTCTGCTGTTTTCCAATCCTGTTCTTGACGCCAGATATGTGGTGAGCAAAAATCACCCTAGAGAAGAGGTCCTTTATCATGAAAAATACCAGATTTTGTCTCTGCAGAGTACACAGACACAGTACTGTTTGTACTGTGTTTTTTTAACTCAAGCAGAGTGTTCCAACAGTTTGACTGATGAATAATGTTGTTTACCAAGTAGGCTCTCTAATGAGTAGTATCTGGAAAGTACGGGTCACGATGACGCCCAGATCCTGAGCACACAATAATAGTGAGGCAATCCTTAACGCAGTAAATTTCCACTATATTGGACGCATAGGTAGCTTTGTAGTTGTATATGTAGTAAGCTACATTGCTGTGGACTGTTTTTGTTAGCGGAAGTTACACAGCGGAGTAACTGCAAACAAGCTTTGCAGTTGCTGAGTCTACTGCTGCGCTAGGCATACTAGTTATGAAATAATTTCAAATCAATAAGTGGGATGGTGGCATAATGCAGCCAGCTGGTCATTATTGCAAATTAACCTCTTTTTCAGTTATCACCCTTTACTCAACAAATTCTGAGTGCCCTCTCTGACTTGTTTTATAATCCATTATTTTCTCTTTCCCTCTCAGGTTGTCACAGAAAACGCCATCCTATTAACAGAGGAAAGAAGCTATACGACTGTGAACAGTGTGAGAAGAGCTTTACAACAAGAGCGAAAGTGAAAGTACATCTGCGAAGGCATACAGGAGAGAAACCATACCCCTGTAAACAGTGTGGTAAGAGATTCAGTCAATCAGAGTATCTCAAACAACATCAACTTACACACTCAGGTGAGAAACCTTACCCCTGTGAACAGTGTGGGAAGAGCTTTAAGACTAGGGCTGGAGTAAAAAGACATAAGCGTATGCACATAGGAGACAAACCTCACCCCTGTGAACAGTGTGGTAAGCGATTCAGTGGATTAGGCAATCTCAAACTTCACCAGTTTACACACACAGGAGAGAAACCATACCCCTGTGAAAAGTGTGGGAAGAAATTCAGTCAATTAGAGTACCTCAAAAAACATCAACTGACACACACAGGAGAGAGACCATACCCCTGTGAGCAGTGTGGCAAGCGCTTTAAGACTAGGGCGAGAGTCAAAAGACATCAGCGTATGCACACAGGAGACAACCCTTACCCCTGTGAACAGTGTGGGAAGAGATTCAGTGGAATAGAAAATCTCAAACGTCATCAGTTTACACACACAGGAGAGAAACTTTACCCCTGTGAACAGTGTGGGAAGAGATTCAGTCTATTAGGAAACCTCAAACTGCATCGGTTTACACACACAGCAGAGAAACCTTACCCCTGTGAACATTGTGTGAAGAGCTTTGTGACAAGAGGCGATTTAAAAAAACATCAGCGTACACACACGGGAGAAAAGCTTTATCTCTGTGAACAATGTGGGAAGAGATTAAGTCGCTTAGTAACTCTCAAACTTCATCAGTTTACACACACAGGAGGGAAACCTTTCCCCTGTGAACAGTGTGGGAAGAGCTTTTGTTCTAAAAGTCATCTCGATAGACATCATCTCCGTCACAAATGAGAGAGACTGCACCACTATGTAGAACGTTGGTGCCTGAACTACTGGTACCAGGTGAGAGTGGCCAAGTCGCTCCCCGGGGCCCTGCACTGAGCACCTTTTACATCATGGACCCACTAGAGAAACTTCCCAAAGAGGATGTGGAATGTTAAAATTGGATTACAGGACGGGATGACATAAGTTCTTCATTTTTCTAAGTGGTGTTGCATGTTTTGCAGCACTCCAACCACCTTGCTTCAAAAAGGCTGAACAGACCAGGACAAGGATAGTTGTCTTTATTCTTGCGTTCCGACCTCACGAGTAAAAGGGAAAACATGAGACTGAGAAGATCGGCAGTTTTCTTTTCTTTTATTTGTATTTTTCCCCATACACTCCAGAGAGTGTCGTCTCTCTGTTCTCCCCATGTGAAGTGCAAAATGTCAACTCAAAGTACTTCAGGGTAGTAACACAGGAGACAGACGGTACCACTGTCCAAGAGTTTCACCAGGTCATCACAGCTGCAGGAACATCATTTCATCCAAACTCACAATTAAACCCTGCCTTGTGTTCTTTGTGCTGTTGAATATTAGTTACATCCTAAGATTGAAGTTATTTTACAATGTAATCCTTCCGTAGAAGGTAAAAGCTGTTGTGTGTTGATATGATTGTAACATGAACACTAGAGATCCAAGTGTCACAGAGAGGGGTCAGCTGAGGTGCTGTCACCAGAGGATTAGTTTACAACTCTTCTCTTTTTGCTCCTGCTTTGCTTTGTGTTTTCTTCAAAGAAACATTTGTTCAATCCTTCACTGCCTACAGCCTTAAATAGTTTGAGCTTTCAACAAAATGTCACTCTGAACACATCCATTTTAATCATAGTAACTATTATTATTTGTGAAGGGTAACTCAATTCTTGGTTCCCAATTTGTCTTTGTAAATCATTGTTCTTCTAATCCTTCAATATTGTTGGAACATGTTTTTATTGTGTAATGTTTTTGTTGAGAAGAAGCATCGTATTTACAGACATTCTGATGGTTTCACTGCTTCTGTATTAAACTGCTTAATAAACAATATACAATACTCAGACTGTCTGCCTGTTATTGTATATATAAACAAAGAAAACTTATGTATGAAAATCAAAAATAATTAAAAAATAAATAAATAAAAATGTTCAACCTCAGACATCTCCCTTCCTACCCGAACCCTCCCAAATGCGCTGTTAAGTTGCAGACAGGGAATTGATTTCTCAAAGTAAAGGAGTACTGTGTTTATGAAAAATTGAATTTCCTTCATGTAAATATGTACAGGAAGCTGAGTTTGTAAGCAGTTGGGGGTTTAGCTCCAAGTTCTCTGTTTTTTTCTATATCTCTAACACAAATAAGTTTCCAGGGCAATGATCCCATATGATGATGCTATGACACTTAACATTGCTTACGTACGGCATATGTTCAGCACCCACCAAAATAATAATTAATTCTTGTGTAAACATTATGGACCTGTGAATGAAAGGAATACTCCCTGCAGTAGGATAAACAGTTCAACACATCCAACATTTTTGTAGTAGTATATACATCAAGTCTTCAAAAATTGGCTAGATTTGGAGGTCAAGATTCTTGCATTCGATGATTTATCCAGATACTGTTCTAACACACAATTGAAGCCACCACCAATTATCTCATTCAATTCTGAAATATCAGGTTTTCAGATCAAAAACCTTCCCGTATCCTAATCTTGCTGTGGCAGTTTCGCCTGCCACACACCACCAAAATGGCGTTTTCAGGGACCGCCGGCACAGAGACACAGAAGACGGGATTGTAGACATACCAGTTTCTTGTAGAGTAGGCCAGTTGGAATATGCCCAGGAGCAGATGGGCATGTCATGACAAGGGCTCCTCTTCCTCAGTGTGTGTGAGGATGGGGGTATT
This sequence comes from Zeus faber, assembly GCF_960531495.2. Classification (NCBI taxonomy): domain Eukaryota; kingdom Metazoa; phylum Chordata; class Actinopteri; order Zeiformes; family Zeidae; genus Zeus; species Zeus faber. Next base: position 35,128,365 of record NC_137192.1, on the reverse strand, counting down.
ACCTGTTGCTCGTTAGACCAACCAACGAGCAGCAGGTAGGCAGCCACTCTAATCCTGGGCCCTAATTACCTAGACCAGCAGCCAAACTTGACAAGTTTGGCTGCTGAAATGATCAGCCTTTACTCTGCCTTTACCTTAATTCTTAGGGTCCTCTCTGACTTGTTTTATAATCCACTCGTCTCTTTCCCTTTCCCCTTTTAGATTATCACAGAAAACATTGTAACAACTTCTAACAGAGAAAATAAACTATATGACTGTCAACAGTGTGAGAAGAGATTAACGACAAGGACTGAAATAAAAGTACATCTGCGTCTGCACGCAGGAAAGAAACCTTACCTCTGTGAACAGTGTGGGAAGAGCTTTTGTTCTAAAAGTCATCTCAATCGACATAATTTTAGTCACTAATTAGAAAGACTGCACCACTGTGTAAAATGTTGGCGCCTGAACTGCTGGTACCAGGTGAGTGGCCAAGTGCTGCACTGAGCGCCTTTTCACATCATGGACCCATTAGAGAAACTTCCCAAAAAGGATGTGGAATGTTTAAATTGGATAACAGGACGGGATGACAGAAGTTCTTCCTTTTTCTTAATGGAAATGCATGTTTTGCAGCGCTCCATCCACCTTGCTTAAAAAGGGCTGAACTTACCCAGGCAATGATATTTTGATACGTTACTCTCGCGTTGCGACCTTTCCAGTACAAATATTGAATATTAGTTCCATCCTAGGATTGAAATTATTTTACAATGTAATCCTTGAAAAAAAAAAAATCCTACTTGAGTATTGTTGGAACAGTTTTTAGGTTTAATGTTTATGTAATTTATGTTTACATTTGAAATGTTTTTGAGAAGTGTTTTTTTTTATACAGTTTCACTGCTTCTGTATTGAACTGCTTATTAAAAACCTCAAACAAAATGTTTTCCTGTTATTGTAAATATAAAGAACAAACTAATATGTATGAAAAACAAGACAATTGTAAAATGAAAAACCAAATGTGCAACCTCAGACATCTCCCTTCCAACCTCTCACCCTCCCTGCGAGCGCTCCTAAGTTGAAGACAGGGAATTGATAAAGATTGATCACAAATTTCCCAACTTTAGCCCTCAGAAAATACCTAATTCTCTTCAGGTCTAATTTACTGGACAGCTCTGTAAGCTACTGTTTTACTGATGGTACCTCTGCCTTCCTCCAACAAAAAAGAATTCGGTTTTTAAGCAACAACTATCCCACAAGAGATTTACGGTTGCTGGGCCAACCTAAATCTGAACAAGTCTTGGGATATTCCTAATATCATGAAGTTAGGTTCTGGCCCTATTTGCGCTTATGCACTGTGACCCAATGCAGCAAAACCCACTATCTCACGAATTCTAAAATTGCCAGGAGCAGCCAAATAAGTTGGAGAAAATTTTTTGATTTTTCCAAATTCATGTTCCTTTGTGGGTTACTATCCCCCCCCCCCCAATATATTTTCAAAACTGAGATTGATTTATAAATAGAAAAATGGTACATATTCCCATTAGATTACATGGGGGGCGGGGGGGGACACAGTTCACTTACCGAGACGCTGAACAACGCTGATCGATCGTTTCCTTAAAGGCGACCGTCCAGGTGAAGATCATTCCTCTATATGATGTGAAGTCACAATGTGAAACCCTTTTGATAGACTTCAACCTTTAAATCATACTAGTTTTACACACAGAGACATTGTGTAGGGGGCATATACCTACGAAGAATAAATGCTGATATCACTTCTGTAAAGAAGACGAGGGTCCTTCGGTTTCACTTGTCTGTGAAAACCTTTGTCTCTGTGTTGTTATGGATTACGAGAAGTGGGCGGCGGAAGATCTAAATCATATTGCAGAACTTGATCTGACCAGTGCGACAGATCCAAGTCAATGTAAGGAGCGAGTACAACACATAATTTTCCGCAATGACAATCAGCTTTCCCACACTGATGCTGAATCTGATACCGGTGTTATCTTGGACTTGGATAACATTTCAAACAGCAGATTTCCACCTGAATGTGATCACGAAACGGAATATTTTCAAATGCCACCGGAGGAGACCAACAATACACCTGTTGTTGTAGGACTGCAACTGAGAGGTCGCATCTAGTCGTCCTGGGTTAGGTCTGAGCGGTGTGGCGTCATGAGAGCCGAGGTGGTGGGGCAGTCTGGAGTTGCCGTGGAAGAGGTGGTTGGTGTTGGGAGCACGTGGCTTGGCGCTGCTGTTGGGATCCCAGGCGGTGGACCAGTTGTAGCTCTCTGCCTTATTGGTCTCATCTCTGGTTGTGTAGTGGTCCTTCAAGCGGGACAGGTAGGGTTGCTTTGACCTGGTCGCAGACTTGAACACTTGGGTGAGACACATTATGACAGTGTTAGGTGTAGGTTCACTATTGTAAAAGTGGGGCGCGTGGAATAATTCTGTGATTCCCAAACAGTTATGCTGAATAGTCGACTACAGTCCCAGCAACTAAGTAAATGTGTGCACCCTAGTGTAATAACAGAATTATATTATAATGTCTAATATGTAGGGGATAGTGTCCAGAGAATATCGATTTGGCTACAAAATATTCGACAGTGTGTAACTCACACAGGGTTTTCAAATTTTCCAAGAATGCATTTCTGAATGAATGAGTGAATAGCACCAAGTTAAATACAAGGGGAGTGACGAGGGAAATGGAGACAGGTGGTGTGGTAACTGACTCAGGATACGTGTGCTGTGACAGGGAAATTAAGTGACATGAAACACAGACAGGGAGCCAGAGAGGGACAGAGACCCCTTCAAGGGACAGCTCCAAGACGTCCCCGAAGGACAAGCAGGATAGGGAAGGATCATGACAACAAGGACCTTTGAGTGCTGGACACGTTATGGTCTTAACTCAATTGTAGAGCAATACTCTGATCAATGCTTTTGTCACTTCTTCAGGTCTTTCCCAATCAGACGCAGTCACTTCTACGATGGTCAGAGGTTGAACTCCAGTGGATTCTGATTCAAATGCTTAAAACTGCGGAAATAAAACACTGGATAGATAGGTTAGTTAATATTCATCAATACACAATTGCAAATTTAATTGTTTCACAAGATATTTTCAGATTTTTACTTTAAATTTTGGAGTGCCCAAATTAAAACTGAGACAGCCAATGTATTTCACATTATTTTATTGTTAGTAAGATAACCGTTAAGAATTTGAACACACAAACACTACTGTATATAATATAAACTGACAATGCACTTATGCAATATTACTATTTAATGTATAGTGTCTAAACTATACTGTTCACTTATTTATCATATCCTTTAATTTAGAATGACCAATTTCCAAATGCTTCATGCCACTGTGGCTCTCCGTTACTGCTGTAACACTGCAGACTACCCTTTTCTGTGGGATAATCTTATCTCAATCAGCATAATAATAATAATAATAATAGATCTTTATTGTCCACCGTGGTGGAAATTTGTCTTCGGCTCAGACAACACACGCAGACACAAACAAAGAACAGTAGAGACAAAAATACAGTATTATGAGGGTCACACCATAGAAATAAAACACCAGCACTAAGAAGGTGATAAACAAATATTAAACCTCCAGTGACTCTTGCTTCATCATTATCGTCATTATCATTTCATCATTATTGTCACTGTCATCATCAGGTCATTCTTTCAGATTAAGAACACTGACTGCTTTGGGGATAAAAGACTTCTTATAAATATTCTTGGTCGCTAGGGGAACTCTGTAGTGCCTACCAGAGTTCAAAAGCACAAGCTGACTGGAGAGAGGATGGGAGCTATCGGCTGTGATGCTCAAGGCTTTCTTCCTCAACCTCTCCTTGTACAGTAGGCTTAAGGCCTTTTGGGGTTTGCCAATGATTTTACTGGCCATTGACACAATCCTAGAAAGCTTGTTTGAAAGTTTACAGCTTAAATGACCATAGCAGGCAGAAAGGTGAAATGTCAGAACACTCTCAATCATGGTCTTATACACAGTTTCTAAGACCTGCTGACTGACACAGAAGCTATTTAGCTTTCTAAGGTAGAGTCGCTGGGAACATTTCTTGACAATATACTCTGTTACCAGAGAGGCTCATCTTGGAGTCTAAAACTGAGCCTAGATATGTGAAGTTCTCCACAGATTCTACGAGTTGGCCATTCAGCGAGACTGGCAGTATGGTAACATCCAGAGATTTAGACATGATTAGTTCTTTTGTCTTTTTCACATTAATTCCTAGCTGGCTGGTGTGGCACCACCCTTCAAAGGCTACAGTGTGAGCTAGGTAGGCATCTACACCAAGGCGGTTTGGCTCAAATAGCAGGCCATCTAAGGCCATGTCATCCGCGTACTTGAATAGTTTAAAATGCTGCTCGTTGATCATAAATTCATTAGTAAAAAGAGAGAATAACACAGGGGACAGAACACTGCCTTGTGGGCAACCTGTGCTGACAGTGAGCACCTCTGATGTGCTCTCCCTGGCGTAGACCTTTTGTGGGCGACAAGAGAGAAAATCCCTAAACCACCAGATTAAACTGGGGTGCACCTTGAGCTCAGCAGCCCTTTTCAGCAGGATATTAATCTTCATTGAATTGAAAGCTGTGCTGAAGTCTATGAATAGAATCCTGGCATATCCTTTAGGATGCTGGAGATGTTGTGTGACTGCATTTAACATGGTGAGTAATGCATCGTCTGTACCTCTATTTCTCTTATACGCAAATTGAAATGGGTCCAGCATAGTTGACACAGTTGCAGGGAGGTGGTTAACCAGGACTCGTTCCATAGTTTTGCATAGCACAGAAGTTAATGCTATGGGCCGGAAATCATTAGGTGAGCTTGCACCTGGCTTCTTGGGCACAGGCCTGATTATAGAGTGCTTCCATGATAGCGGCACTGTACCGCTATCTAAGAGGAGCTGAAACAACCTAGTTAACACTACTTTAAGTTGGAAATAACAATCTTTGAGAATCCTAGGCTTCAGTCCGTCAGGCCCTCGGGCCTTGTTTGGCTTGAGTCTTAAGAGACAGGCAGCAACCTCATCCTCCCTGATAGCTATGGGGGTTGCTGTTGGAAGGTTGTTACATATCTCATCACATCCCATGCTGTCATCAGTAGTGTCAAATCTACAGTAGAACTTGTTTAAGTCATTGACATCGATTTGACTACTAGGGCTCTCATCCTTTTTGGGGGGTCTGCCCATTAGGGTGTTTAGCCCCTCCCAGGCTTGCTTCACATTACCATTTACAAGCTTACTCTCTATTTTGTTTTTGAATTTCAATTTTGCCTTAAGGATGGCCCCTCTGAGCTTCCTCCTTTTCTCATGGACCAGAGCCATGTTACCGGCACAAAAGGCAAGCTTCCTTTCATTAATATAGCCCTTAAGCTCTTTAGACACCCAGGATTTATTATTTTGGAATATTCTGACAGTTTTCTTTTCAGACGTAGTGTCTTCACAGAATGTTACATATGACGTGATAATGTCTGTCAGTTCATGAACATCCTGGCAGGACTCAAAGAAAATGTCTCAAGTAGTGTCTTCGAGTCCATCCCTGAGTTGCTCTCTACTCCTATCAGACCTCACATGTATCTCCTTGGAGACAGGTTTCGTTCTCTTCACCACAGTTCTGTACTTGGGAAGTAGATGAATGATGTTATGATCCGATTTTCCGAGCGGGGGTCTGCATACACTTCCATTAGCATTGGGGACATTTCCATAGCATTGATCAATAGTCCTGTTTAAGCGAGTAGGGCAGTCCACATATTTCTCGAGAGTCGGCAGGTGCTCAGATAGATTGCACGCGTTAAAGTCTCAGAGGGTAAGGATAGCTTGATCTGTAGAGCAAGAGAGCGCATTGTTATAGCTCTCAGCTATTCTCTCCCCTGCAGCCTCAAAGTTTGGACCAGGGACATATGTGAGAATTATCGTAATCTGTCCGTATTCCCGTGGACTGTAGAAGGGTCTGAAAGAAACAGTTAATATTTCATAGTCGAGGGTGCACACTTGCTCTCGTATGCAAAATTGTGTGGCCCAGCTGTTGTCCACAAACATACACAGCCCTCCTCCGATGGTTTTAGAGGAGCTGCGCTTTTCTCTGTCATATCAAACAAAAACTCAAAAGAGAAAATAAATAAACTATATAAACCAAAACGAATGCATTTCTGCTGCAGTTATGCATCATATCTTCTCCTCAAGACTTAGATTCTGATAATTAATCACAAAAACATATTTAGTAGAGGTGTGGTCTTCACTGGCCCCACGATTCGATTCAATTATGATTCACCGATCAATGATTGTGCAACGCTCTCCATCGCACCAGGGGGAAGCGGGTCAGGGGATGCCGTCCGGACGGGCTGCCCTCCCGGTACTGTCCCGTCTCAGAGCCTTTCCCACCTCGTGCTCCGAGGTGCCAACAGTGCGCTCACCTCCGGCTGTGGAACTCGGTTCTGTTGTGCTAACCAGCAGGATAACGCTAGCATGCTCAACAATGGAGGTAGCTTTCTCTCTGTAGTAATTCCTGCCACAAGTGTCTGGTGTCAGACAGCTGGAGCTGAGACTCCATTCTTTCCCTGCACCGACGCTTGGCCTTTTTCTCCGCCTTCCTCAGTTTGTACAACGGTGCTTCACCCACGAGGCGGCGTCAAGCAGTGCCCGCGTTAGCCGAGAAACTAGTGACCACTTCCATTAGTTCACCGACGTCATCGGGGCAGAGCGAAACACGTCACGGTCAAAGTCACGCAGCGCGTCCTACAGCGTGGCTTCTGATTGGCCGGCCCAGCACCTGATCGACTACGTCAGCAGAGCTTTCCAACCGCGACGGGCGGAGCGTTTCTTTTAGGCTGATTTTTAATCGCGATTAAGTCCGCGGACTCAATGGTCAATCAAAAAAATCAATTGTTCGGCTTCTCCTTGTTCATTCCGTGTTGGCCTCAGCCACACTGCGAAGCTTTCGACCGCGTTTTACAACCGCATCGATGCCGAACCTTCCAGATGTTCAAACCTGCACTGCGATGCATCTTAGGATCGAAGCATTTTCACACCTCTAGATATTTAGTAAGCAATGTTTCCCAATTTATGTTGATTCATTTCGTTTATTATTTTGAATTTAGTAAATTTTTTCGCAAACCATTCCAAATTAACAAATAATTTGGAATGTTTTGCGATAAAATCTATTAACAAAGCGCAAACTACAGTTCTGAAAACCAACACTCAACCAGTGACGGCAGTGAGGGTTGGGGTTGGGGAGGCACTGACTCACAAGTCAGATTTACAAACATAAAGTAGGATGCCAATAGGATAGGATGAGAGAATGGGAGCGAATAGGATGCTGAAAACCATTTTAAAACACCAGTGCCACTGTATATTGCAGTATATCTTACCTTTACTTGTAAATGAAGTCCATTCCCCTTTCCTTCTGGACGAAGATCCCTGTGACTTTGTTGTAAAAGTCCTCTTGTTGTCCTCTGGCTCCTTTGAGTTTTAAAAGTCTCTCTGCCTCAATTGAGATAACTGCCAGTGAAGAAAGCCGTCCTTGGTCAGTCCGATTTCGACTGTATGTTTTGATCCTTTTCAATGCAGAAAACGACCTTTCCACAGACGCCGTTGTTGCAGGTATAGTGAGCACAAGCTGACTTCTTGCTTTGACTGAAAGTCCAGCTTTGAAAAATGTCTTAGTTTAGAAATCAAATCCTCCATTTTCAGGGCGAGAAATGACAGCTTGTCGCTAAGCTCTACAGCGTCGCACAGCACACTTCTTGTGTTTACTTGCGGCGGCGCGACTGGTGTTCAACCAGCCAAAGAGGGCACATGTCACTCTGCTGCTCATCGAGCACCACTGGTTACCTGTAGCCGCTTGGTTACCTGCAGCCGCTTGGTTACCTGTAGCCGCTTGGTTACCTGTAGCCGCTTGGTTACCTGTAGCCGCCCGCATCAAGTTCAAGTCTCTGATGCTGGCCTACAGAGTGATTGCTGGGAATGCTCCCGCCTACTTAAATGCTCTTGTAAGAGCACATGTTGCCCCCCGGATGCTGCGCTCGTCAAATGAGCGTCGCCTGGCTCTGCCGGCCATACAACCACGGCAATCCAGGCTATTCTCATTTGTAGTTCCACATTGGTGGAACGAGCTGCCAAAAATGACCAGAGTGGGGACCTCCCTCTCTGTCTTTAAGAAGCACTTGAAGACCCAGCTCTTCAGTGAGTACCTCCTGTCCTAACCTACAATTACTTAGCACCACCTTGCAGTATTTATTGTTACACTAATGTTGTTGTTACACTAATGTCTCTGTCGCAATGTAGTTTGAATGTTATTCTCCCTTGTAAGTCGCTTTGGATAAAAGCGTCTGATAAATGACTAAATGTAATGTAATGTACTTTTTGCACACGGGTTAGAGTTGACGTGACCTGGCTGCTGGCAGGCTATCAGGCTGCTCACTATCGCCGCCTTCCTTGAGGCAGAGGTACTGCCTACCTCAAGGCAAGCATTTTCCCTGTGGATTGATGTCATATCAATAAGATGTAAATATGACACACATACGTGAAATACATTACTGAACACCATGGAAAAGAAGACGTATACTTTTATTACATCAAAGTGTCCTCAACCATCATATTGGAAACATACACAGAAATGGGAACAAGCACGCGCCATTTGCACGCGCTCAATCCAGTTTGTGAGTGATTGCTCAATCTGGAGGGAGGCTCGGCTGTCCATGCCTCACCTCTCGTCTCCGAAGGACACTCCGTTTATTTAAGCAGGAAATACAGAATTTTCTGCGATTTTTACTATAAAAATGGTCAAAATACATTAAGAACCACACCAAAATCATAGTCCAGAGAACAAATATTAATACTTGTGTTACTTTATTATTTTGTTTCTTTTTCCTTTCATGATGACAGGGGAGGCACAGCCTCACCTGACTGCACGTCACTGCACTCAACGTACTTCTCACCTCCACCAATAATACATTAATGAACCAACCTCCACTTTTTCCAGCAACGTAAAACCTACTACAACATCACACCACTACGAACAATATCACAATCATCTCTCTCACTATAATCTGACAGTACAAACGGTTCAATCTTTTTTTTTTTTTTTTTTTTACCTGTGCTGTCAGCATGCCGGGCATAGAACACAGAGTATTTGAATTCCATTGCATCAAGGACAGAAAAATCGAATTTCATAAATTTGATAGTCTATACCCTCAGACAATTTCTCTATTTGATAGTCTATACCTTTAGACTTTTTTTTTATTTGAAAGTTTATACCCTTACACGGTTTTTAAGTTTGATAGTCTATACTCTTACACAGTTTTAAATGTGATCGTCTTTATGCTTAGACATTTCTTTAAATTCAATTGCCTATATGCATAGACAATTTTTTTCAAAACTTGTGTGAAGTTTCTTGATCAAATTTGTAATTGCAGTAAAAAAAAGATCAAATATGAAACGAAAAGCATCACCTATGTCAAGCAGGTAAGACGATACACAGACATCTAGAGATGCACAGTTTGTAACCAGTACAGAGCGTTGGAGTCTTCACCGCGTAGTGTGCACGGTGTGAATGTGTGTTCGTAACCAAAACCTGCATATTTATAGCGGATGTATTGTATGATAATGTCACAAAGCGTCTTAATCCACAAACCCATCTCTCTCAAACACTAAACTGGAGGTTTTAGAACGTTGGTGTGTGGCTGATGCACAAATGTTTGTAACAATAAAAATTAATTAAAAGAATGTAAAAAATATATGTGTATAAATAGTATCGCCCTCTCCACCCGGCAGGCAGTGAGACAGGGAGGGGAGACACCACTTGAACCTCTGTGTCCTAGTGTTCAAAGCAAGCTGCGACGGTGCGGGTGCTGGGGCCGCTCCTGGCCCACAGCCCCCGCACCGTGTTCAGGCCCGTGGAAGAAGAAGAAGAACAATCTTTATTTGTCAATGCGGTGTGGTGCTGGAGCGCGGGAAGTATGCGGTGCTGTGCTCAGCTTCAAGATAGACCCTGAGGACAGAGGTAGGAATGGGACTCATACACGCTCACATGATCTAATATCATATTAACAGAAGGGTCTCTGGTTCTATCTAAGATGCGGAATATTTCATATTTGGCTGGGTGATCATTTCCAGTCTCA